>NC_056504.1:32379498-32386227 GCF_014905685.2 Nematolebias whitei
AATAATAATAATAATAATAATAATAATAATAATAATAATAATAATAAGCTTAAAAAGGTTTTTATTATTTCTCCGGGTACTCCAGTTTCCTCCCACAGACCAAAAACATGCATGTGAGGCTGATTGGCAACTCTATAATTGTCCCCAGGTGAGAGTGGGAGAGTGAATGGTTATTTGTCTCGTTTGTCTCTATGTGTCCCTGTGATGGACTTGCGACCTGTCCAGGGTGTACCCTGCCCCTCGCACAGTGATTGCTGGACACGGGCACCGGCGACCACCGTGACCCAAAATGGAAAAAGCGGGTAAAAGATAATGGATGGATGGATGGATGGAGGTTTTTATCAGTTTTTAAAAAAAAGAAAATACAGATAAAAAGACTATTAGATTAATTTGTTCAACCTTTATATATACAGGGTAATCCCATTGAGATAGATTAGAAAAAGATAGATTATATATAGATTATGAAAGATAATGACAGAGTCAATTTTCTTTATAAGTTTATGATAAACCTTCAGTGAATCAGGAGCCTGTTAAAAAACAACTTGTATTCTTTTATTGTAATTTTCATATTTCAGAAAGGATTGTGGTTTCTCAGTAGGGTGTAAGTAAGTAACTATTTAACATGCCCATGTGTGTGTGTGTTTTTTATTTTTATTTTTTTATTTCACAAATTAGTTACAACTGGATGCATTTCAACACAATTCAAACTTATAAAACCATGATCTTAATTTATAATTTTTTATGCTATTAGTGCTTAGTTTATATTTAGTTGATGTTTTTCTTAGTTCATATCTTAGATGTTATCATTGTTTTTATTTTACATTTTATTGTTGGATGTAACTGGGACCCTGTGTACATAATTTTGCTCCACCACATGAACCACATGAAGTGCGAATGACAATAAAGAAACTCAGAATCTGATAATTCATAAAAGGCAAATATTGTAATCAGTATTTCTGATTTTGGTTTAATTTGCTGTTCTTCTAAACTGTGTTCTCTTTTAGTCTGCAAAACTTTTATTATAAAAAGAAATTGTTCAAATTAAGAGCTTAAGCAAAATAAATAAGCTTGTGACAAAAAACAAAAAAAAATCCTTGTCTGATTAATTAATGCCCATGGCCTTAAAGGTGATTTAAAAACATAATATAACTTGTAACAACAGCCAAATGATTAATTTCTCCCAAGCGGTGTAATTGAGAATGGAAAGAACAGGGTCAGAATCACACAGAGTGCTGGTGAGTTAACATTCATCAAAAAGGAGACAAATAACTCAAAACAAATTGTGAGCTTTCCTTTTCTCTGGAATGAAACAGAGAAAATCTGTCAGATATCTTGTCTGATTGGTCTATTGTCCCCCAGAGGCTTGAGATGAAAAATGAGATGGATCACTGCTGCTCTGATTCCAGCGCCTCTTTATAAACACATGGCAGCTGCTTAAACCTGACCCTAGTGAGCAAAGCACTAACAAAAGTTCTTTATATAGAATCTCATGTGATGAAGTCAGTGTTAGTGTTGTGAGGCCATGATTAATGAGCCATTTCTGAACAGGCTAGTCTGATGACATGCATGTGCTTTTATTTGCAGCATAGTGGAAACACAAGCACAGATTTGACCACAAGGCCTGTATTTCCTCATTTCTGCCAGTATCAAAGAGTCATTTAACTTCTTCAAACTTTCCCCTTTTGTGCCTGTTTCTGAATGGACAAATATACATTATATCCTTATTATTTTTGTTATAAAATTGTATGTATTCTCAGAATTAAATATATCAATCTGCACGCAGATGACTTCATCTTGAACATCTCAAACATTTTCACCTACACATCTAAATTATTTTAACAGCATTGTTACATAAGATCCTAAAACAGAAACAAGCAATAGAAACAGGTAAAAATAGCTCATGTGGCAAAATGAAGTGTAGAGGGTGAAGTGTGTAGGAAATTTAGTCATGGCCGGCAGAAACTTCACTGATGGAGAGTATTACATATTGCTGGTTAAGAGAGGTTTCATGGGGTTTAGGGTCAAGAACTGGAGCTGAGAAATGAAGTTCTGAAGAAAAACACAACACAGGCTGAGAAAAGAAATACACAAGCAAAATGGTAAAATGCAAAAAACAAACAAACAAACAAACAAACAAAGAAAATAGAAGAAAAAAGAAAACTTGATAAGCAAGTTGGCCTCAATCATCACTGTAAAAACTCCAAGTTCAGATTCATCATTTTAACACTTTCTTCCAAGTTGGATAAGCCAAAAAACGTGAAGAAAATAGCTGAGCTAACACAAAATGTCAATTTTATAAATAAGTTTTTTCATAAAATTACATTATTGAGTTCAGAAACAAAGATTGTGCATCCAGATATATAACTAAAGGGAAGTTTCTTGTTTTCTACCAATTAAAAAAAGGAAGTAAGTCAGATTTTCATTGTAGACTAATTAAAGGTACTAATTTCAAATTCAGAAATGAAATATAAAAATGTTCTCCTAAACTACATCACATGGCACAGTTTGAAATAGTTTGCTCCAGAAATTGATTTGCTGATATATAAATGAAATGCCAGTATGTACTTAATGAAAACAAACCATTTTTATCTGCATACTTGACTCAACAAATCTGAGCGTAAATAAATATGGATGCATCAAAATTATTCTCAAATATTCATAAAATTGTGACCTTTTCAATATACATGAACCCAACAAACAAAGCTGTTTTCTGAACTGATGAAACTTTTGCAGCTGGTTGCTTTACTTTTTAAAATTATCTTAACTTGTTCTGTTTTCATAAAACACTGAATGGAAGCAGATAAACATTGATTCAATCCGTCATAAAACTCAAAACCTGATCAGTATTCTCCAGTGATGGATCAGACTCATGATAATATTTCATAAAATGCAGTTTCTTTTTATTAGGGAAAGCACTGAGGTTATGGGAGTGACTTATTGTCTTTCACTGCATCACCTTCCTGCTCCTGCTGCCCTCATACTCCCGACAGCTACATTATTGTTGTTGCCTCTGTTGATCGTCCCCCTCCTCACTTCAACCAGCTCAAACAACAAAACAGCCACTGAGGAGCTGCAGCTCATTCTCTTTGAAATATGCTTTCATTTAATCTGTCATAATTACATAGTGCAGATATTTGCTTCTTCAGTCATTTGCTCAAACTGCCTCCCTGAAACTGGCTAATTCCCCTTTTTTCTCACAGCAAAGAGCTGATGTGCTGTTCTGAAGGCAGAGGGTGTTTGTTTCTGTCAGAATCAGCAGCTGCAGGGACGATGTGAGGTCAGGTCAGGTCAGGTCAGGTCAGCTGACAGTTTAGTTACTCCCAGTTGTGAGTCCTGCAGGATCAGTCAACAGAGGGAGATGTTGCATCAGTTTTCTGAGCAACAAGACGCAAGGTCAGCAACTGCAGTAGGATCTGCAAGTTTTCACACTTTTTCATTGCCCACCTGCCTTTCAGAGGCTTGTGAAATTGACTCTTTAGTAAAAATAATAATAATTATTATAAAAAAACTTTTTTACGATTTGGAAAAACTAAGGTAGAGTAATTTTTCTTCATGAAATTTTCATTGTGATTTTAGTACTAGTGTTATTTTGGTTCATCTCTAGCAAGATGGCCAAGCATGCTACTTCAAGGTTCATGGTGACTTTATTGTCATTTGCATTACGTGGCACACGAGGTGGAACGAAATTGTGTACTCAAGGTCCCAGTTACACCCAAAAATAGCAAAAAATATAAACTATTAAAAAAAAAGAAAATAGTATACAAGGATCTAAGTTATATGCTAAACAATAATAATATAATATAATATGGTGTATTAAACAGCAGCCTGAACATGAGTCTGATGTGAGCAGATGGGTATGAATACAGCAGCTTAAGAAATCAACAAAATGGATAATCAGCATCACATATAAAGTGACAAATCACCAATTAAAGTGGCAATACAGTGATTATTCTAGTTAGAGATTCATGAGTCTAACAGCCTCAAGGTAGAAGCTGTTCCTCAGTCTAATGGTTCTACACTTAATGCTCCTCAACCTTCTGCCTGAAGGGAGCGGGGCAAAATGTGTGTGTGCTGGGTGAGTGGGGTCCTTCATGATGCAGGTGGCCCTCCTCCTGCATCTGAAGGTGTAAATGTCTGTGATGGTGGGGAGACTGACTCCACCAGACTTCTGTGCAGCTTTCACCACTCTCTGCAACGTTTTTCTTTCTGCAGCTGTGCAGCCTCCATGCCACACGTTGATGCTGGAGCACAGGATGCTCTCCACTGCACACCTGTAGAAGGAGGTGAGGACTGAGCTTCCCAGACCAGAACGTCTCAGCCGTCTGAGGAAGTGGAGTTGCTGATGAGCTTTCTTGATCAAAATATTTGCAACAGAACCTGGTTTCTTTAGACCTCCTGAAGGGGAGAATGTAAATTTCTTTAGCTGAATAAATTTACAATATTTGGCTAAATATTTTGTATTTTATCCAACTAACAATGAAACGCTATGAATAGTGTTGACCGTTACATAACTGAGTGAATTGTTTGGAAAAAAATGATCTGACAGAAAGTGATGCTGATGAGTAAAAACACACAAGTGATACAACAAAAACTTTTATTTTCCATCTCTGCATCACTGTAATGCAACAGAGTGACGTGTTTTTTATGGTGTCATGATAAACTTGTTTTCATTTTGGTCAGCGTTCCATCATGTCTAACTTCTCTAATTAACATGCCTTGTCTCAATGATACATTCCAGACTAAATTAATTTAATTATAGTCAGCTGTTTGCGCTCCTGCCCTTGAGCTAAGCCAACACCTTAACAGTGTTGCTGCTGTTGTGTCCCAACAAATTTTAATTGTTTTAAAAGATTAATATGAGTTATTTCACTTGATTGAACAAATCAGGATTGATTACTTTGTTATTATTAAATCATTTGGAAAGATACAAGAATGAGGGGAAGAAACAACTGAAAACAGTGATACTGATGAGCAAAAGCACACAGCGTGCACAGCTGAGGAATTTATTTGTCATTTTAACACTGAGGTTAATTGAATGTCATTTTTGTACCCATTCTTAAGAGATTACCCATCAATAGTTACCAAAGTCCATGCTCATTAATCCAGGTGTAAATCCAACAATATTCAGTCAGGTCATCTGGATGGTTTCTTTTGTGACTGAGACGTTTCATCCTTCATCCAAAGGACTTCTTCAGTCGGAGGAGCCACAAACAGCTCACTCCCAGAGTGAAAAACAAAAACAGTTTGCTGGTGATAAGATGGCCTCTGCGGCTTGCCCTCAGCCCCGTCAACACCCCCAAGGCAGACCAGGCCAAAGTGGTTCAAAACACCAAAGTTCATGCTCATTAATCCAGGTATAAATCCAACAATGTTAGACTGAATAAGTCCTTGCGCTAAATCTTCTGGAAAGATGCATTCCTTTAATGAATGTTGCATGTTAGTGCATGTAGTTGCATGTGTAATGGCCTAGGTAGGCATACATAATAATGGCTAAAGCAAAAGTCAAAAACTCAAAAATGAGAAAGATTAATATATTTTAACAGGACCATAAATAGATGAGCTACTGTAGCTTTGAGAAAACTGTACGTGATCCAGTTAGTTAAGTTTGTACCAAAATCCAACCAATTTTCCCAACAAACATTTGAAAGTTGTTTTTTTTTGAGAAATTAACTGAAGTTTTTATATGTATTGCTTCTACCTGAATATGACAAAAATAATGATAAAAAATACCAGAATGAAACTTAGACAAATTTTACTGTTCTAATAAATTGCAAAATAAAAAAATAAAAATCTAGTTAGAACATAAGCTTAGTAGAGCAGTGCATTGAATTGAAGTTTGAACAAAGACACATGTCAGGTATCATACAGTGGTAGGAGTAAAAATTCCTTCCTGATACTAAAACAAAAGAAAACAATGAAGCTGCTGCTCCTTTAGCTCAAACAAAACAAAATTTCCTTGCATAAATCACTGAAGCTATGTTTGGACTTGGCTCTGTGTGAAAAGACAACAACAGCAGAAATACACTTTCTGAATAGTATTTGGCAGAATACTCAGGAATCTTGGCAGCGTTCAGTCAGAGGAGGCCGGCTCCAACAAAGTGAGGATGTGCTGACTCAACATTAAATAACACGTTTAATTACTGTCACCGTCAAACATCCAAAGTGACTGCTAAGCTTGAGGCCAGAAATCCCCTAACAAGCCTCTGCCAAATCTAAGGCTTTATTTTTAGGGCCAAACATCTCCTTCCTCTGGTCTTTTTCTCATGTCCTGCAGGAGCTTCTCTCTGCACCCTTCAACAGATCACTCATCCTGAACGGACCAACTGCTTCTCTTCATTTACAACCTGAAAGCACAACACGAAGTAGAAAAATATCCTAATTTGTTCAAGTGAGTTGGCAACCCACTTTTCCAGAACAATATATGGTAAATGGTAAATGGACAGTACTTATATAGCACCTTTCTATCTTATAAAGATACTTAAAGTGCTTTACAACACAATCCCTCACCTACCCATTCAGCACTCTACTATAGGTCTCTAATCTGAATCTGTGGAGACAAATCAGTGCTTTAAATCACATTCATACACCGATGGGACACACATTAGAGGCAATGAGGGATTCAATGTCTTGCCCAGGGACACTTCAACATGTGACTGCTGGTGTAATCGAACCCCCAACTCTCCCATTGGAGGACAACTGCTCTAATGACTCAGCCACAGTTGCCCCTTA
>NC_056504.1:32396227-32412407 GCF_014905685.2 Nematolebias whitei
ATATTTGTTTTGTTTTTTTCAGTACAAAGCCGTAAGGGGACAGGAAACAGTTAGTTTAGCTCCTTACAGAATCTTAAGTGTAAAAATGACACGGGAAAGTGCAAAGTTTTCACTGTTTTCTGTCTAGTCAAGCTTCAGCTAACCAGGAAAAACTAAACCTTTAATAAAAAATGATTTATTAAGTTCAGGCTACATTAAGAATACATATAGTTACACAAGCACACAAAATTGAGATTAATAAGACACAGTGAAAGAAACCACTCACCCCCACTAAGAATAATTACAGCCAGAAAGAGCGCCATGTCGCTGTCATCCAGCTCCAGCAGGTTAAACCTGACAGAAAATTCAAACTTTGGTTCCATCATTTGACAAAAAGGTTTTCTGAGACTCTTGAGGAACTCTCGAGTCATAAAAATCTGTCCATAAGAGATCAGAGTGCCATCTTTGTTCATCAGAGGCGACATCATGATGATTAAGACTTCGATCACACCGTACTTCAGCAATGTTACCTGAAAACAAACATACAAACAGGATTAATGGAAATATTGGAATAAATATTCATTTTAGGTTATCAAAAGTGATAAAGATGTATTGGTAAACAACTGAAACTGTGAATAATTTATATTTAACTACAAAGCTTTATCCAATTTGTGTTTTTGTGTATCTTAAATTTGATTTAGCTTGATTCAAATTCCTCTCAACAGATTTCCTCACTTGATCGTTGAGGTCCAGATCGATGAAACCTGGAATACTCTTTGCAAACTCTGTCACTTCTCTCACTGCTTCTGCCGAGCGAGACTGACAGCTGTGGAAGAAACGCAGCTCCACCATGTCTGGTGTTTGTCCAAAGAAGTTTGTCTCCAAAGCTCCAAAATCTGACCCCAAGTGAGCTTCTGGGATTCCTGAAACTGTAGGAAAGAGATATAACGGATAGAAAAAGAGGTGAATAAAAATAAAAATCTTTCATCTCTGTTGAAGAAGTTCAAATGACCAGATCAAAGATTTTAAATTCTGCAGTTTCATGACTAAAGTCAGAGAAAAATTAAGTTTAAGTTTGTTTAAAAAAGCCACGAGCCTATCTAAATCGTTTCTTATTTTTTTATTTCTCTATATGAGTTCCACCTTTTTTTTTCACAGTCACTACAATATGTAAATTAATCTGTTCCCATGCAGGTCTCTTCAGTAGCTTGACAGTTAAGAGCTATAAATTGTGAGATTCAGTGATGTAGAAAAGCCTCGAGTCATCCATAATTTCCTTATGTTTTATTTCAAATGATTAAGATTTTCTCGTAATTTACAAAAAATGCTCAACATCAACAGTTTTTCTGGCATTCTGAAGGTCTTTAAAGATTTGTTTTTTTAGATTTTGGCTGTTTTTTCCGCATTTTTAGCTTAGTGTCTGACCCTGGCAGCAGATTGTGAAGGCTGTGCCCTAAAGTGAGTAAAGTGAACAAGTGAAGGACAAAAAAATGTATTAAAATATTTTAAAACTTCTTGGAAGTGATGTGTGGTGATTCAAGGGGAGGCTTTTATGCAAAGTACAGAATTGGAATGAAACAAGTATGAGGTCAACTGCTTGATTAGGGAGTAACAAATTAAAACTACAATAAAAACATTTTATTTTGCAAGTTGATGCAAAGTGAGTTTGCACATGTATTGTGTAATATTTGTGAATAACATCATTTGCATCTCTGTGTTTTTTCATTTATTGATCTCCTCCCAATGAAAAGGCTGCTTAAATGTGATAGTACCTACCTCCGTGCCCGGCTGTAAGTGTGGAGATCTGCTGCTGGTGATCTGGGGCAGGTATCTGCCTGCAGTTAATGAACTGCTCTCCTTCCATTAAAGACTTCATGTCGTGAATGACAAACGGCTACAGGAAGAGAACACGTTCAGAATAACTTAGGAGTGGGCAGAAAATAAAAACAAGAAAATAAAAAGGCATTTTACCGATCATTGAGCCACAGGTAAAACTAAACACTTCCTGTTTGTACACTTTGGTCATGGCACACGACTGCCTGCAGGAGCAGACGTCACACATCTAGTATAGGAGAAAACATCTCTGCTGTAGGCCGTGGCAGACTAAAGCACAACATTTTCAATAAATGGAGCTTAACTTAGCTTATCTTTAAGGAAAACACAGGACAAGTACCATCCTGAAAGAAGAATGTTGCAATTTATACAATAAAATTGTCCTTCAAAAAAGAAAAACAATTTGGGAAATCACAGGATGTCCAACTATGAATTACAGCAATAAAATTTGGACTTTATGCATGTGCTGCATTTGTTTTGGGCTTCATTTAGAACTTGCACCTATTTCTGAGACAACTCTTCTATGACTGTGTAAATATAAGGAAATCCAGGATGTTTAGATGATTCTGCAGAAAGTTTGGTTCATGGTTTTTAACTGTTGCAGCTCATGAATGGATTTACCAACAGGAACATTTCTGCAGATGTGCTCTCACATCTGGAATGATGAGGGCAGGAGCACGATGAGGCATGGCAGGACATAATGTAAAAAGTATGTTGCTGCTTCTTTTGTTACAGTAAAAGTGGATGAGGCTTCTTAATAAGGTGCTTTTGTGGTATTGTGTGATATTGTAAAATGCCAAATCTCAATCACATTAAATGTAGAAGACACGCTGCTATTTTCACATATTGTTTCACCAGGTGATCTTCTAGTAATTTGACTTGAAAATTTAGTATCTGTTTTAATGTTTGAAGTCTAATGGATCTGTAAAAACAGCTCATGCATTTAAACAATACTATTTCCTTTACTTTAATAAATTAAAATTTAACTTCATAAATATTCAAACTAAACAGTATAAAATAGAAAAACTGAAAAACCAGCATAATCCTATGTTGTTCTCCAAAACACTGCAATCATCTACTTTTACCAAATAATATAGTAGATTTTATAGTGTTCAGAGGGGAAAAAGCCATTATTTTCTTCTCTGCAGTAAAATATTATTACACATCAACTCATATCAAGACCTTGCTTGTAAAAAAAATGCAAATATTCTGCAAAGAAAACAACAACAATAATTTACTCCCAGTTTGTTTCAGGAGGTACACTGTGATTTAGTAAATAACCAATGAGAGCCTCAAACAATGAGCTGATTCTGTGTCATTTGGTTCCTATCTCTGATTTGAACAGTCAAAACAAGCAGACCGAGGAGATGAAGAGCAACCTTGAGCTGGTCAGACTTTAGAAAAACAACACACACACGCATACGCACACACACACACATGCATGCGCGCATGCACACACAACCATTAAACTTTAATATTGTCTGGGTTGACACTCACTTTGATGTAGAATATTCAAATTTGAGTTCTTATGTCTAATTAGGTGGAACAGAATATAATATAATATAATAAAATAGAATAGAATAGAATAGAATAGAAACAGACTTTGTTGTCCCACGGATGGGAAATTCAAATGTAACAACAGCAACAGATAAAAAGATTCACACAAAAAGTTCCTAAAATGTTAAAAAGAATATATAAAGAAATAAGATAAACAATATAAATAATAATGTTCAATATGAATTGGAACATTGAGAACGGCAGACTTTACAGTACAGTAGGCAGAGAGTGTGTTTTAGCAGAGGTCAGCATGTATTTAATACTTATTGTGCTTGTTTAGAGCAGTGATGGTTGTAGAGTCTAACAGCTGCTGGGAGGAAAATCTACTGGTTTTAATTTGTAACTGATGAAGGTAATTAACTTAGAATAAATTAACATGATTTATTAATGGTCAGCCTTGTTGTTGAAATGACTGACAGTATTAGAAAATATGGTGACAGTTTTACATAAACATAATGATTGGAATGCATCTTATCATATTCTCTCAATAGTAACAATTGTTATATAATTTCAAATAAAGTTTAGTTTTGAACATTAATGTTGTGTAAAATAAATGCTCTAAATAAATGATCTTCCACTACTAAGGAAGCTTAATGATTATTAATCTGCATCTGTTATTAATCCGAATTAATTGGAAAATTTTGGCATATCTGCAAAAATGTGAAGCTGTGCCTCTATAATATTTATGTACAGTAGTCCCTCGCTACTTGCAATTCATTTTTTGCAGACTTGCCCTATCTCGGTTTTTCAAAGTAAGATTGGACATGACACACAATTGGCTGCTTGATGGATGAGCCACATGTTCAGCATGGATTTTTACTTAAATTATTTTAAATGATTTAGCACCTTGTGTGCATCCCACAGCTGTGGAGAAGCTCCCTCCTGCAGCTGATCAGCTGATCTCCGCTCTGCAGTGAAGTGGATGTGGCCGAGAGCACTATTCTTTGCTATTTTAGAGTGTTTAGAGCTTAGAAACATTGTTTAGAATATTGCAAGAATGTAGGAAAGGTTTTATATAAATGCTAAAATAAACGTCTACTAACTTGTTGTACTACTATTCCTACTTTGAGGTTTTTCATTTATCGTGGGGCTTCAGGGTACGGACTCCCCGTGATAAACGAGGGACTATTGTATATCATTGATGACAACCAAGGGCTTTTCAGTTATACTGAATAAAAAAAGTGTTATACTAATCTAGTCAAAAATAAATTGGGCTCTGGCACCATTATTCATTTAGAATAGCTATGAATTGAAAAGAGTTTTGATCCAGCTGTTTGGAATGGCATGTCCGACGTGACCAGCACATTAAAAACATTACTTAAAATTCTTGAGCAAAACTGAAAGAACCAACTGATTACCTTAAATATTAAACCAAGTACAAAACCACAGAAATTACGGATTTTTATCTTTGACTTTTCTGCCAACAGATTTCCTAATATTAGTGGGCAACATTTTGCTTCCAGAGGGTTAATTTGAGTTATTTAAAGCAATCTAAGGGCTCGTAGTGATTTGAAAAATACATTTCCTTTAAGACATATAATCTAAAATACATTTCCAGGCTTTTTCTTGTAGCATAGTTTACAACGGAGCTTTAGGGCCACGCTAAGAAAAAATAAAATAATCACATTGCCACGCTAAGAAAAAAAATAATTAAAAGCCATAAAATTACGAGAATAAAGTCGTAATATTACGAGAATAAAGTTGTACGAAACTTATTTTAAAAAAGCTCTTGTTTATTTATTTATTTTTTCCACGAGTCAGATCCACGACATGACCTGTCAATCAATCCAGTAGGCGTTCAAAGCAGGTTCAAAGTCCTGATACTGATAATAATCTGATGCTGATGTGCTAACAGATTAACTATCGGTATCTCCTTATTTGTAAAACCAATATCAAAGCTCAACATTCTTCATTTTACCACAGTTAAATGGAAGTACAATGATATTCCGATTCATTTAGCTTTAGATTGGTAATTTGCTGACACGCCTACTGGATTGATTGACAGGTCGCGTCACGGATCCGACTTGTAGGAAAAAATAAATAAACAAGAGCTGTAAAAACAGTCTCGTACGACTTTATTCTCATAATATTAAGAGCTTATTCAACTTAATTCTCATAATACTATGACTTTATTATCGTAATTTTATGGTTTAATTTTTTTTTTTTTTTAGCGTGGCCCTAAAGCTCCGTCGTAATAGTTAGCATGCTTGACAAAAGTATGTTTCCTCAGTACGCTCTAGGAATATGAGACATGCTTTCTGTAAACTGGCTCTTGTGCAACATATTTGTTAGCTTAAAATATGCAAAAAAAATATGTTATATGTTTGCTTTATTGAGTTTTAAGGCTCAGTCTAGTTCTAGAAACACCGACTTATCAGAAAAAAAAATGTTTTAGCCTGTCTTAATGAAAATATTATAGATGTATTTGTCCAAGATGTTAAATTTTGATTTACTTAAATTTGATTGATAAAATGCAGGTCTCATCAACTTATTTTAAAGTTATTTTCATTTCAATTAGAGATATTGGGGCCAAATGGACATGTTTTAAGGGCAACTTTTGGCCCTCTGGTCATATGTTGCCCATGTGGACTCTATATGGATGTACAATATCTAAACGCCTTTGTGAATTAGTTTAACTGGCAGCATTAAAGCCACTGCTGGGCAGAAAACTAAAGAATTCTCCAGTTTTCACAGCTAAACCACTGTAATCTGAGATTTTTCTAACAGCCAAGACTAGAAGAAACCAGTTGATCCACTTTTCCTGTTAGAGCAGCAATAATAGCGTGAAAAGACCTCATTTGCACTAAACTAAATGTCATGGCATGAGGACAGGACTAGTAAAAGCTTTTTATCAAATGCACTTCGTAAAGTTTATTTTTTCCCAGCGTAAATCCTTTAGTCATGTAGAACACCACAGCAATTATGGAGATAATTATCTGTCTGTCTTTAACTAAATACTTGTAATTAGGAAAAAGAAAGAAAAAAAATTAAAGTCAAAGAACATTTTTAAAGTTCTAAATCTCTTTTTTTTTTTTTTTTGGAAGACTTTTAGGTATGGCCCCCTATAAAACACAAGCCAAATGTACAACATTTTCACACGAGGCAAACAGAAAAGCACAACTGGTTCAGCCGCCCAGACTGGGTCCAGACAAGAATGTACCGTAAATGTAGATAAATCTAAAGATGACTGATGTCAAATACTTCCAGTCTAAACTGTAGAGAGAGGAACATGTTCAAGTGCAGGTCTAATATTAAACCTTGATTTCCATCCATTAATGCCTGTAATTAGAATAGTGTCTGTGCTTCAGTCTATCATGTAAGTTCCTACCCAGAATTTATTTTAGGAATTACTGACAGTAAAGTGGAACTAGGGCAGCACTTCTTACCACTTTTTCTCCTGTCTTCCCAGAGAGGATGGCCCTGGCCTTGGCCTTGGTAAGGGGGAAATATTTTAGATAGGCTTCGTACAGATGCCGGGCCAGAGCCCTCAGATCTGCTGCCTCCGGGTGTAAATGCTCCATGTCAGAGGAGAACTCGGCCAGCAGTTTCTCCTTCTCCGCCTGGGGCATTCGGCCAAAACGAATGGCTGGGAAAGGAAACAGAAATGTACATTGGAGCAAGAAGGGAAAAAGGACACTTCTGACTTATACAGAACAAATAAACAAAGGAATACACAATACTAAAAATAAATATGCCTCGTGTTTGAAAGTTTATCCTAATATTTTTTAAGTGGAAAAAAAAAATCTGTAAGTTGTGGTTCACAATGAAAAACAAATAAATTTGGCTTTACATCAGCAAACATACTGTGACGGAGGACTTAACCTCCAAAACTTGAGCTGCACCTCCTTTGTAATAATGTACATTTTCAGCACAATCACAGTTCTGACAATTTTCAGACAAAGCATTTTGTGATGCCTTGTGAGTCAAAAATCCTGGATACAATAATTAAAATCTTTGCTTTTGTCTTCATATGTGCGATTCCAGAAAAAGACAAGCGAAACTGGGACCTAAACCGTCTCATCACATGACAAACCAGAGGCCTGTCTTGTTCCTTCTTTTGACAAGTTAGCCAAATGCAAAATACTTGTCGTTTAAAACATTATCCAACCCCAAGCTAACCCTAATATGTGTAATTTAAGTCCAAAACTAAACTGTAAACAGATTTTGTGCTAGAGTGCTTCAGCTGCTGTTCAGTTTCACAACAGCTCTTTAACCTATCAATGAATTAGACCGGCTAATGTCCACAAAATGACCTTCTGTCTAAAGCTAACAAGCAGCTCAAAGCAAATAATACGGAAATAGTGAAACATTTCATCATGTGGGTGATGTGTGTGTTTATTTATTCCTATTTGTTCAAAATGGTCTATATTAACTTGTTGCATCACAAACAGGCATTACACTCATTCACACAAAAGCAGTTTTTACAAAATGATAAACCAGGATGTTAAAAAACTGCACCCAGGGAGAGACATGAAGAAAATGATCAAACTTCTACAAATGAGCCTCACTGGCAGTGTCAGCGAGAGGACAGACCTTGTTTTAACAACACATGATGAATGGTCCTGTTGAGCTTTTATAAGGTGTGTCTCATGATGCCTTACAATTATTCCTTCACCTTGATAATGCCTTGGTAATTTTGTTTACACGGCTCAATGAAAAACTATCCCTATCTACTCTCATTTCTCCTCTCCTTTCCTTCCTTTGCAGCTGGTAATAATACTCTGAACATTTACAAAAACGTGCTGAACAAAGAAGGCCGGATTCATTTCATTTACAAAAGAGAGCTGCTTTTTTTTTGCTGTAGAAATATCCAGATTAGCTCATTTAAATTTGACATGGTTTTGTCAGATTTAGTCATCTGAAACTTTACAATTGCCAAAGCCTGACTTTGTCGTTATCTAGCTTTATTGTATAAAATAGTTTACAGTATTTATCTTTAGTAAACAAATCTTTATAGATTATTTTCATTATTAAAGTTATCAAAATTGAAATGCACTTTAGATTATTTCCTGGTGTGATGAGAATAAAGTACAATTTTGTGCTGTGACGTAGTCAAACAGGTTCACAAAAGTGGAAATCGTTAATTATCCCTCGTCTCCATTCAGACGTGCACTCTGTTTTTACTGCAGCTTTATGCGATTGTGTAACTGTCTGTTTGACAAATACACACCTTGAGCAAATTAATACAAACTTAAAGTGGGCCTACTACATGTTGGGCAACAAGCCTGCAGCAGTGACACAGCATGTTTGGAGCAATCTGTTCAACTCTCAGAGATGTCAATCATTGATAAATTAAATAGCCACAATGGGCACCTTTTCAAAGCACTGACTGTAAACCTGTGAAGCAGCATTAAAGAGATGGGAGGGACTGTGGAGGTGGGGAGACAGAAAGAGAGATAAACAAACCAATTATAGTAGAATCTAACTGTAAATGTGCAGAGGTTCTGTTGATGTACATGTCTTTGATTAAAAAAATATTATAATTACAACTGCAATAATAAATGCTAGTATTTTTTATTTATTTTGTGCACCAGCTCCAGTGCATGAGATCTCTATAAGTTTTCATGAGGGCAGATTCTGAATGGGAGAGTTTGAACTTGAAACTCTCTGATCAAGAAGTAGCTTTAGTTCAACTTTTAATGTTCATGGCAGGACAAAAAAAAACAAAAAAAAACAACAACTCTAATTTGTTGCTGTAGAACCAGATGAAAAGCTGTAGTGTATTCATTATAGGATGAAAAAAACAAAACTTTTATCTTTTACGTTAACGAACAGGGGAGCCATATGGTCAAATCTTAATGTTACAACCAGAGAGGAGAAAAGCAACATCAACTTTTCCAGTGACACAGTTCTTCAAGCTCCTTTTTAGCTATTCTAGTTTTGATAAAACTCATAATCCAGCAGCAGTTCCAGGAACCGTGGGAGAAGTTACTGGCAGAATAGCTAAAACCCACTCCTAGTTTGGGACAATGACTGGTATGTACAGCTGTGTCTAGTTAATTTATTTTATTTTATTTTATTTTTTACAGAAAAATAAGTCAAGTTGGTTTCTAGAACTATCATTACAAGTTTTTTCAAAGTTTAGAAATTTAAGCCATGTTTAATTCAAAAAGTAAACTTTTCAGTCTGGAAATTTTCATAATTTATGTGAAGAAAAGTGGCAGATGTTTAATTAAAATATTGTATTCTTAACTATTGCACTTCAGTTTTATCACTGTGTCAAATTCTTCTGTGGTACAAATACACAAACACTTTGACTAATTTATGTGATAGTATATTTTATGCACTTTAACAGTGAAAAGTTACAGTGCCTATTGAGAGTATTCACCCATGGATGTGTTATTCTGTTATTGCTGTCATAAATTAATCATGGCCAATCTAAATTGGCCTTCAAAAATAATAAAACACACCCCTTTTTTATCCCTTCGATGTCAAAGGGAAATCAAATATCTACAGGGTAATATTAATTAAAGACAACCGTAATGTGAAGTAAATATTCATCCTGTTTAAAGTGACCGTATATTTCAACTACAGTCTCTAAACTATCTAGACAAATTCAAATCTTAGTTTTTTTGCAACTGTGGCTTTTTCTTTGCCACTCTCCCATAACTCACGCAAAAGCTGTTACATGCCCAGTCTCTCCCATCACACCTCTGAAGCTTGTAACTCCTTCAAAATGGTCACAGGAGTCTTGGTGGTCTCTATTTTTTCTCCTTCTTTCATGGTCACTCATTTTGTGAGGATGACCTGCTCTTGGTAGATTTACTCATGTTCCATATTCCTTCCATTTCTTAATGATGGACTTAAAAGAACCCCAATGTTGGAAATCCTCTTGTATCCCCTGCCTTGCACGTTCCAATAATCAAAATTAAATTAAATTAAAATAGGGCAGCCACTTTGATGGGAAAGGGGTGATAGCTGGTCTCTCCATTCATGCGTGGGTTTTCTCCAGGTACTCCAGTTTCCTCCCACAGACTAAAAACATGCATGTTAGGCTGATTGGTAACTCTAAATTGTCCCTAGGTGTGAGTGAGAGAGTGAATGGTTGTTTGTCTAGTTTGTCTCTATGTGTCTCTGTGATGGACTTGTGACCTGTCCAGGGTGTACCCCGCCCCTCGCACAGTGATTGCTGGACATGGGCACCGGTGACCCCCGTGACCCAAAATGGAATAAGCGGGTAAAGATAATGGATGGATGGATTTTTTGTAAAGAAGGACAATTTCTATTGGCCATGATGAATTTATGACAGGAATAAAAGTATTAAACATCCCAGGGGGTAAATACTTTTTAGGCATTGTATAATTCATCAGACTGTGCAAATCTGCTCAAGTTGTTACTTCAGCAATATTGTGCAGAAACAAGTCCAATATTTATTTAATTATGCTCTATCAGTGGCATCATGCACATTTTCAGTAACATTTGATAAATGAGTAGTTGATAAAAATCTTTACATATCACCCGAGGTCAAAAAGTGAAGGCACTGTAAGTTGTTCCACCCTAACAGGTGCAACAAAACCAACACGAGACTCTGAGAGATGACAGTCAAGCACAACCTGAATGTGCTCACACAGTCACAAGCTCTGTGATGAAACACACCTGAGAAGGAGGAGTCAGTCAGGCTCCAGTGAGTAACAATGGCTCACAACGTAAAACCAGTAGCTAAACAGTGGTGGGCGAGGAACAGGATAATTCACTGTAATGTTAACAACAAAGTCCATGCTCATAAATCCAGGTATACAATCCAACATTTTTCAGTCAGGTCATCTGGACAGTTTGTTTTTTTTGTGCTGAAACGTTTCGCCTTCGGTGAAAGGCGAAACGTTTCAGCACCAAAAAAAAAAAAAAAGACACTGTCCAGATGACCTGACTGAAAAATGTTGGATTGTATACCTGGATTATTGAGCATGGACTTTGTTGTTTTCAACCAGTTTGACAAGACTGTCAACAAGGAAGAGGGCCGGCAATGGAGGAGGGGCGTACCAAAGAGACCATCTTATCACAAGCAGAACTGGTTTGTTCCACTTTGGAGTAAGCTGTTGGGGGAAGAATCAGTTTTTTTGTCTGTTTCCTGGACTGATGAAGCCTTCCAGACCGAAGGCGAAATGTTTCAGCACAAAAAAAAAAGAAACTGTCCAGATGACCAGACTGAAAAATGTTTCACTGTAATGTTGTACACAAGTTTTGCACATATAAGAAGTGTTATAAAGTTTGCAAAGTTCAGTCTTTTGATAGTTTTCATCTTAGTATTTCAGTAGTCTGTTTCATTTACCTAAATCAATCAGGAAACAACACAGCACGATTGTTTCGCTGACAGTTTTTAATGATGCCACTGAAGCACTGGATTATTGTGCTCTACTTTTCTTAGACTTCTCTAAAGCTTTTGACACTGTGGACCATGCCATCTTGTGTCATAAGCTCTCAGAAAATGGTTTCTTAGATCACACCATTGGTTGGTTCTCTAACTATCTCTCAGATCGGAGGCAATGTGTTCAACATAATGGTACTTCTTCCAGTTATCTAATTGTTAACAATGGTGCACCACAAGGCTCAATCTTAGGACCCACCCTCTTCACAATCTACATAGGTAATGTAGGTCAGACCATCCCTTATATTCATAATGTACACAGCTTATTGAACTAATGAAGACTGTTATTAACAGTGTGTGAACTACAGTTTAGAGCAAATCGGACAACTTCACAGGTAGTTGGCATGCAGAAAGCACAAGCAGGTCTTTGCAGCCTAGCAGCAATCAAGCATTCATCTTCCTTGTCCTCCTGTGCATCAGTAAAATATAATTTAAGAAAATAATATTTAAAACTCTGGCTCGTTCTCACTTGAAGTAGAACAATATAATTAAACATCTCATGACAGATATAGCTGGTTCCCAGTAAAGTCCTACCAAGATCATATGAAAAATAAAGTACAAAACCAAGTATAAAAGAAGAGATTTTAGGGGGTTAAAGCTAATTTAGTCACAACCTCGTGTTTGAAGGATGTTTAAGGGTGGCAAACAGAACACTGCACCAGAGACGGGAACTGAAATATGACCTGAGGGTTGCTATGAAGACCACAAGAGAAACAACTGGCAACATATATGACAGCACTGTAAGTTGCTACCACACCTCTAAGACTAAATTTGCAGCACTGTGTTGTTCACAGGGGATATCTGAGGACACAAAGCTGATCTGTGAAGAGAAGTTTCTTTGACCACAACTTCAAAAAAGAATCATTCTGTCTTTATTTACATCTACCGTTCATCACCTGCCACCATAAAAAAAAAGTTGTCACCTGTGAATGTGTGCATCGGTATCTTTGTCTGTATTTCTGTGTGTTAGCAAAAAAATAACTCATTAGCCACTGGACAAATTGAAGCTCCTAGAAAGCAATTATTGGACATATATCTACAAAGAAATAACTTAGAGTCAACTTGACACAAAATGATTGCCACAAATAATCAACCTTCACAAAAATTGCTATAACCAAGCTAATTTAACAGATACTGAGCTAAAATTTGGTGTGGAAGTAGCTGAGAGTCATACCCATCACATAGTTTGAGCATTAACAGATTGCCCAAAATATTTGTCAAGAACACTGGTAAGCATGGTGACATGTGCCAGGCATTTTTTTCAAGAAATGCTTCTTTCATTTCTAGTGATGATACAAAAAGTGGTTCATTCCTATCTTAAAAACAGATAAAGCAAATCAGCAGATCATAAAGAAAATTGGTTTTGTCATATGAATATATTGCAAATGAATTACCTTTGTATTTCAGGTTATCTTATTAAAAAAAAAATGTATAAAAATCACATGTTTTGTGCTGCTAAATGGGTTTAAAACATCATCTTCTTACCATTGTGTGACATGCCGACATTAAGGCACTTCTGGAAACGACAGTATTGGCATTTGTTACGGGACTTTTTGTGAATGCGACAGTGAAGATCACAGTGATCGTACACCAACTTTAGCCTGATGGTCCGTCTGAAGAAACCCTACAAAAGGAAAGGGACAATTACTACAGATATAGACACTGGAAATTGTGTTATTCTCTTAATTCTTTAATGTTTTGTAACATGTTTGGTCACACTGCCAAAACGTTACCATTTAAAAAAGAACTGAAAAATTGAGTGAGTGTTTATGGATTACATCAATATGAAACACCACAATGTAAAAACAAAAACTTCTTGCCACCAACCTTTAAGATGATTTAAATCTTTATATTTTGCATTTGTTCTTAATCTGAGAAGGAATAAATCATTCTTCCGACAACTGTATCTAAACAGATTGTAGTTTAGGGTGTGCTTTCGCAAATTCAACCTTAGGACCAAAGAAGCCATAAGACCTGGACTTATCACAGCTATTAAGTTTGCAGCCATGGTCAAATACCCATACACACACTCAGTCAAATAGTTTTATGACTGAAATGTGTAGTGCTTAAAGGAAAACCTCAAAGTTTTAGAATTTACAACAATATTTTTTATGTAAGCTCAAAAATTCCCATCAGATTTCTCTAACTCTGCTTGAGTATTTATAACCTACACTGCTACATCCAGATGTTTCTTTTTTAATCATAGGTTATTTACAGAAGGAGGAAGTTAAAGGGGGTCAAGACTCCACCTCAATAAAGAATGTTTTCTGTTTTGGAACAATTAACAAATTGCCTGCTTGGCTGACCCCCATCTTCTGGCGAGTCTCCCCTGAGACTTGAGAAGAACAATAACAACTGTACCTTTTTTCATTCAGCCCAGAAATGTACAATAAGACCGAGGGACAGAAAAAAAACATGTACCTTACTGCACTGCAATAGTCCTAATAGTGTCAAAAAAATGCCACTTCAACTGTGTAGTTGTGGTTGAGGCTAAAGTTGGTTGTTTTGCATTAGACTAAACTAGATGCCAGGTTATTTTTAAAGAAGCTGTCAAAATTTAAATACAGCTTTAAAATTTCTACACAACATGTCTGCAATGTGATGGCAAAACTTTTTATTTAAACATGTCTATGTTAGAAAAAAATAGGTTACATTTTTCTATTAATAATCTATTAATTATTTAATAATGACTGCATCAGCAAATTTGCATTTGCTGATGCAAAATAACTTGTGTTTATAATCTGGATGAATATTTAATTTTCCTTTTGCTGAAATGTTGCATCAATCAAGTTCTCTTACACTAGTGAGCCACTTTTGTTTGTTCATAAAAATCTTACACAATACGTATTCTTGTTTTTCTTTAGTATGAAATGCCCATGTTTATTGAGCAGCTTATATGCATTAAAAAGCCTCTGCTTGCATTAGCAGCCTAGCATCTCGTTGTGGTCTCCTGTTTAGGAACATTATGGCTTTCTTGTTAAAAGACAAGTGAACAAATCTAAAGCTGTGTGTCGACGTTGTTTCACAGAGACTGGATCTGCAGCAGCAACACGTCTAACTTGTTAACACACTTGAAATGACATCATCCGAACGTGAACGTCTTTTCTACAAGCAAGAAAAGCAGCTTGTTGCAAACCCCGACAACAGCAGCATTTAAACAACCTTTTATCAGGTCATTCAGATCGGTCCAAAACAATAACATAAGCTGTAGGAGGTTTTTAAAGCTCTAAATTTACGTCCAAATGTTGTTGATGCGCCGGCTTTAAAGTTATTGAGCTCCGCTACGACATCCCATCACGTCAACACTTCAGCCAAAAAGTTGTAGCAGCACTTTATGAAAAAGCTAAAACTGATATTGTCAACAAGCTCTGGACCAGATTAAAGCCCTGCCCTGATGATGATGAACGAGAGATTCAACCACCTCATAACAACCGTTCAAGAAGAGGTATTGTTATTTTATTATTATTATCTAATTGACTTTTTTTTATTTAAAATTATAATTTCATAACTCATTTTTTTTTACCTCTTTGTGTTTTATTTTCAGTCTGGGACCGAGATAACAGCTGATTCTTTCTATTCAGGGAAATCCACCAGAGATCACCTCCAGCTAAGAAGTCTGTGATGACTGAACCCTGAACTTTTCCACGGACCTGTCCCACCTGTGGAAGCAGGTCCAAGAGGTTGTGAGTAATGAGGCCAAATCCAGCCACACTGCAACATGAGCAAAGCTCTACCTCTATATTCTGCACTGCTGGAGATAATGTCACTGCAACTAGATCTGTGCTTGTTGGTCTTTTTGGACAAAAACTGAAAACTTGATTAGTTAGATTGTAAACGGTCTGTTGCTGCTTATTGTTCTGGTTCTGACTGTTATTGTGTTTATTAAGATTTTATTATTGTTAGTATAGTTTATTTATTGTAAAGAGTCCTGTTTATTTAAACTATCATCCAAATGGGTCGCTTTATTTATTTTTATACAAACGTATTGTTTACTTGGCATATTTTCAAAATAAACGTTTTGTAAGTCTTTATTTTGGCCTTTTTTTGTACAGAAAATTAACCGAACCGAGCCGTCCTTGAAATTGAACCGAACCGAAATGTGATTTTAGCGTACCGTTACACCCCTAACCACTACAATAATTAAGGACCTACCCTTCTCTGGAGGAATGCCTAATCTCTATGCATATGTTACACTTTTAGAAATTATAGCCCAGCTCATCTCCAGTGCAACATATTTATTTTGTTTTGAAACTGACAAACACAAAACTACAGGTTAACAAAGCGTGCATGGTGCATGTATCTGTACACTTCCTCATTATGTACCGACTAAACTTCTGCCTTACAACCAGAACACAATACACTTGGGCTGTAAAACACATTATCAGTACTGTTAGGGCTGAGCGATATGCACCAAAATTAATATCTCAATTTTTTTATTTTTTTTTT
>NC_056504.1:32412507-32412952 GCF_014905685.2 Nematolebias whitei
AGTCTTTATTTTGGCCTTTTTTTGTACCGAAAATGAACCGAACCGAGTCCTCCTTGGAAATGAAGCGAAATGAAATGTGATTTTTAACGTACCGTTACACTCCCAATTTTTAGGGTTGTGTTCAGTAGTTTTAAAATGTAAACACATTTTTGAATGCACAGTTGAGACTTTAGATTACAGTTGTGGCTCTGCTGGTGCATACTTGTGATAGTTCTGTGATGGTCTCTGGATCTACAGTGGACATCTCCACGTAGCATTTGCCTGGTCTGATTCCCTGCAGAACTCCACTGGGTCCCATCACCAGCTGCAAAGGAACAAATAGGAGTGTCAGTAAAGTGATGACTTCTCTCAGTGCTGATGATGGAAATGGTACTCACATCTCTGGCTGCCTTGGGGTCCGAGACACATGAGAAAGTAATGTCACACATGGATGCGACTTCTGCTG
>NC_056504.1:32413352-32431874 GCF_014905685.2 Nematolebias whitei
TATTGCAGCGACGTCTACTGAGATCTAAAATTTATTACGCAAGTGGTCTATTGGGGGCTGCAGTGTGTTCTGAGTTTGGATTTTGGGTTCTGTTTATTGCATTTATGATTCAATGCAATAAAATGAAATTTTTTTTAAAAATGGTAACAGATCATTTTAATACTTGTTTTATTTACGTATTGACTTTAATCGCTGTCCAACCCCTGAGCTGCTTGCTCTCAGTAACTGTGCCCCACTGAGAAGTTTTCTTGAATAGCCCTGGTCCTCAGTGTGCATACTACCTTTTGAGCAAGTGTATTTTTAAGCCTGTGAACACTTTTAGGAACCAAACTGAAACAGTGACAGCAGAAACTGAAAATCCATCTCATTTGTGCTTGAAACACGCTGTAACAATTGCTAGTTCATTTTCCTATAATGTCAAAATATTTCAAAGAAAGTGGAAATATGTCTTACACTTCACCCACACTCTATCAGTTATTTATACTCTATACAGATGCATGTGCAGACAGACGCACGGACAGAAAGTTTGAGGGGCTGGCTGCATCTGCAGATGCACTTGCCTGAGTTGAGCTCTTGAAGAGTGGAAAATGTATGGGGCTTGTGGTTAGAGTGACAGACATCAAAAAGATTAAAAACTGCCCACTTCTCTCCAAGCTTATTACAATTATTGATTCCACCGACATGTAGAGGACGACACAGAGTGATAGAAAAATGGAAGAGAAACAAAACTTAAGAGACTTGCAGTAGAAATACAACACGGATACGAAGAAACACGTCATCAGCTGATGCAATTCTAAACTGGTGTTACTGTTTACATTTACTCAGTCTAAGTCATTTCAAGATACTTCTAAAATGACTAGAAATAATAAGCATTGTTAAAAAAAATATATATTTGAAAAACATAAAGCACAATATGGTATGAGGCAACCAAATCACCAAATTTTAATATTGCTGACCGATTATTGCACTATACTATACTGTACTTAATTCATCATTCTATTGTTTTATTTGTAATTAATGTCATGTTCATTTAAGATAATTTATCACTCTGTAGTTGGTCTTGTTTTAGTAATGTAATAAATGGTTGTTTTATTAAAAAGATTACTGTCACCTTGATTAAAAAACAAAACGATGAGCACAGAGACTGTTTAGGCTGGTGATTTATCTTAGTTTCATCTTCATTTGTTGTGTCTCTCAGACTTACCTTACAACCCTCACAGGCATGGACGCCGTAATGAAACCCTGAGGCTTTGTCCCCACACACACGGCACTCGATGTTTAACGCAGTTGCTGACGTATCGTCTGGAAACTTGGAGAACACGGGACTGTCAGCGTACTGTGGAGGTGACTCTGGCTCCAGCTTGATTGAATCTGGTAATAAAAATAACATTAGAAAAAGTTGGGATGTTTAAAACAAAAAGTTTCACATTCAACATGTTAAACCTGGTTTCTTCATATTTTCATAACCGTGTAAATCTGATTAACTTAAATCTCAATCGCTGACATGCTTGGTGAGTGATCCACAGACTGGACTTACTGTGTGAGTCTGGTTCTGTTCTGTAGCTGTGCATGTTTGTGTAGTCCATGTTGGTCAGGTGTTCCTCGCTCAGCGATGGACTCATGTCATAGACCACACCAGCTGACGAGATGGAGGATACGAGTGGGGGGGACAAGGAAGAAGGGATGGAGGAGGAGGAAATGGAGGCATAGTCTGATGTTGACAAATGTTTCATGTCAAGGCAGTGGGAGCTGTCGTCCAGCTCCGGCAGGTCCACTGTGCTCAGGCTGAAACCAACAGGCCACGCCAGGAGCTGCTGAGTGTCCACCATGTCTACAATGCAGAAAGAAGAAGACAGGAAGCGTTTGTTGATGAAGTATGATACAGAAAAGAAAGTAAATGATAATATATCAACGTCATGTGGCCTTGATAAAAGAAAACAGGAGTCTTAACAGCCATTGATGAGAAGAGAGGAAAGAAAGTAGAAGCATTAAAGATGAAAAAAAAAAATGTAGACAGCCAAAACGAGTAGAAATGTGTACATTTATAGTTCAAGCTCACATGCAACATTCCACTGAGAATTAATCATTGAAAATGTCTCCTCCTAAGAGTTCAAAACATCAGGGCGGGCATGCATCCTCCCTTACAAACAACACGAGCAGTGCCCTCAGCCCTCCTGCTCACTGCTGCAGTCTGACTGTTATCAAGCGAGCAGGGAGTCAGACTGTGTCACAGGGAGTACAAGACGAACTCTGGCAATGAGGAGCGTCTCTTCTGTTCAAAACACTGTCTTCCTCTGATGCTGTTTGGGTGGCTAGTGGAGAGATTGCCCAACCAAAGGACACAGAAAGCAGGCCAAGGACGCCAAACTAGTTTTTGGATTTTTAAAAAGTAACATTCCATGAAGCGTTGTAAAACTGGGTAGAAACTTTAAACTCCAACATAGATAAATCATGAATATTTTTTCAACGCTATGTATTTTATTTTAATTCCTGAATGTTTATAGTGCTTTTTTTGTGTGTCAGGCATTTAGAATAATAGGGCAGCCATTAAAGCTCAATGCTGCAGCTTGTTAATGTGTTTGTATATTTTTATAATATTGACCAGACCAGTTCTTTATCAGCTTTGTTGTTTTAATCAGGTTTTGCGAAACAAAAAAAAAAAAAAAAAAAAAAGTTTTGCTGAAAAACCTAAAAAGCATTCTGAAACTGTATTCTGTCACAGTCACATATTTACTCGTAGTGGCACAGAAGATTTGTTTTTTTATTCAGCAAGTCCAATATTTAACACAGACTGCCAGATGTTGAAGGAGAAACATCAGCTTAGATGATCAAAGTCCAACTATCAGAGATTACTACAGTTCACATAAAACAAACCAAGCAAAGGATTAACAGCTTGGTGGTATATTTGTTTAAAGCTGTCGTGTAAGGCAAAAATGATATATTATATAAAATATGTAATATTATGTTATATAAAAAAGAAGATTGCTATTGTTGGGCTTATTGTCTTCTCAGTATTTTCACTTTGTCATGCACAAGTTGTCAAATAATGGAGTTAATTATTTTAATGAGTACAAATAAAAATTCTTAGTTTTTCTGCATTTTGAGAAAAGTTTGCGCCTTTATTAAAAGTGGTACTTGAGTGGGTTTGTTTGAGACTGTGGGTTGCATTTCCTCTGACAGGAAGATGCATTTGGAACTTACCAAAGTAAATTGAAGTTTATCATAATTTAATAACATTCAGCACTGCCATTGTTTATAACCAGCAGTGTACTAAAACAAGTGAAAATATGTGTTTTAAAAATATTTGTGCAGAAAAGTATTTTGTTTTCCTATATTTAATACTTTTACTTGTTTAAACGTTTATGACCACTTTAATGAGAATTATACTTTAAACTTAATCCGAGTAACCTTTATAACATCACAGAATCTAAAAAAAACCCCACAGTCAATCAAACTCCAGATTTAAAAAATTGTAACAAAGAATTATGCAACAGGACAGAGCTAAATAGTAACACTCAGATGGCACCATGTATAAAACTGGCTTGTATGGGTTCCAAATTACTTGGCAAAACATCCCTCTGGAACAAACATCCTCCTCTTCCATACGCATTTTGTTTCCTTTTTTACTTGTGTGGAATGTGGCAGCAAAAAATCAGCGGGGGTCCACTTAAAATTCTCATGGACTCTGGTATTGTTCCCCAACAGGACAGCGAAATACTGTGTATGTGTCCAATGCATTAAGCTGATGACTATTAATAACTGTGGAAACCTGGTTATTTTTCCATTTGCTGGACAGCTGCCAGCTGATACAAGATTAAAACAGAGCACTGGAGCAATCGAATGACTTGTGGTCTGCTTGGCATTAAGTCTCTATATGGGGAAAGACATCTAATGGGAAAGGAAGCGCTCCAGAGGCGAAAGGCATAGGAGATGAAGCAATGGGTGTCAGAGAGCGAGTCCCTGGACCACTAAAAGAAATCAAACTGCACCCTGGAGACTCCAAGAAAAAAAACGTACGTGAGGAAACTTATTTTGTACTCAATGCAACTTGAAAAAGACAGCATGCTGGCAATTAAACCAAGGTCCTTAAATCATGTTGTAACTGAAGGTGAAAACAAGTTTGGACTAAAAACTCTCCCCTGAGATTATTCTTGGAAACAATGCAATGCAAAATCTCTCCAAATTCACGTTTGTATCTGCGAGTGCGGTGTAGGAAAACAAGCTGTCAGACATTATAAAAGGTGACAAATGATTAGTAAAGGATTTGCAGCTTGCCTCACATTTGCGAAGGTGTGTGCATGTCAGCACGTGTATGACTGTTGTGCCGGTGTCTTCAGCCAGTTCTCAGATTTCCACGTGTCAGAGCTTGACTTCCAGGTATGAGGACAGTTTTCAGAAGTACTTTCTATTATCTGTTGCTTCTGTTATGACACAATAACAGAATACTAAGAGCAAACTGGTCGGTAGGTTTGACAACTGCTATAAAAAACCGCATTAAATCAGCTGTGAGTTGACTCACAAGTATATTTCAGGTTAAAGGAGATTTTTATGCCTTGACTTTTTAACTTAAATTAGGAAATCATGTTTCAACTATAATGCGAAACACACAAAAACGTGAAATAAGTGCTGACATCAAATCTGTATTACCACATAAAAATAAGTTGCAAAACTGTTATTTTTAAGAGTCTGTGCTGCTGTTTACAAAATCTGAAAGCAATCGCTGGTGAGAATGAAGTAAAAGATGTGAAATCTTTCCTTCAGGGGACAGAGTTGCAAAACTAATGTAATGTTTTTGATGCTGGGATCTCTTCACAACAGCAATCACTGTAGAAAAAGGCTGACGGAAAGAAAGGAGATCATGTTACTGTTCAGATGGCCAGACTATCCCTCTTCTTTATGGTGTTTCATGTAGCTAAATGTTTTAACATTAAATGAACGGTGTTAGTGTTTTTCTTTCAGTTGTTCCTGTCTACAGAGAGTAGCCACAGTGAACAAACTCACTTGAAAGATTTGGCAATAGTTTTACCCCAGATCCTCTTCCTGAAGCAACTTGGGCTCAAACCTGCAGGCTTTTGCTTACAAGAGCCCAACACTGACCACCGTGCAAGTGGTGTAGTCTATGAGATACGCGAGTATACGGAATATATCCACTAGAAAAGCATGGGAATTTCAGTATTCACACTTAAAAGTGCCCAATAACACGAGCCCATGTCATGTATCATTGGCAATGATACATGACATGGCTTGTGTCATTGTCAACACATTTGGAACATTTTATAGACACACTTAGTTGGTTCAACCTGAATGTTGTATAATTAATACTTCTGTACTTACTATTTAATACTTGAACATATTTTGCTTTGTTACTGTTTTATAAATCCCATGTTCTTAAAACAAAGTCAACTGTTGTACAAAGCTTGTTGTACATTTATTCAAATAAAAGCATCAGAGAAAGTTGGAAATGTTCAATATGCTTAAAAATCAAAATAAATTAACTATTATATTGTACTAACTGGTGTACTTTGGTTTCTAAGCACAGTAGACCCACTACAAAAATCTAGACTACACCACTGGCACTGCTACCACAGCCCTTTGTTAGAATAAATGAAAAAGTAAAAAAAATTAAAATAAAACCAATGATATTAGGAAACTTTAAACACGTTTTCAGAGGGTTTAAAGTCCTTCTACAATCTTATGCAGTAAAAGTCATTTAATGGACTAAAAAATATGCACAGTGAAAGAATAAAGAGTCGTTTAATAAGAAACTGAGAACGTTAACTCACAAGGCAGTCTGGTACATTTAGTTATGTGGAAGACAAAAGAAAGAACCTGTCCTGCTGCATTCAAGGCCTTAACACTCTTATCTGCATTATTTGAGTAAAAACTATGTGTGCTGTTTCAGGGTGAGGACTGAACGATTATTATCAAATTAAAAAAACACAAAAAAAACCCACAATCATTTAAACATTATTTATGTATTTTTGTAAAATGACATTTTGGTTTCTATGTGAAAGCGTCACTATTTGAAACCTACATACATATAAACAATCTGTTTTTGAAAATAATTAGTTTTTTATATATTAACACTCCTGCAGCAAACTGAAAACTGTAAATGTGAATATTTGCCCCTTTTTCAGAGCTGCACGTTTGCTGAATTTAGCTCAGCTGAACAGTTGGTATAGGTGTGAGCACGTGTTGCACTTGTGCAGGAGGGCATGGTTTTCTCTCTTAACCCAACAAGCCATTTATTTTGTCGAAGGTGTTTTCTTGAAAGTGATTGTGTGTGCCAGGGAGAGAGAGCGAGAGAGTCAGCGTAGAGGCTGAGTTCGGTGACTTCCTGACCTCTTCATGTAAAACAGCATGTGGTTCAGCGTCAGTGACTAAAACAAAGATATGCCCGCCTGCGTGTCTGCCTCACAGTCCCCACATTTTCTTTGAAAAGATTAGAGTGCTTGATTTTTGCCTGATTAGTCTTCCGTAGGAAAACTGTGGTACTCTGGAAACATTGTGAAACGTAAATTTATTGTGGTTTGTTTGACAAAGCCGAGGTCTTGAAATAAAATATTTAGCATTTTACACAAAAGCTACAAAGTGTATAAGTTTTAAACCAGTGTCAAAAACACAGGTTCACTCTTCAGGAAACTGTCACTTCTTTTGGTGGTGTGAAGCCACTTTAGCTGGTTTACCTGAAACAGCCTTCCCCTTCTGCACCTGAATGATCAAACAAGAGAATACTGGAAAACCAAGTGCGAACAAGGTGTCAAGGTGCCTGGACTACCCTATTGACAAAAATGAAACTGCTCTGACCTGAAAAACCCACCTACATGCTCGGTAGTGAATTTACTCAGAAGTCGGCAAAGCTTGGCATTGTGAGAGGTTAGAAACTGCAATCTTTCTCTGAAAGATAACCTCTGTCTGATTTCACTTTGATTTGTTTGCTGTTTATTTATTTGTTTATAACATGAGCTTAAACTAAGCCCATCACCCAGTGGTTGTGTCTCCTTGTGGTTCAGCTATAGATCCTATAAAAATCGTTAGAGGGCTTTTATAATATGGGGAAATGATCAACAGACATCAAAATGCATTTTCCCCATTTTAAATAAAATCTACTATACATTGCAAGAAACAAACAAATGAACATAAAGTGAGAATGCAAAAATCTGTTTTAGATTAAAATTTTTCTTTTTGATTGACATTTTTACAATTCAAAGAAACAAAGGCTTTACAATAAGGTACACAAAATTTGATTACTACTAGAGAACGCCTCAGGAACGAATCAGGAACAAATCAGGGGCTAATGGGTAGTTAACCAGTACTTACTGAGGAACACACAGTCAAGACTTATTAGGAGACTACTGGTTAGGTACCTTGTAAATGAAGAGGAACTAATCAAGAACTAATGGGTAGTTAACCAGTACTTACTGAGGAACACACAGTCAAGACTTATTAGGGGACTATTGGTTAGTTACTTTGTAAATGAAGAAGAACTAATCAAGAATTAATGGGTAGTTAACCAGTACTTACTGAGGAACACACAGTCAAGACTTATTAGGGGACTACTGGTTAGGTACCTTGTAAATGAAGACAAACTAATCAAGAACTAATGGGTAGTTACCATGGAAACCAAAGAGGAATGAATCAAGAGCTAATGGCTAAGTTAAACAGTACTTACTGGGAAACACAGCCAAGCCTATAGGGGACTACTGGTTTGTTACCACAGAAACGGAGAAATTCTCCATGTGGGTTCTGAATAAACCCTGCACCAGTGAGGTCACAGCTCGTAATTGTCAAAAACCTGTTTCCTAGTGATTACTGATTTTATTGGATTTTCTCTTTTGTAAACCTATTGATGAAAGACATTAGCAATTTCATAATCGTGTACTGGTGTCATCTTAACTATGTCTGACTATCACTTACTGAGTACCAAACCATTGCCTGGCTATTACTTTGTATTTTGTTCACTGACGTAGTGACGCATCATACCAAGCACTTACTGAGGAACCAATCATTACTTAATCACTACCTGACCATTACCTACTGTTTCTGTGTACTTGGCTTGGCTGTGTGTTCCCCAGTAAGTACTGCTTAACTACCCATTAGCTCCTGATTTGTTCTTCTTTGGTTTCCTTAATAACTACCCATTAGTTCTTGATTAGTTCCTTTTCATTTACAAAGTAACTAACTAGTAGTCCCCTAATGAGGCTTGGCTGTGTGTTCCCCAGGAAGTGCTGGTTAACTACCCATAAGCTCCTGATTCATTCCTGAGGCGTTCCCTAGTAGTTAAGCAAATTTAATTTTGTGTACGTTATTGTAAAGCGTCACCAAAACAAGAAACGATTAAACTTTGTTAGCAGGTACTAAAGCTCACTAACACCATCAAAAACTGAAAATTAATCTTATGCACATGCAAAAGTAAATCATTGAGAAGAAAGTCGGCCATACAGGTTCGTCCACTCACCCTGTTCTCCTGTTTCAGTTTGGACAGTTTTAAGTGTCAGCTCACTAGCGAATGTCTAAGTGACAGTGGCAATGTCAGGAAAATGGTATGTGTGTGTGTATGTGCATGGACACATGTGTGTGTGTGTGGTCAAGTTTTGCTTCAGGAAGTGATGACCAATAGAAAGGGAACTACACACTCACACATTTTCTTTCTCTGACAGAGTCTGGGCTCAGCAAAAGTTCAGACAGCAAACCATCATGTGGTCTGAGTGTGTGTGTGTGCATTTGTGTCATTTCTGTGTCATTAATTCTAATTTCTCAACATCTATATGGTGCACATTTACGGAACAGTAGGGAACCGTGCACGAGCATTCATGTGCATAAATGCATTTTCTTGTAAACATTCATTTTCCTGTGTGTTTAACTTTGGGTGTGTGTCTTTGTGTGTTAGGTGGTAGACATCAGATGCAGATGATTTCCTGTTGCTTCATTCTGACAGGCAACTTCATCATGCCTCTTTGGTTGCACTTCTCTCCTTCCTCTCAGTCACTCAGAGTCGACGTGATGTCGGTGACGCACTCTGTCCTCTTCCTCATACATTCTCTGACCCCAACACAACACTAAAATCTTTGTTTTCTGATTTTCTTACACAATCATACATGTGATCTGTGGACATTAGTACTTCAGTCAAACCTTGATGTTGTTAAATCTCAAAAACTACTGTAAGATGCTATTTGTATCCGCCATTGTTGTGGTTTAGTCAGACTATAAGTGGACATGTGTACATGCAGATGACTCTTTTCTTTGCCTATAGCTTGACTATTTTATCAACTATCCTCTTCCATCAGTTGGGGAGGATAGAGAAAGTTATTTCTTTGTGTTATTCCTCAGTTTGTGCATCTCATTGACTCCACTCATTCTACTTTAAATTTCCACTCAGTCCTTACAAAACTGCTGTGCTATAAGAAATTGACAAATATTTAATCAAATGGGATGAAACTGTGAACACACTGAATGTTATAGCATTTGCTATGGGAAAAGCTGTAAACTTCATTCATAGCTCAGCAAAAAAATGTGTACTGTAAGCCTTATTGCATACAATGACCCAGGTTTGTGATCTAACTTGGAATATTTTTTCTCAACCTTGTTTGAAAAATAATCAACCAGAGAGTATGATGCCAACAACACACTCAAAACAATGATACGGAAAAGGGATGCACGATTGGATTTTTGGACGATATCCAATTTGCTGATATGTTAAAACTTATTTGACGAATAACCAATATCGCTATTTTTTCCCCTAGACCTACTTGCAGAGACTACATAGCTTTCTCTGCTGTGCAATTAAAATACAACATTAGTTTGCATGGCCTTTGTCAATTTGGCCTGCGACCAAATGCAGATGCCAAAAAGGAGGCTGAAAATGATTAAGTACTGTATAATATATATATTAAAAAAACACACCTTTTATATCGGTGAGTTATTTTGAAAATGGCCGATGTCCGATATTTAACTTTCTCGCTAATATCGGCTGATCAATACCGATACCGATACCATGCCAATAATATCGTGCATCCCTAATATGGAAGGATGTTTACCATCGTGTTACTTTTTACTTTTATGTGTTTTTGGGGAGTGGTGGCGCAGAGGTTAGAAGATGGGCCTGTGATTGGAAAGTCGCAGATTCAACTCCTGGTACCGTCAACATCAAAATGTGGGTGGAAAAGGTGGAACACCCACACCTCCCTCCACTCTCATTCGCCCCACTCTGGGCCCCTGAGCAAGGCCCTTAACCCCCACCATCTGCTCTCTAAACAGGTCTCTCTTGAAAATGAGTTCTCGTGTCTCAATGAGACTACCTGTATAAATAAAGGGTAAATGGAAAAAAAAACTTGTTGATAAAATGTTATAATGAAGTGGGAGCTTGAAAGTCTCAGTAAGATTCCCAGACTTATTAAATCATTCATTAGTTGAATGTTTGTTACATTTATTGTGTTGAAAGACTGGTTTGTGTATTTGGGACAAATTGATGAACATTAACAAATCTTTGCTTGGAAAGATGGAGCCTTTGGTTGATGCTGTTCAATTCATCCCTGAAAAAAATCCTCTCCTGTTGGAAAATATTCTACTGATTGAAAAATCTTTCACTGTCCTAAAGTCTTTAACTTTTCAGGCTTTCGCCAAACTTAAAAAAAAAATACTCTCGATAACTTGACTACATTTTATTGTTTTGTATTTAATTATTGTCTTCCTCAATTATTTGCAAGCACTGACCAAAATGTCTGTACGATATTAACTAAAAAAAAAAGTTTGAAAAACATATCCGTGTAATGTGCTGTAGTTCCATCAGCACAAAAAAGTACAAGTGAAAAAGTTAAAATTTTCCTAAAAGAAAAGTGCTTTTGAGCAAAGAAAAAAGACACCCCACTAAATGATGGGAATATCAACGTAGTGCAACACTTCAAAAAGACACACAAAGTTTGAGCCTGTCTGCAACGATGCAACATTCACTCAGACATGACAATCTTTTGTTAAAAAGGATCAAGTTTTGGTAACTATGTCAAGTGGCTTCATGTTGGTTTGACAGAAGCTTTCAGTTCTTCAGTTCCAATCCAAGTGTGCATTGAGACAAAAAGCAAGCCTTTCAGAAACTACAGAAAGTTTAGGGCTAATAAAAAAAAAATACCGCTGCGTTCCATGACTTGAGAAAATACAGTTCTATAGGTGTGAAAGTATAAACCACAAAAGCACCTCAAAACCATGTTTGAAAAGTGTCAAGTGAGTGGAAAACCTTTTTTAAAAATCTGTCAAAAACTACATATTTTTTTCTTTGTACATAAATCTCCACGTTTTGAGTACATTGTATTGTGGAAGGACAGCACGGTGACGCAACTGGTAGAGCTGCTGCCTCTCAGCGAGCAGGTCCTTGGTTCAAACCCCGGTCCAGGGGCATTTCTGGGTGGAGTTTGCATGTTCTCTCCGTGCATGCATGGGTTTTCTCCGGGTGCTCCGGTTTCATCCCACAGACCAAAAACATGCATGTTAGGCTGATTGGTAACTCTAAATTGTCCCTAGGTGTGAGTGAGAGAGTGAATGGTTGTTTGACTCGTTTGTCTCTATGTGGCCCAGTGATGGACTTGCGACCCGTCCAGGGTGTACCCCGCCCTTCACACAGTGATTGCTGGACATGGGCACCGGCGACCCCCGTGATCCAAAATGGAACAAACGGGGAAAGATAATGGATGGATGGATGGATGGATGGATTGTGGAACTGACATGACTTAGCTGGGGTGTGCACAGTGGAACAGTGGTTAACGACGTCACCTTATAGTGAATGAGAAAGTTGCAGGATTGCCTGCCCACCTGGGGCCCTCTGTATTGAGTTTGCATGTTTTCTCCAGGTACTCCAGTTTCCTCCCACAGACTAAAAACATACATGCTAGGTTGATTGGTAACTCTAAATTGTCCCTAGAGAGTGAGAGAGTGACTGGTTGGTTGTTTCACATGATAGACTGGAGACCTGTCCAGGGTGTACCTGCCTCTCGCAGTGACTGCTGGCAATAGACAACAGTGACTCATGACCCAAATGTTAACAAACAGCCAAGTGAGAGCAATTAAACTAATCTTTATGAGCTGTTATGCTTAAATGGTGTGTAGTGGTGTGTAGTATGGTTAAATAAAATGTTTAACACAACAAACCACCCGAAAAGGATCATAAAAGACGAAACACAGTGGATTTATTTGAACTTACAAATCTATAAGCATCACAAAACTTTATCTGTATGAAAAAAATCTAATTAAGTGAATTTTAGCCTGTGTTCTTAGCTGCTTGTTCATTGCTCATGGATTGTTTTAGCAAACATACTGCATCAGGCTGTTAGCTGCATCAGCTCAGATTAGACAAAAAAGTCTCACTTGGAAGCAGAACATTGTTCCTGATTAAGGATTGTCAACTACCAGGTAAAAGTTATCAGTGTAGGGAAGACACTAAGTGTCATATTTAAAATATGTAGCCTATTTTAAAAATAAAATTAATCATATAGGACCTGCTAACAAGACCTGCTAACACTGCTAACAAGACCACGCCACTACCTGAACCACATCACTAACAATACCATGGTGATAACGGGACCATGTTGCTAAGACAAACTTCACTGTTAATCGAACCTTACTGCCAACAACAGTATCATGCTGCTAACTGGACCATGCTGCTAAGATAACCTCACTGTCATCAGTACCACTCTGCCAATAGGACCATGCTGCTGTAGATTTATTCCTCATGAGGGAGCTTTTCCTTTCCACTGTCGCTTTCATGCTTGCTCAAGAGGAGAGTTCTGCAATGGAGTTAAAAATCCAAGCATTCTGCTCCTCAGATAAATAGTATTAAATTATTATTTTTATATGTGAATGTTTCTGTTCAGTGCCCTGAGATGACTTCTGTTGTGACTTGTCGCTTTATATGTATAAACTGAATTGAATTGAATTATTTCTTTTTCACTTTTGGCACCTTGTTTCTGTATTTTTGTTGCATGCTTTGAATAAATCCCAGTTTATGTTAGTTTAGTTTATGTTAGTGCCCGCATTAAGCATGTATTGTTTTGCACTATTAGTGAGTAGCGTATATCTTAGATCTTTTAACGTACTGTTGGGCATTTGTTTACCGTATATCTTAGTTTATATTTTAGATCCTTATTTACTGTTCCTTTATACAATTTATATTTTTGCTATTGTTTGATGTAACTGGGACCCTGTGTACACAATTTTTTTCCACCTCATGTACCACATGTGATGCAAATGATAATAAAGAACCTTGAATCCTTCAATCATATCAACATTGTGGATTCAAACTGGAGCAACTAAACTCATCATGCCTCTCTTTGGCTGCACTTTTCTCCTCTTCTACCATAGGTCAATCATTTAGTTAAACATATAGTTTATTGTTATTGGGCCAATAATAACATTATGAGCCTTGAAGTTTCAAAGTGCAACATCTGAGCTGATACAAAGGCAGACATGTAACACAAAAATGTATCTCTTTGTGTTAGTTTAGAAAAACAGTTTACACCCAGAGCTGTAGAAGATTGCAGTCTTCATTATAACAACCATGATTTTAAAACTACCAACTGAATGTCCATATTCAACCTTATCTGTTTTGCATATGCTTTCAGAATATTGTGGTAATGTACCGTAAATTGTACTTGTACCAGTGGAACACAGGGTCACTGTATCTCACTGAACGAGACCTTTTGTACCTAAACATATTGAACCTTTGTATCTAAACAAAGGCGCAGATGTAAGGACACAGACACACAATACCACTTATATTTGTACACTCAAGGACACACAAAAGCACTTGAACCTAAAACCTTAAAAATTCAAAGTCAGAAAATTTGGTATGAGTCACAAGAAGGTAAGTATATAAAGCATTTTGCAGAAAAGGGTTTAAGCCTTGTCCACACAAACAAAATAGTTTTTAAAAAGAAATTCTTTACATTTTAAGACTTGTTTTTCATATTTAAATAAAGTTTTTTGGTCACTGATAACTAAATTTCATGAAACATTTAACCAGGGTGAATAAATAATAATAATAAAAAAAATGTTTCCACTGTTGTTGAAAGGGTATTCTGAGTTTTGGTGCTTGCCACATCAGATTGTGTCTCTCTAATTCCTTCAGAAAATGAGCCAATTGTCCTTATAAGTTGGTGCAACCAGTCTCAGCTTTTTTTTTTTTTTTAGCAGTGCTCTATAAAACTGATATTTCCCCCAATACATAAGGCAAAAATAATTTATAAAAAAATTATTATCTTTCATTAAGGAGTCAGAGGCATTGTTACGGAAGCGATGTCTAATGCATTTGTGTCTGCAACATAAGCTACTTTCTGGGAGTTTTAATTTTCACAACAACCTGAGGACATGAACTTTCCCCTAATTCTCTCAAATAGATATGAGTTAATAGTTGATGAGTCTCTTGAGACACAAGAGCTTCCTCGCTGGATAAGGGGAAGAAGTGGTGCACGCTTCAAGGCCTCAAACACACATGTATACACACTAATACACACTAAACATACACATGCATACACCTTTGAGTCTGTCAGTCGATGAAGACGACAAGGGAAAAAATGAGGATGACAAAATAAGATAATTCAGATAAAGAACTGCCTATTGGTCTATATTCCCTCACAATAGGTTACTGATAGTTGACTTTGTGACCTCAGTTAGACAAAGCTGTGTTTTGACACACACAGTGTGAAAGCTGGGCTATAGTGTAGGAAAAGGGAGAGGTACAATGTGGGAAGGGGCATGCCTTGTTACTCGAAGTGAAGAGGAAGAGACGGGAGTGTAAATGCTTTTTAGCTGGACAATAACAAAACAAAAAATGACGTGCCTCTCATTCACAGAATGTGCATAAACTATGTGTCAGGAAAGGTGTGCAAAATAATCTCGGAATCGTCTGCATAATTCAAGGAAGATTTGGAAAAGGGTCAGAGTTGACTTTAAGTGTCGACTGATTGCAAACTTACTGTGAAGCGCAGTACGCTGAATGTTGAGTTGACATCTGAAGGGCTCTCGTAAGAGCTTATTGGGATGGCGTTTCAGAAAATGTAAGCAACAGAAACCACGAAAAAGCCAAGAGGTACAATAAGGAAAATTAAATTTAATCCATAAAACTTTTTCACTAGATATAATAAATCTAGTCATTTCTATAAATATAATTTGCAGTTGCACTAAAAGCCTTTTTCTACGTAAAGTGATGCAAATGTGTGCATTTAATAATAATAATCTCGCATGGTACAATGATAATAAAGCTTATTTGGATTCTGATTTGTCTTCCCTCCATGTACGCCAAGGCCACGCTATCTTCATGACAGTAAAGGACCAATTTAACTCCTATTTATTCAACAAAAAGAGTGCAAACCATCACATTTTTGAGCAAGCTGTAGCTGCCTTTTGTTTACAAAAAGATACCGGTAGTCATTCTTGAAAACATAAAAACTGGCTTCCTTAAAACAGTTTCACACTATCAAGTGCTTTACAGCTGATCACAGAGCAGCTGATGCAGAACAAACATTTTACATTTAAGTACAGGCTAAGTTAAAGCACTAATGTTGTTGGCAGCTATTTCCTTTCCAATTGCTTCTACTACCAGTAAGATTCACAGCATGAACAATAAAACTCCTTGATTTTAAATGTTGTCATTGCTTCATACAGATTCTAATAACCTATCCAACCCTTACCCACTACTTCCAAACATCCATCGTTTTTATATTATTATATTTTTGATGTACAAAAGTTGCAGTTTTAACTAAATGGATTTTTTTAAAGTCAAACAGAAACATCAGAATTTTTTTTTTTTTTTAAAGGTCAGCTTTTGCATACGGAAAATGAGCCTTTTATAGTAAAGAACAAGACAATTTACATGTAAATGGAGCTACAAAAATACCCATTCACATATAAAGTGAATCTATTTGACACTTTTTATTCCTGTTTTCAGGATCCTTTTACGTTTAATAATAATTGGTCTATTTTACATTGAGGGGGATGATTACGCACACCGTGCATCATTTCTAGCAACAAGTGATGTCTCAAGCAATAGCATACCAAGTGAACCACAAAGACCCCTACACAGAGTCTGAGTCATTTTGAAGTTCCCATCACAGAGCAGGATTCTGACCGAAGGAACTGCTGTTTGCTCCCACATACTTCTAAAAGGGAAATTAGGACAAAGGTCGATAAATATAATCCTGTTTGTTGAATAATTTCTGTGTTAAAGTGCATTGACAAGAAAAACCCTCTTGCCATTGTGCGTAAGTATTGGTGTAAGTGGACATTTCTGCTATAACATTAAAACCACAGATAACTGAATAACTTTATTTTGGTGAACTGAGCTAACGTTAATGAAATACAGGTTTGACACAAAAAACTACTTAGATATGGCTCATAGTGCCGCACAGCTATCAGTGGGGCTGCTCAAGTGATCAGAAATTATTACGAATAACAATTTGGGCTTCCCAAGAAATTAGTGTCATCAAATTGAACAGATAATGCAGTCTCTGTCGTTACAACACAAATTAAATACAACTCATTAATTCACTGTGTGGCAAAATGCGGCACTGAACGGTTGACAATCAAGCCTCCCTTCAGACATTTTGTTCTTAACACTGAACTTTTAATTGTTTGGCACAATATAAACTGGAACTGTCAGCATCACTTGAGCACTTTCTATAACTTCCTGACTTCCTGAGTATCTGAGGGAAACTCTGCAGCATGCAGTTGCACCCAAAAATCTACCACACCATCCTGTGACCTGTCATGGACATAAACAATCTGCCAGGGCTTCCAGTCAATACTTCTTTAATCCAATGTCAGCAAGAGATAGTAAAATACAGAGTATATTGTCAGATTATCCTCAATAACAGCTTATCAATGTGCACACATAGACAGGGACTCTACTACAGTAGGTCTGTGCATGGTCATTGATAGCATTGGAATAAATAAATAAATCCATCCATCCATCCATTATCTTTTACCCGCTTCTTCCATTTTGGGTGACGGGGGGCGCGGGTGCCCATGTCCAGCAATCACTGTGCGAGGGGCGGGGTACACCCTGGACATGTTGCAAGTCCATCACAGGGACACATAAAGACAAACGAGACAAACAACCATTCACTCTCTCACTCACACCTAGGGACAATTTAGAGTTACCAATCAGCCTAACATGCATGTTTTTGGTCTGTGGGAGGAAACCGGAGCACCCAGAGAAAACCCACGCATGCACGGAGAGAACATGCAAACTTCACCCAGAAAGGCCCCTGGACTGGAATTTGAACCAGGGACCTGCTCGCTGAGAGGCAGCAGCTCTACCAGTTGTGCCACCATGCTGCCTCCTTCCGGGACTAAAAAAAAACAATATTTTTAGGGATGCACAGTAATGGATTTTTGGGGCGATATCCAATATATCGATATGTTAAACTTGTTTGGCCGATAACCAATATCAATACTGATATTTTTTTTCCCTAGACCTACTTACAGAGACGACATAGCTTTCGCTGCTGTGGAATTAAAATACTAAAATACTTTGCATTGTCTTTGTCAATTTGGCCTGCTACCAAATGCAGATGCCAAAAAAGGTGTTGAAAATGATGTTGCACTATATAAATATATAATATATTTTAAAAAAACAGCACCTTTTATATTGGTGAGACATTTTAATGGAATGGCCAATGTCCGATATTTTACTTCATCGCTAATATCGACCGATACCAAGACCAATACCATGCTGATAATATTGTGCATTCCTAATTGTTTTTTCAACAAATGGGGGACCTAGTCAATCACAGATGGGCTGCGATAATGTCATGGTGAGTGAAGAATAATGATTGTCACAGTATGGCTTCATGTTCAGGTGTGTAAGCTGTTCTATTCAGTAATAACAGTTTTCTTTAGATAATGCACAGACCTGGTCAAGCAGTGTTTATCAGGTTTCCAAAAACTGCACCAACGAGGTTAGATTATTCATTAGAAACTATTGTTTCCTTAGCTCTGACATAATTTCCCTCTCACAGTGTAGTAGGTCAGAAAACAGTGACATTATCACAATAGCTTGACAGGAAACAAGCCTAAGTATTCAGTTTCTCCTGCAGCCAAACAATAGTTTTAAACTGACAGCTTTGTTTTAAGCTAACAGCTAAAGCAGGTAAATGTGTCACAGCTTTAATAATCTCTTCAAGCAACACAATACTGGCAAAGCAGAAAACATAGAGTCATTAAAGCATTTATAATAATCAGCATAAAATATTAGAAAATGATTATAGGCCTTAATATTTTTATTTCCTGTTCTCAATTCAAAATTTGCACCAAAAAAGAAGAATTAGAAATAATTAATGAAGATGACTGCATATGTAACATCAGGGAGATTGTTCATGTGTCTTAATCTGTGATCAGTTGTGTAACTTTGCCGAAAGTTCTATTAAACTAATAAATAGTATCATTTTAAGAAGTTTTGACAATAAAAATACAATATAGTGCAATAGCATTTTATTAAAATAATATAGCTATTTAGAAAGTTCAGTGAAGACGTGTTTA
>NC_056504.1:32441874-32449117 GCF_014905685.2 Nematolebias whitei
TTCTTTATTGTCATTCGCACCTCATGTGGTACATGTGGTGGAGCGAAATTATGTACACGGGGTCCCAGTTACATCCAACAATAAAATGTATAAGAAAAACAGTAATAACATCTAAGATATGAACTAAGAAAAACATCAACTAAATATACACTAAGCACTCATAACATAAAACATTGAACATCACCACAAACATGAACATGAGTCTGTGAGCAGATGTGCACGCATGAACACATCAACATTGAAACAGATCAGATATATATATGTATATATATATATAATAATACATCATGTCTTGGAATTGCTCTTTCGGTCACAACTATTCTGGGTATTAGTAAAATCCTCACACTGAGAAGACAAACTTAGAGTTTGAACATACATTTTTGTCCTATCGGTTTATTTTTGTGTCGTAACTATGCAGTACTTTTTATTCTTCTAGGGTTTTTTTGTTGTTTTGTTTAGTTTTGTTTGTTTTGTTTTTTTTCCTCACAATTTTTAATGTAGAGTTTTTTTTTTCTTTTCTTATTTTAGCCGTTTGTGGGACGTGTTAAACAGTGAATCCTAAAAAATTTTTTATAACAGAAGCTGCTTCTGGGGGTTTTGTAAGAAACGATGCTTCAAATGTCCTGGATCCTTTATTTCTCATGACATGACACTTTTTGGCTTGTATTATTAACCTTTTCAGTTAAAACATTGAAGTCCTTGCATGCTGCCAAAGCAATATACTGTAGATTATGCAACTAAAGGCCAACTATATAAAACAGATTTGAAAGACGATGCCTCTCAGACAAAATATGTTTGGATCGCAGCGAATCAGTGGAATGATAGAATCACATCTTTATTGACTTTTTGTATCTTTACAGAAAAAAAATAAAAAACATCAGTCACCAGATCATGCAAAGCGATATTGCATTACAAATTAAAACACAATACAAAACAATATATACTTTACCATAAATACAAAGCCTCAAAAATAAGTTAACCAATGTATTACAAAAAATAAACTTCTGGGTTGACACATATACAAATACATTATGCTAAAATGTACTTTGAAGGTAGTGCTGGGAAAGGACAGGCAGACGGGTTGCAATGATTTGGTTTATGAGTTGAGATCTCTCTTCTTTTTTACTAACACTGTATGTGCGTGAAATGCAGTAGTTAAACAAGTGATATTTTTCAGGTTGCAATAAATCCACGTCACCTGCACAAATCAGATTAGCTATAAACCCCAACTTTCATAGCATGTAACAGCTTGCTGCTCACTGCAGATTAAGAGCAGCCTTGAAATGGAAGGAAATCTTAAAGGGAATGTAAGAAGAAAGTATGAACAGATACACAAATCTTGTATGTATGATACTTATTTAGGGTGACGACACTCAACAGTCCTGGTGAAGTGTTATTGCACCACTGTCTCAATGTCTTCTAATGAGAGTAATCAACAAAGTACAATACTGTTGATAGATCTACACAGAGGTGAAACAAGAAATCACCACTCACATCTACAGACACGAGTAACTATTTGAAACGCATTAATTTACTCTTCAAAATGGATTCAGTCAGAAATCTGCTTCCAAACTGTGACAATCAAGCTTGGCCTTACTGGTTCAACAATGCTAACGGCTTTATAGTAAACAAATGCATTTCAGCTTGTGATGGACCCAAGTCTGCACAGCAAACGAAACGCAGCTGTGAATTGAACACACCTTCACAATAAGGCTACAATATCTAGGAGAGGCGACAAAGGGCAAAACTCAACACTGATAGAGCTCCCATCTGTTCCAAAAGTCACATTTAGCCACTTGGAGGAGCCATGCACAAATAGTGAACACAGATGAACACACACATAGTTCCAACTCCCTCACAAAAAGATGGACTTCAAGGATCTTCAGACAAAAAGGGGCCAGGCAGGATGAGCCTGGCAGTAAGTAGCTGAGTACAGAGGAAGAAACCCTTAAAAAAAAATCATAATAAAATTATTTTTCTTTTACTCACTGACAGTACTGGGAAAACCATTACATGTTAAATGTTTGAGTGGTTAAATTTTGTATAAATCCACTGAATGAAAGAGTTATGTCACTGACAAAGCTTATTAAAAAGTGCTGCTGGATATTTTTTTCTTTAATTGGCTTATGTCCTTTTATAGATCTATATATTTATATTCATATACTATGCTATATCGTATGTACACATCTTCTGTAATCTTAAATGTGACACTTTCCACATAATTTTGAATAGGTTCATTTTATGTGCTATGTGAAAATAAAGGTTTTTCTATTGTAATTTTTTCTACTACTGTATATTATAATCTATGGTATATCAATGACGTAACTCCTTCAGGTCCGTTATTGTCAAGAAACATCACACAGAGAAGCTAAAAGTTTAGCTCAAGAAGGGTGTAGGGAATAAAGTACAGTTAACACATAAACTTTAATCTCAGACTCGATCACATATAATCTCAATGTAGACACCTGGCCGCTGGTAAACAGATGGCCGGGATTGATTAGGGACTAACTGCAATTTGTCTGCGTCTAGTCAGAGAAAAGGCTGGCGAAGGACTTTCGAAGGTTGCGAATGGTTTCGGCCTTTGCCTCCTCCTGCCCGTCGCCACTGGAGCTCGAGACCCCACGGAAGAAGGAGGAGTCGCTGAAGGCGTTGAAGGCATTGGTCAGAGACTGGGACTTACTAAGGGAACAAATAAGAAAACAAAGAGAAAATAAGAAGTGGAAGGGGTTATGGAGAAGAACAGGAAAATGAGAAGAGAAAAAGAAGTATATGAATAATAATTAAGTGAATGGGGTGCAATTGTGGAGCAAAAACAAAGAGGAAACTCTTTAGGAAATGTGTAATTTTCCAATACATCCTTGTTTTAGCATGAACAACACTTCATTGATCATCTGGTGCTTACTTCAGTAATGGATGGGTCTTTTGCTGGGGTTGTTCTTCAACAGGAGCCGAGGCTTCAGTGGATGCAGCGGCTGCTTCAGCTGGAGCAGGCTCAGGATTAGTGGAAGGAGAGGGTGGCTTGGCCTGGGGGTTAGTCTTAGCTGGAGACTGAGCGTGAGGTGGGGACTGGTTTGTTTTGGTTGGGGACTGAGGCTTTACTGGGGCAGCATCCAAAGCCCGAGTGGATGCCGAGCCTTGGGCTGGGGCAGCAGGCTGGGGTTTGGGTGAAGCTTTTAGTGGAGGTGGGGTTTGTGGTTTTGGCTGAAGCTGTGGCTTGGAATTCCTGCGCACAGGAGGAATGGGCTTTGCAGGCGGTGTTGGTTTCGGGGGCAGATCTTTAGGTTTGCCTGGTGCCGCTGTTGGGGAGCCTTGTGTTTGGGGTTTAGGCTGCTCTGTGGTGGCAACAGAGGCTGAGGGAGAGGCAGGAGGGGAGCCAGGAGCTACAGATGCTGCTGCTTTAGCTGGAGATGATGGTGAAGCTTTGGATGGGGGTGAGCTGGAAGCAGAATCTTGGGCTGACTTTGTCACAGATGGGGCTCTGGTCATTGGTGGAGGCCTCTGAACGGGAGGCTTTGTGACAGATGCAGCCTTCTGGACTGGGCTTGGTTTCTGAGCTTGGGCTGGTTTCTGACTGGGACCAGGCTTCTGGGCTTGGTCAGGCTTTGGTACTGACTCAGATGCTCTTTTAGCTGATTCTCCTGATATGTCCACACTTTGCGATTTCAGTGATGCACCTAAGATTTTGAGATAGATGACAGTTATGTTCAACTACTTTGTCGCATTTAAACATCAAAGAAATGCAAAATACAGAGTAAAACCAGCTGAAACACAAAATAGTTATGCTTTTATTTAAAGTCTTGCACCTCTTATGCGCAGCAGTAAGAAAACCAGGCAACAGTCGTTCAACACTCACATACTGATTTGTCACATTCATTGAAAGCCATTGCGTCGCAACTGTTCAGAGAGACCCAGGACTAAGCAGGCTCTGAATGTCTCCACTATGACCAGCAGAGGGTGGAAGATCATCATTTATTGGAAAGGAGCAGTGATATGAATAGGGTGGACCTAAGGTGTAAATGAACAACATTTGAAAAAACAGAATTACATAAAAAAAAAACAAAAAAAAACACAACATTTGAAACAACGGAATTACATTTTTTTAAAAAGGAAATACATTTGAAAAAATGGAATTGCATTAAGCCATAGTGGAAGTAGCTGGAATCACATTTGAAGAAAAAAACGGAATCCATCCATCCATTATCTTTTACCCGCTTCTTCCATTTTGGGTCACGGGGGTCGCCGGTGCCCATGTCCAGCAATCACAGTGCGAGGGGCGGGGTACACCCTGGATGGGTCTCCAGTCCATCACAGAGACACATAGAGACAAACGAGACAAACAACCATTCACTCCCTCATTCACACCTAGGGACAATTTAGAGTTACCAATCAGCCTAACATGCATGTTTTTGGTCTGTGGGAGGAAACTGGAGTACCCGGAGAAAACCCACGCATGCACGTAGAGAACATGCAAACTCCACACAGAAAGGCTCCTGGACTGGGATTTGAACCAGAGACCTGCTCGCTGAGAGGCAGCAGCTCTACCAGTTGTGCCACCGTGCTGCCCTTTATTCCGTTTTTTCAAATGTAATTCCGTTTTTTCAAGTGTTGTTCATTTACACCTCAAGGCCACCGTAGATACGCCTATCATGCCAAGTGTTGGTTGCTTTTATTAGCAAAAGCCTGTGTGATCATTAGTATTGCACTGACTGAAATGGGCAATGACATGGGGGGAAATGAAATCGAGCACAAGTAAACAACAAGGGGTGGTAGTATATTCACTCAGTGACTCAAACACTGGCAGAAAAGCAGCCTGACACGCAGCACAAAAATAATCAAGAGGTCACACATGCATGAAAAGTGACGATAGGGATGAGTTTCCAGTGACATGTTTCCTGGATGCAGGAACATGATTTGACATGTATTACATCTTGAGTCTGTTTGGAAATGGTTTGTATAATGTTCGTATGTGTGACGTGTTTATTAACAGTTTAATTACACACATTTTTTAAAAATTTGGTCATCACAGCACATTCATGAAAAGTCATCCCAAATGTTCTCAGAAAGAGTCTTTGCTGTCAAGCAGCTGAATGTTGTAAGTCTTACATTTGACTGTAATAAGTGATCCCAATGGTTGCTTGGGACTCACGACGCATAAAAACCAAAGACAATGCATTTGTACAAATATAATTGTAAAGGAACATACAGAAAGCATTTGCTTGGACACAAAACCAGAATTTAAAATAATCCTAGTTGGATCAGATATTTTGTTGAGAGAGATTAATCTGAGAAGAGTCAAATATTTATGCTTATTTTTAAACAAAATGTTTAGGTCTTTGACCTGAACAAAATAAAATATAAAATTTTGAAGTCAGTATTGTATCTGTATCATTTATTAATAATGCAGTGGTCTGGATCCAAGCTAATAGGGAATGATAATGGACAGAAACAAAAAAAAAAAAAGATGGGTTTCTTTTCCAAAACTGCTAAATCAGCATTTTTAGTTTAGTAAAATATTATAAATAGGTTCTGCATGAGCTTTTTGGTCTTATCTCATATTTAACATATAACAACAACCCGTCATTTTCAGACGTTCACAAGCCTATAAAATATATTCTGCACATTAGGTTATCTTACTGTTTATTTAAAAACAACAAGAAAGAACAGTTTATGTGCAAAAGTTTCTGTCTGTACCTACAAAATAATCCCACACTGTGATGAACTGTTTTCACTGATCACTGGAGGAGTCCAATGGGTCAGTCTGCACAAATATTTTCACATCAAAATACACAAGTGAAACACAAATCACTGAGACTTCCTGTGACACACATAAAGCTGCTGTTAAATTAAATTAATCAATTTAAATTATCAAAATTAAACACTAAAGGATGTCAAAATCTTCACTACATTCATGCAAACTAAGAAACTCCAGTGAACAAACATGCAAACACACAACAAGATAACTCAGATAACAATTGCTTTGTGATTGTAACATTTGATTTTACTCCTTTTAGACTCATTTAGTTTCAAAATATGAGCAAATATGAGCACAAGCGTCACCACACATGTTAAAGCAACAGCTGCAGTCACATGAAAAACACTTGCATATTGCATTCTGTGACTGTGACCATTACTGTCAACACCATGCGGAGGCTGGAATAAAAAGCAATAACACCAAGACAATCCTGAACAACACTTCTACCTTCAGGTATCCAAACCAGAATACAACTGAAACTTAACACAACATAACTTATAACATAACACAACACAACCTAACACATCATTCCCTATTTTGCCTTCGACACAGATGGTCGCTCTTACCATCCCTCCCTCCCTCCTGCTTTTTGCCCTCTTGATCTGTCAATCTCAGCGCATCTTCTTTACACATCTTCCGAATAGAAAATGATTATGGATTTGGTCAGCTGGTCCCTTAACGCAATTGACAAAATGTTTTCCATAGACGACATGGTGCTGGAGAACCCTCATGCCCTGAACAGACCCACGCAGCTGGGAATGTCATTGATTCCTGGAGTGATTGGAAGATGACGTGCCTATCTGTGCTGTCCTGGAGGACATTGAAGATGTGTGCATTATTGGATTTATGATAACAGGGTTTCTGTTTTTTAGAATCGGCGGATACCTAGGATATTGACCAATCAGGAAGATGTCAGCAGCAGTTTTGGCCTTGATAAAGTTGCCAGCCTTATGTGAAAGATTAATTTGTGCTTCGAGCGCTCAGACTCAGACACATACCGAGCTCTTGAAACTTGCCAGCATGAAGGAGTCAATCTTGGAGAGAGCTAATTGAACACGGACTGGGCAGAATGTCCACTAATCTGGCTGTTTGTACCAGCAAAACTTAAAAGCAGACAGAAATCAGAGTCTGGCGGCCCAAACAACTGTTGTTTATCTGAATTTAGCCTCCCCACTGGACTTGGACAGGCCACCTTATCTCAAATTGCTCCTGGAGCTTATGTAACCTACAAGCTCATCTTTCACACTGTTTCCCGGCCAGGAAATTGTGTGAGATATGATTTTTTTTTTACTTCCTCCACCCTCGTGTTCTCTTTTTCTCATCTGCCTGTATGCTGTTTGTAATTAGATCTCTCTTGTAAATGAGCCTTCAAGGCTCAATGGGAACTAACCTGTATAAATAAAGGTCTAATAAATAAAAAAAAAATATATATAACACAACACAACATAACATAACACAACATAACATAATGAAACATTACATAACACAACA
>NC_056504.1:32449127-32456167 GCF_014905685.2 Nematolebias whitei
TAACAAAACATAACATAGCACAACACAACTCAACACAAAATAACATAACAAAACATTACACAATATAACATAATACAACGCAACACAACACAATGTAACAAAACATAACATAACACATGCAACGTAACACAACATAAAACATAACATAAAACATTAACATAACAATCATAACACAACACAATAAAATATAACATAACATACTACAATACAACACAACATAACATTAAACATATAACAAAACATAACACAGCACAACAAAATATAACATATACCACAACACAACACAATATAACATAAAAAACAACATAACACGACACAACTCAACACAATACAACATAAAACATAACATAACAAAACATTAACATAACAATCATAACATAACACAAGAAAATATAACATATACCACAACACAACACAACATAACATAAAAAACAACATAACAGAACACAACACAACATAAAACATAACATAACAAAACATTAACATAACAATCATAACACATGTAGTGAACTAGGCCTCCGACCAAAACCTGCCTCTGAAGACCTTCATGGGACAGGAACTGTTATTTCATTGATTTGAATCCAGAAATACAAATTAGCTCATCCAGAGACTTTCTAATTGTATCCTGAACTAATCAATTGAAAGAACACTCTCTTTTTTATATTATCATCACTATTTTACAATATCTTGATAATCAAAAGTGTGTTTAGTTCATACCATTTTTAAATGTTGAAGTGAACCACTCATTTTAAATCAACTGTGAAACAGTATTAATGATTTTTTAATCCTCATTCAAATTAGAAATCAAGTTAAATGTCTATTTTACAAAGTAATTATGCATTTTTTGATCTTCTGTCTGAAATGAGAGAGTGATGTCGGTCAAAAGTCGGAGACAGTCAAGAAACAAGTTGTTAGAACAGGCTGTCGTGTTTTTAAAACTCTCAGACAGTAAATAAGAGAACTGGCACCGGCAGTGTTTCTCACATCGCCAAAACATTTCTCTGTCTGTTCCTAAACTTTTCTGCTGTTTTCTTGACTTGAAAAAACCCTTTGACGTCACTAGAACCACACCCCTGTTGGTTCCTTCAACCAATCAGGACTTACTAAAAGTGACCGGAAGCAGAACTCTTTAAAAGGCTACACTTCCTGGAACTGTGAGTTCCTCTGAGTTACTCTGAGTTCTTCTGAAGTTCTTCTGAGTCTCTTGGAGTACTGTGTAGTAGTTCTGGAGTTTTTCCACTGTTGAGTGGAACTTCGGACTCGGTTTTCCAGGCTGATGGAGTCATCCATCTCTGCAGGAGCCACGACGCCTCGCTGTGGCTCCACCAGGCGAATGCTCTATAACTGCTGAGGAAGTTTGTTCTGTGGAACGGAGTATTTCACGACTTCTGCCGAGTCGCAGCCGCCCTGAGGAGACGCTGAAAGGTAGCGTGCCAGGGACCTCTTGACCGCAGTGGACCCATCCTCTGCCAAGGTAAAGAGTCGTCACGAGCTTCACTACAAGTGTACCACGGCGAGCTGCGTTTGAAAGGAGCGTGTTGTTTTGGTCTACAGACATACATCTTCCTCCACATATTTCCTTTAAACTCCTCCATAATTTCCCATCTTTAAACTTCTATCCTGCCAGTAATTAATCCAGATGCCTTCAGAAACATCTGTTGTTTTTATTAAGTAAAACGTGCCAAGTTTTATTAATCAGAAGCAAATCAGTCTAATCAAGTGTACAATGATTTGATGTTAAATTTTGATTCTGTTAATAAATGAGCCCATTTATTTTGATGGGTCAAAGAAAATTAACGTCTCATGCCACTGATTAAACCATCTACGTACAGTACCACTGTCACATATCTGTAAAGCTCGAAAAAGAGAGAACCTGTTATTAAAATATGACTGTAGTGGAGCTCTGAAGCTAACCTAGCCGTTTTAGCACACTACACACAACACAATAAAATATAACATAACATGCTACAATACAACACAACATAACATTAAACATATAACAAAACATAACACAGCACAACAAAATATAACATATACCACAACACAACACAATATAATATAAAAAACAACATACTGTAACACAACACAACTCAACACAACATAACAGGAAGTGTTTGAAAAAGCACTTTTGTGTAAGACCATGAACCCCGTTCTTCTCATCACACATGAAACATTAATGCAAGTAGCAGGTAAGCCTTGTGTAGCACACAAAAGAAAACAGCTGGCAAAGCCTGTGTCGAACGAAAACATCTGCATACTAGCACATCTAATATTCTGTAATCCACACACACTGTTGTGTTGATTTGATTATTCAAAACAACAACAGTATGGCTAAGAAAGTGCAACACGTAAAGCTGGTTTGCAAATTCAGTTTCAAATTGTTTCATAGATAAATTAGTGACTAGGATAGCTGTTTATCACTGCTAATTGTTGAATGTTGGCACGAGTAGACTTCAAAATGTATACGTGGTGTGTAAAAACTTAGAGATCAGTAGTAGACGAATGCAGTCTACGGCGTTAATAAGAAATAACTGACTTTATTGGTTTTTTAATGTGTTGTTTTAAAACTAGAAATTCTGTGTTGCTTTGTTGGGTTTCTTCATATGTTAGTGACAGAAAAGAAAACTTATCTAATAATTAAACAAAAAAGGTGATGAATTGTAGAGGTTTGCACGACCTTTAAGGCGGTATTAATTTTAGCAGAGAATGACTTTGAAATCTCTTAAGACATCAGAGTGATAACTGATTTGTTTAGACTGTGTTTCCTAAGCATGTTTCCAGCCTTCAGCTGTAGTGCTTGAACCTTTGACACTGTTTAGACCACCTTGAGTTTGAGGGCGATGGCCTGAGCTCCTGTTTGGATCTGTCTGTCCTTCCTTAACCGAACCACTCTGGTAAAAGCAGCAGCAGGAGAGAAAAAAATAAATAAAAAGAGAAAGAGAGAGTCAAATATGACATTTCTTTGAGGATATTAGATAGGCTAATTAAGAGAATATATGATTTTTAAACATGGGATGATTAAAAACTATATAAAGTTAATATGCACGAGTGTCAATGCACAATATTTTAGTTGTCACCTGTTGGGGCTGCACAGTTGTTGTTGGCTTCTGGCCTTGAGGGGAGCGGGCAGGTGAGCGGGAAGCAGTGGATGACCTGACTGGCAGCACTTGGTTCATCTTAGCCAGCACCACCTCAGAAATGAGTTGACGATCCTCCGCCTGATGATCACCAATCAGCTGCATAGATGAACCCACAACCTGGAACAAAAGACACAACCAAGTAATCACAAACATGCAGTTTAAATTTGTGGTCAAACTGTAGGTTTTGCTTTATGTTGGAATGCTTTACTAGTTTTTCCAGATCAAATAAAGCACTACATATGTAGAAACATAAATCCTTCATTATACTTAATTCAGTCTTTATTCAATGTGATTTTCTATTGTATTGTTTTTATTTTTGTTAAAGTAAGTGTCTCGTATGGGTGTCCTATAGGCACTAACACATTAAATGTATTATTATCATCCATTCATTCAACCTTTATTTATACAGGTTAATCCCATTGAGCCTCGAGGACTCATTTACAAGAGAGACCTGATTTCTTAACAAAGAATGATGACAACAATAGACAACAGCGACAAATCCTAAATGGTCCTAATCATAATCCTAAATTATCATTAAAATACAGCACCACATAACTGACATGGTCCTTTAGTGTCAGTCTGAATCACTTACATAATTTTTCATTTTTTGCCCACACCAGATGACAAGTGGATGCTTACAGAAAAATAAAGATGATATTTATAAAAAAAAAAACTGCATTAGCCAGTAATGCTTTGCAGGTCATAGAGCAAATATTCCATATGTTTTGTAATTCAAGAAGTCACAGAGAAAACTGGACCTCTGCATCTCCCTCTGGTCTGTTTTCAGGCTTTTGGAAATGTAAAAGGCAACAAAGTCCCTATGGGAGATGAACGGCTTCAAGAGTTGACCCAGGAGGCTGGACTTCAAGACCTGCTGCCGGTGACCTAAATGCAACCTGCTTGTCTTGTTAAAGAGTTCAGGAGACAGAGGGATGAAGACACATCTGCATTAATGCAAGCTCCAATGCACAGCTCCAATGCAAGAGTTGGGGGTTCGAATCCATCAGCAGTCACATGTCAAAGTGTCCCTGGGCACGACACTGAACCCCTCATTGCCTCCGATGTGTGTCCCATTGGCGTATGAATGTGATAAAGCACTGATTAGTCTCTTTAGAATGATTTGTTCAATTATCTTTGTAGAGATCTAGTAGAGTGCTGTATGAATGGGTAAATGAGGACACAGAATGTAATGTAAAGCGCTTTGAGTATCTTGATAAGATAGAAAGGTGCTATGTAAGTACAATCCATTTACCATCTATTTACTAAGAGGGCTATCACAAGCAAGTTTTCATCATTGGAAGAACAAGGCTGTATTCAGCATGATTATAGGACATGTTAGGTTTGAGCTTTCTAAGTAGGTGTCTTATTAAACTTTTATAAAATGTTCATTCTGACATTCAGATTGTCTCAAAATGTAACTATCTTACCTTATCATATTTTAAATTACAGCAATAAACTTTAGAGCCTTTTATAAAATCCTCCTGTCCAGATGAGTTTATCGTTGTCTCATCCCTTGTTCAGCCATGTCTGCACTCCAAGTTAAATGTGTTTTGAGCTCCTGCCCACCCAAACACATGCTAGCCAGCACCACTAAATTAGGTTTCCTATTTTAACAGCTGGTCCACAACTAATTACGAGCTTGTTTATTGACCGTTAAACAGTAAATTGACTCTAAGCATATTTGCAGCACCACTGCCTATAGTTTTTGGTCCAGCTATTCATGACTAACAACCAAAGCTTGGGATAAAATTGGACTCAGTGTTTTGTGCGGATCAGGATTTGATCAATACCATTATGCAACTTTATAACTGATGCTAAAATGCATCCATGGAGAGGCAACAAGAGTCCTGCACATTGTAACTTGCTATGCTGAATTTTGAGCTGCTGGAACTCATACAAACTCAATAGCTTGGTCTTGGTTGTCCTCAGGCTGTTTCTGTGAGTAGCAAGTTGGCCAGCTGGCCTAAAACATTTGATTCTTGTACATGATGATTGATTGTTTTGGATGGGTGTGTTTTGCACGTGTTCAAAGACTACTTATGAGATTCCAACAGGAGGTTGGCGTGAAACAGAGTGAAGGCTACCTATAGGACAGATCTGGTTGGCAGGCCGCAGACCAGCGAAGTCCCCTGGGTGGGAGACGAAACGTTTCTCACTTCAAGAAACTGGTCCAGATGACACGATTTATCCTTTTATGTTGTTATCTACCTGGATGATTGAGCTTACAACCCTTCAACAACTCAAACAAGTCAAGTGCTCTAAACTCCAACTACAGCTTTTTTCCGATTTAATTCAAGAGCTTCATTTTTGATCTATTAAATGCCTGCTTTGTTTTCGTCCAGCCTTTCAAACATTTGTCTCCTTTTGGAGATTTTGTCATTATCCCCACATTGGTCAGACTTCATAGTGCCTTGACGGAAACCCACAGTAATTACCAGCAAGCAGGCTGGTCAAATTGTAAAGTTTTGACTCCTCTACTTCGGGATACAAACACATTTTAAGATTTGTCACTCAGTGAAGTCACTCCAGCATTCTTCCTGTCAGCCCACTTATCAATATTTTCTCAAACACATTGTGCATGCATACATTTAATCCCTAACTCTCCATAAAAAGCTTCTTTTCATTATTGGAAATAGTTGGACTCGAGTATTTTTGACATTTTCCATATGAATTAGAAGATGCTTTTTTTTCTTCAGGAAATGCCAGTTTATTTATAACCACTGTGCATGTGTAACACATAAACAAAGGTGTAATGCTAACTTTAAGATATGTGGGTGATACATATAATCCACATTATGTCATAAACAAGACCCACATTGTGTATTCAGGTTGTGTACATTAAGCAAGATATTCCCAAGCTCCAGGAATTTGGATAAAGAAGATTCCTTTAACAACAGCTCCCACAGGCTGATATAAACATGTTAAGTTTCCAAACAACAGCCAACGCCTCTCACGAGGCCGCAGCCTCAGACACCTCTGTCTCCCCATGTCTGTTTGTGTTTAGCTTGGACGGGCTGCACTGAAATGTAATTTTGTTGTGCTTCGGTGCAATGGCAATAAAGCTGATTCTGATTAATATAAAAGCTTATTGCTACATCAGCTTCTAGTCCATTTAAAATCTCTTTGAGATCAAGATTCCCATGGCTCATGATATTTTGTCTTACCTCAGTAATGTAGTCATTCCCATCCTTGCCACAGATGGCTTTGACAGCACAGATATCCAGCCCTCCAAAGATCTCTGAGCAGGTATCAACCCACTGTTTGTACCTGTTGCAAAGACAAAATATGTTGGTGAGGAAAATAAAACAATTACTGTTATTGTTTTTTTTAAGACAGAGCTCTTTTTGCTGCATCAAGCAGAACTGGGAATGAAGCCACCAAATTATCCTTTTCTGTCCTGTTAGCAAAACAGAGATTTTATTTCTCCCACACCAACACAACATTGATTTGTGCATCAGCACAATATGTGAGTGCAACTGTTGCTTTAAAGGTTATTCATCCTGACAGTAAACCTTGTTCAAATCTTTTCCTCGCACAAGGCGGGTTTGATTTTCTGGGAGACAGCACACAATCACAGTGGAGCCAAATTAAATCAATACTGGCCCAAAGGATACTGTCACTACTGTTGCAGGTTATCCACTTTTTACTTCGCTCTCACATTCACTAACCAGACTGAATTCAAACTCCATGTCACAGCTGTGGATTGCAGACGGCAGAAACCTTTACTGAATTAACTGCTCATTATGCATTATGATGAGTGAGACGTACTTTGTGGAAACGTCATAAATTGTTTATTGGAGCTCATTGTGGCTTCGGTGTCTTTCGAAAAAGGTACAAATGGAAACATTAAGCTATAAAATGTTTGATAAATCAGACACAAAATGTAAAAAAAAATTATAT
>NC_056504.1:32461167-32473004 GCF_014905685.2 Nematolebias whitei
GTTTAGTTGGCACTTTTCACCTTTGGTACTTTCCAAAGGTTTAGAGCCATGCCTTACGGATTTATGATTCATCAAAAGGCTCTGAGGTTTGTAAACTTCAAAACTAGTTTTGAAGACATTTCTGAAGGGTTTACTTTGAATATTGGCTGACTTCACTCCTCATTTAGTTCAGCTTGAAACATGTTCAGAAGAAACTTTTGTAAAGCTACTTATTAAATGTTCAACCTTTTAAGTAAAAAAAACAACTAACACCTAAACTCAAGGGATGAATCAGTTCAGGCTCTAAATAACAAACAAATTCACTAAAAGCAAAATAAACAAAAAAAAAAAGAACAAATCGTAATTTTAGACCAAATTTTCAACAGTCTTTTATCTAAAAAATATGTAATTTGCTAATAATTTTTCATACGAATCTATAGAAATGCTAAAGATAATACATTCAAAACTTCGGTAAATGTTTGTTTTATTAAATACAACTTACAGGAAAGATATAAGGTGATACATCAGTGTTATCACTTCATAGATTTATTCACCAAAGCCTCATCAGAAATGATCTAACTGAACGAGTGGCCACCAAGAATAGATTCTAATGAATAAAAACAGGTAAGAACTAATAGGACATCCTAAAATCTGTGACTAGATGCGAAGTTTAGTTCTTGTAGCGCTAACCTTTGACTTTTGAACAGTACTGTAGTTCTGTGATTGTTTTTTTCAGTCAAGTAGAAAATTAATAATGTAGAAATTACTTCACCTCTGTCTTATAAGATCATTTTTAAAAATAAAAACCTAATTTTTGATCCAAACACGAGTGACGAACACCCTACAAACCTATGGGTCAATCTGACCCGAGGATCTTTTAGACCAGCTTTTATTTGTTTTGGTTTTAAATGAAGGAATCCACCTCTGAATAACCAGTAAGTTCCTTTTCAAGTAGGACACAACTTTCTAGTCATTCTAGAACCATGAATACCCAAGTCTCCGTTTTGTTGGTTTGCGTTTTCCAAAGAAAATCTTTCCTTTACTGGTGTCTGTGGTTACGCCGTCCTGGTTGTTTTTCAGTGTCCATGCTGGTGGCGGCCTGAAGTTGACCTGACAGAGCTGTCAGAGTCAATGAGCTGTGAGAATAAAGTGGCCCATCTGAGTAATATCCCCATGTGTGCACAAACCTTGGATGATACTCTGGTTAGGATTTGTGTATTTGACATTGTGTGTGTGTGTGTTTTCTGGAGGAGGGCTAGTCTATGCCAACACAGCCTACTCCATCTCTCTCTTTCTTACCCTCTCACTCCCTACCTCATTTCCATGTCTATAGGCTCAGTCTGATGGTCTGCATACTAACAATATCAGTGTGAAAGCCCACTGACAGTCCAGCTTTGTGAGCATGACAAGGGTGCCGATTCATCTGGGAGGGGGGAGTTACTTACAACATTAGTTCTCATGGTACAAGTTTGCAATATTTCTCTTTGGTTATGGAGCTTCGCAGCAGATGAACGGCCGCGTCGACTCTGCAGGTGTGCCTGAGTGCACAACACAGCTGCAGCAACTGAAACGGGTAACCTCGCTTGGGAAGGTTAGAAATGTTTAGATGGGAACTATCCATTTCTGTAATTCTAGACCAAGAGAATTGTTTTAGGAAGGGACAGCGCAGACATTTTCTACAGGCACTTAATAAATGTAATGTAAAGGCACAGTCCAAATACAATTATGGGTAACACTTTACAATAAGGTACACAAAAGTTGATTAAATACTAGAGAACGCCTCAGGAACGAATCAGGAACAAATCAGGAGTTAATAGGAAGTTAACCAGTACTTACTGGGGAACACACAGCCCAGCCTTATTAGGGTCTACTGGTTAGTTACCTGTGAAATGAAGAGGAACTAATCAGGAACTAATGGGTAGTTAACATGGAAACCAAAGAGAAACGAATCAGGCGCTAATGAGTAGTTAACCAATATTTACTGGGGAACACACAGCCAAGCCTTATTAAGGGACTACTTGTTAGTTACCTTGTAAATGAAGAATAACTAATCAAGAACTAATTGGTAGTTACCAAGGAAATTAAAGAGGAATAAATCAGGAGCTAATGGGTAATAAAATCAGAAATCACTAGAAAACAGGTTTTTGACAGTTATGATCTGTGACCTCACTGGTGCAGGGTTTATTCAGAACCCACATGGAGAATTTTTCCTCTGTTTCTGTGGTAACAAACCAGTAGTCCCCTAATAAGGCTTGGCTGTGTGTTCCCCAGTAAGTACTGGTTAACTACCCATTAGCTTCTGATTCGTTCCTTTTTGGTTTCCTTAGTAACTACTCATTAGTTCTTGATTAGTTCCTCTTCATTTACAAGGTTATTAACCAGTAGTCCCTTAATAAGGCTTGGCTGTGTGTTCCCCAGTAAATATTGGTTAACTACTCATTAGCTCCTGATTCATTTCTCTTTGGTTTCCATGTTAACTACCCATTAGTTGTTCAATTTGTTCTGTTACTTGAAAATTATTATGATTGAAATAATTGTTTGAAAAAAGGGGCAGATATAATGAGATTTTTTTCTTCTTTCTGCTGCCTTTCATTTTAAATATCTTGTATCTTTTTTTTATATTGTTATGGAATTGTTTTGTACTTTTTTAAACTGAATAAACTTTATACCATACCATACCATACTGGTTAACTACCTATTAACTCCTGATTTGTTCCTTCGGCGTTAAATTTTATGTACCTTATTGTAAAGTGTGATCCAATTATGTTTAAAAGACGAAACCACCAACCACCATTAAATTACCAGTTACCTAAAAAAGATCCAGATCAAAATGATGCTCTGACAAGAATGATAGTTGTGACTGGTCCAGCCAAGTATTTATGAGTTGCCTGTTTATTCGGCTGCTGATGTGAAACGCTCAGAACAAATTGGTAACTGAGCATCACTTCACGACACCACAGAGTGTGTTGGAGGCAGTTCAGATGTTGGCACCACCCAACATAACAAGCTTCTACACCTACTTATTTGAGCAGAGAAGCCAAATGTGCATAACACCAACTATGTGAAGGTTGTGTATGTCACATGCACTTGGTTCAAACAATAACAAAAGTCTAATTTGATTGAGATTTGTCACATAAATTAATTTTGTAGTCTTGACCAAATTACTATGGAACTGAAATGTAAATAGTATTTATTTTTAGCCATTTTGAAATGCTAATGCTACAACTACAAATTCTGTCTTCCAGTAGGCCTGTACTCTGAGTATTCTAACAAAGTAATGAAGTACCAAAATATATTTTAGATATGATGAATCTTGGGATTTCGAGTTTAAAATAATTTAGTTTATTGTATTTTTTGTCATGTATTAGATGCCCATGTGAAATGAGATAATATTCCAGTGCAGGAGAAATGGTATTTCTACTTGTAGTGCCAGTCTGTGCTCTTGCTTCAGCATTTAGAGTCACCTCGGTGGTTTTCAGGGAGTGATTTGGACACAAAGATGAGATAAAATACAATTACTTGTACAAATTATGTCAATATTCCACAAATTATCAATGGAAATCTGTTTATTTTTTTTATTTTTTTGAAACTCGTTTATCTCAGATAATTTTCAAGGCGAAAGCAAAATCTTGCTTGTGTTGGAGTTCAAAACTGATCATCCAGGCCATTTCTGTTTTCCACCAACTTGAGTGAATGATTATTTTTCAAAAACTTTTCAGATGAGTAAATTATCACCAGCACAAAAAAAAAAACTTAGTGTTGCTTTAGCATCAAGTTTACAATTGTAGCTGTAAAAATATTTTGTGAACTAGTTTAAAGATTATTCTGAAATGAAATATACCGCTTTTTAAAAAATTATTTTTAAGACACACAAAGAAACAATATTTGTAGGAGGGTTTAAAAGTCAAGGTTTGATCATGCATTAAAATAAACAACATACAAATTATTTGATCTATATCATCTGTTATTTTTTTAAAAATCTGTTATTGGGGTTTTTCTTTCATTTATAAATATTGTAGATCAGGGCTATTCAACTAAATTGCTCAGGGGGGGTACAATTACTGAAAGCCAAGAGCTCAGGGGCTGGACATCCAGCAGTTTTGTCATTACGTTTGTTTTATGGTTTCTAGTTTTATTTAAAAATAAACCCATTGGTGGGCCGAACTGAGCTCATCCGTGGGCCTGGTTTAGCCCCCGGGCCGCCAGTTGAATATCCCTGTTGTAGAACATAATGAAGACAGGTCTCTACAAAATGCATTGCCATACAGTATTTTATCCCTAAGGTTTGAATAATGCACTAAAAGAATAAATACAAACAAGCTGCTTAACATTTTATACAAAAACAACACCCCTGTATAATTTGTTTTATACTTTGTAATGCAACACACCCAGATTAAAGTCTTTGGCTTTTGTCCACCTTTCTATCTAATGTGGTGCTGAACAAACAAAAAGTCTCAGTTTCTCGTGAGTTAATTTCACAGAACAGGCTGAGCTCCTCCTCCTACCAGCACACAAAAACCTTGGTGTAGTTTTATGTGACGACCCAAAAGAAAAACCAAGTGGGTGGTTTGCTAATCTGTGTGTGAGGTTCACTCTGCCGCTCCCACTCACTAATACTTTTTTTGTCCTTCACAGTTTTACTTGACCCACTTCTAATTCTTTGCCTTTCTCTTCAGTTTATCCAGCTCACACTTTTGCATCTACAAACTCTCTCTCTTACACAGAACAAATGTGTACATTATCATATATTCTGTAAGAGTTTAGAAATATTGACTCAAGATACATGGAATCATATTACATTTGCATGTGTTTGCTTGAATTAACTGCTAAGTTTAAAATGACGACAATAGCACATGCAAAACTAAAATAAAGCTAAACGAACACAACTACCCTCAGCTGGATCTGCTGCTGTTTGCTTTGTAGAAATTATATAAAGGAATTGTAGTAATTACAAAGACCTGCAGATGTACAGAATGTAAATAGACCTGTCATCGTGACAAATGAGACTGTGTTGCTGCGATAAAATTCAACAAGCACAACAAATTATTTAGAATCCCAGTATAAATAAAATGCAATATGTCACTGGTCCAATGAAAAAGCATGTTAATGACCAGTCGAAGCAACTTCTGTGTCATTTATAAATATTACTTTTTGCTTACTTATATATTTTATTGTCACAGCATGTAAAAAGCTGTGAAAAATGAATATTTTCTTCCCGTCTTATATAAAATAATGTTTTCCCGTCACATCTAACATGCTGTGAAGGTAAGACATTATTGTTTCTACTTTTACCCTAACTCTTTAACGATTAGACAAGGGGCAAGCAATGGGTAATTTCTTTATTTTTTTGTTACAATAATTTGTGTGAAATCATTATTTGAAATAAACTACAATAAATCATTTGCAAATATATTCCGAAGGCCTTGCATTTTCCCTCTGCCGACCAATATTTTCTCATATTTGCAAGTTGGATAATCTCACAGATTATATCTGAAAGGATGAAACACGGAGACTCGTGATAAACAAATAGAAAAAGAGGTGTGAGGAAAATGTTTTCTTAATTGCAACTGATTCTAATATTTAACAAGAACCCTTCTAGTTGCATGCTTTAATAATGTTATGCATCCCTAAATCAGATGTAAAAGTCCATAATGTATGTAAATGAGTCAGGGCGTACCAGGGTACATCTTTGTGATGCATCTGCCAAAGCTTCATGTTAACGCTCACATTTTTTTTTATCATGCATGCAGATAAAACAACAAAAACTCAAGAGGCAGAAAATTACAGTTGCTTCATTATTGTGTCTCTGTCACTGATCGAGGACTGGCTATTTGCTGGTGGGAGGAGCTTATAACAAATTCACTTTGTCTTTATTTATAACCCACAGCCTTCTGCCCAAAGTGCAGATAACAAGTGTTTGGTGGAAGGGAAAAAGAGCTAAAACAGCAAAAAAATTGCTAAAAAATAAATCGGTAGATAAAAATTCGAACATATTAAGGTTTGGTTTGGCAGAGTTTTGACTGTGTGGTGTGTGTTCATGTGTCTATAATGCACAAAATGTAATCAAAGTGTAATTTTGTGCACGGAGTTAGTTGTGAGCGCGCAACCGAGCTACTTGTTATTCTATGAGGGTTTTGAATTTCCTCCCAGAGGAAAAAGAGTGACACATCCTGTATCACTACTGAGAGGCTGTGACACTGTCTGTGTGAGGAGGAAGAGGAGTGACAAACAAAAAGCTAGAAAAGAACGAAGAGCAGGAAACACAAAATCGGTCTATGTAGCTATAAATCTATGCATTCACTGCAAAAAAAACAAAAACAAAAACAAACTATCCTGGATAGTTTTACCCCTTTCTGGCATTTATATCACATCCTCTTATTTTACCTCTCATGTTTATTTGCCCGTTTAATTCAGTTTATCTCATCTTCCTGTTTGCGCTTTTTCCCAACAGTGATAAGGGCAAAGATCTCTGGAGAAAAGATTGTGTCGCCTAGCAACAGCTCCTCACCGTACATGAAGATGATCCAATACGAAATCAAAATGATCAAGGTGGGTTGTGTGAATGGCAGCAGCAGCTGTTGGTACCTCTCTTACTGTGTGAGCTGCAGGGTTTACTCGTTGTGCATTATGTGCCATGAGGCGTGAACAGTATGTGTGTGATGCTGCAAACAGGCACTGCAGACCTCATGAAAGCAACATCACTGACATACAGAGTCCCTTATTTCAGATTAACTGGTGCCTCTTTTTATTTCCTGTCTTCAATGTCAACGACAAGAAAAACAATTTAAACAGGCTGTTTTCAATCTGCCAAAGTCCAGCTTCATTTGACTTTATACATTTAATAAAGACTATTGAACAGGATCAGAGGCACAGTGGAGCAGTGGTTAGAGCTGCCGTCTCTTAGAAGGAGGGTCTCAGGATCGCCTCCCGACCTGGGGTCTCTTTGGGTGGAGTTAGCATGTTCTCTTCATGATTTCGCCAGGTACTCGGGTTTCCTCCCACAGACCAAAACATGCATGCTGGGTTAAATGGTAACTAAATTGTCCCTTGGTGTGAGTGAGAGAGTGAATGGTTGTTTGTTGGTTTATGTGGCCCTGTGATGGACTTGCTACATGAAGTGGGCAAATTGGATGGATGGATGGATGGATGGATGGATGGATGGATGGATGGATGGATGGATGGATATCTATCTAACAAGATTAGAATCAGTCATAAAATATACAAAATATTATCCTGTCGATTTAGCTTAAATTTTAAAACTTTGGAAGCTAAATATTTGAGAACTATCAGATATACTTGTTGATTTACTGCATCCTGCCCTGTCTTTGCATGCTATACATCTAATTTATATCAGGATGTTTTAATAAATCACATCAGAAACTTCTTTCCCTGCATGTCTCCAGATGTTTAAAGGTTTTGACCGAGCCAAAGATATCCAGTACGTCTACACTCCAGTCTTCTCCTCGCTGTGTGGAGTCAAACTGGACTCCAACAACAAAGCAGGTTATCTGCTCTCAGGTACTGCAACCGTTATTACTTGAATTGCACTTTCAACATTAAAAAGAACTGCAAATGGTACACCTGTGTTTTAGCAAAGGGAATATGCAGAAAAGTGAGTCTTGACAGTATTCCCTTGCATTGAATTTTTTTGGGAAACTACTAGAATAGAGTAGCTTAATTGCCTTTTTGTCAACAGCTAATTTAACTTGATGTTTGTGGAGAAAGGAGGAAACAACCTTTTTATGCTGTGTATGCTCACATGCTCGAGTATGTGGCAATATTTATCCATCAAAGGTCAAATCATGCAAAGATACATTACACAATTAGATTCTAATAGCTCTAGAACTATGTCTACAATTACAATTTTAATTTATTATCATAAACCTGTTTGGATTGTCAGCGATCTGTTTTACTAAACATGAAACAAACCTGTGGTTATGTGCTGTGTGTCATCAGGAAGCATGTGGAGCGATGGGAGGATTTCTATTGGTCAGTGCGACCTGGTGGAGTCGTGGGACAACTTGTCGCTGTCACAGAGAAAGAACCTGAACTACAGATACCAGATGGGCTGTGAATGTAAAGTGAGTACACCTGTTTATTCACATTTAACTTTTTTACACTTGCTTTTTTTTTTTTTTGTCTTTAAGATGTTTTCATGATATGGGATTAAAAACAACACCTTTTATAGTTAAGGGATTACACTTTTTTATCGCTGTGACTTTTGTTCTAGTTTGGTGCAAACATTTTTGTAATATTGCTTTTTTTAACCTGTGTTTATTCAATCAAGAGCTAAATTTCTATTTAGAGCACAAATTAATTGAACTCGTAAACAAAAAATGAACGGATTTGTCTTCTCCTGTCAGATCAACACATGCTACACAGTGCCCTGTGCGTCTACGGGAGAGAACGAGTGCTTGTGGACGGACTGGCTGCTGGATAACAGTCTAAACGGGGAGCAGGCTCGGCAGTACGCCTGCATCCGCCTATCAGACATGAGCTGCAGCTGGTACTGGGGCGGGCCTCCACCTGAGAAAGAATTCTTAGACATGAGCGACCCCTGATCTGTAAATCGGACACACTCTCGTTTAGCATTGGAACGAAGCAGATGAATAAATTGAAACATAAACAGAAAAATAAAAGCATCAAGGCCAGTTTTTTTAATGCAAGGGGAAATCCGACAGTAAGCTTTTTGTTCGTAGAGTCCAGGCGTTTGTTTCAACATTAGGAGAGAACACAGACTGCAGGGCTTTCAAGCTTTCCTCACTCATTTTCACAGTTTTACACATTCACTTGCTGTTACAGAACGAGAATAGCAGCAAATCCTTCACACCTGGCTGAATGCTTGCACTACATTTCTTTAACAAATGTGGAGGACCCTAATAATGTTTATGTGTAAGATACAATAGGTTATGTGGTGATTTGATTTGTGAAATATGTAGAAGAATCTTGTTAAGTTGCTGTACAAAAAATACTAAACAGGATTTCTTGCCACCACCTTTGCAGTTTGTGCTTCATGCACCGGGATTCCAGCATCTTTGCAATCACCAGCCCACACATCCTGGTGTAATATGCATATTTTTTATTATTTTACACATGATTGCTAAAACAAGTGAAAGCATAAATACTTGACAGCACTGTGCACAAGTTGTAGACACTAACTCTAAAGCAATTTTCAAAATACAACAATTAAAAGCTATTTATTGTTAATTTTTAGTCAAAAACATAGTCTGCTTTTGCATTTTTGTTTAGATATTTTTAAATGATGTTCTGTGGAAAGGCTATGAACAACTAATATCCTACCCATTGTAGATACAGTTGTCCCTCATTTATCGCAGGGGATCCGTACCCTGAAGACACGTGTTAAGTGAAAAACCGCGAAGTAGGAATAATAGTACAAGTAGTAAGTAGTAGTTTATTTTAGTATATATATATATATATATATATATATATATATATATATATATATATATATATATATATATAAAGGCGTTTTAAACCCTTCCCACACTCTTGCAATATTCTAAACAATGTTTCTAAACTCTAAATGCTCTAGAAGAGCACAGCGTGTCATGATTTCAGCTCTCTGGCTGCACTCTTGGCCACGCCCACTTCTCCGCTCTGCTTGGAGATCAGCTGATCAGCTGCAGGAGGAAGCTTCTCCCACAGTTGTGGGCTGCACACAGTGGCTAAATCAATTACAATACTTTATTTTAAATTTAAAAAATCCACGCTGATCATGCAGCTCATCCATCAATCAGCCAATTGTGTGTCATGTCCAATCTTACTTTGAAAAACCGAGTTAGAGCGAGTCTCGAAAAACAAACCACGAGGGACCACTGTAGTTCTTTAAATGGCCTCAGTTTAATTCTGACCAAACTGATGAAAAACACATTTTTCCCAGCAAAGACAAAAATCAAAGAGGTTTGCTGCCAACTTAAAACATCTCTATTTTTCAAATGTGCTTTATATAAAAAGTACTTTCAAAACATTTAGACTGGTGCTAGTTTTAGAAATATAAGGGCATTCATGCTGGACGTGCCCCAGGCTGCTGCTGCATTTGTTAAGAAGTAATTGTGGACTTTCATGTAAAGAACTGTGTGATGTAAAACTGACAGCAACATGAATCTTTATAAAATATTCTTTGAAGATGATAGCAGTTCACGATGGTCTTAGCCCTGCTTGGACTAGCCATTAGCTTGTCACTCAGGTCACAATTAAACATCATTTCTCCATACTTACAACATTTTATGAGCTATCTACAACAGGTAAGATATTAAAAAATACAACCATTTCCACAGAACCTTATTTAAAAAGGTTCGAGCATTTACATTAATCATTTTTGGGATTACAAAACTTTCAACAATTCTTTTGATATTTTAATTTTTTTAGAGGTTGCACAGTGAAGTTTGGGCAGAAATGTAGTAAATGTGTGAAACATAAGAAGTGGTCCATCTTAAGTTCTGAAAACCTTTGCACTCTACAGCCAGAGAAAAGCAACATCAGATGTTTTACAATTATTATTATTATTAATGTCCACCTAATGTCACACAGAAATGCTATATTACTCTAATTCTGGCACATCTCATTGTTCCCAGTTTTATCTCAAAGATCTTGAGTTTGTAAATATTGTATTTCTGCTAAAATTAACATTTTCATGGCTTATCAGCTCTTTTCTTGTAGCATAGTGGCTGTTGTATTGTGATTTCTGTGATCTTAGTGCCCTTGGTTGAACTCTGTCTTGTTTCTTGTGCCAAAAATCTAATCTAGCGTTTAAACAACAGCACTGCCACGTGTAGAAGACAAGCCTTTCCTCCTTAGAGGAAATGATAGAACAGGGCAAGTTTTTTAAAACTCCTTGAATAAGGAGGATATGTAACAAATGATTGAAGTGTTGTTCAGTATAAAGACTCAAGTTTTAAAAGACTTCAGCCTGAAATGACTTCTGCCTTAAGGTCCTACAAATTAAAATGCATTATAACTTGTATTGTTTTACAGCAGGTCAACAACAGCAATGACGTTTATTTTCAGAAGTGATTTTTTTTTTTTTGACAAAGTTCACAAGATAAAAATGCATTATAATCAATGGCTCTAATGAAGTTTTAAACAATTTAATTGTTTTATACTGAAAGTAAATGTTTGTATTTGTATTTATGTCTTTGTTTCTGTCGCAGATTTTTCTATCTCCATGTACCAAAAAATCCAGTTGTATATAAAATGTCTAAATGGAACAGTGCGCCATGTTTGCTTTGTTGATTCTCTTCTGTGAATAAAATTAAACACAATAAAAGTCCAAGCAGAAATAAAAAATACACTGAAAGGAGACTTCATATCTATAACACAACCTAAAGTATGGTTTATTTTCACAGAGTCCCAGCTTTTAATGAAATGTTTAAACAGCATAAATGAAAAAGCACCTCACCTCTGTGCTGTGATTTAAATTTGTTTCACCAAAATAAGACAAATTTAGGAAGTAGTTAAAGGACTACAGTTAATTAGGTGCTTGCTTGAAGTTTACTTTTAACTTTCTTTGATAAAATTAAGGAAATTATTAAAGATAAAGTAACTTTACCATGTCCCTGTAGTTGGGGTAGAACGTCTGATTGATGAGAGGGAACTTATCTGCACCCAACCGCTTCTGATAATTGATCAGCTGAGAAAACTGAAAGACAGAAGAACAGAAAAGCTGCACGCAGTTCCAGACTTTAACATGATTTATAACTTGTCACTTGATTACTGAGTGTAAATCATTGCTGCAGCTATTTCAGATTCAAATGATTGGAAGCTTAGAATTAAAATCACATCCCTGAAATCTCAAAAAAAAAAAAAATATATATTTACATATATTTATATGTCTATGT
>NC_056504.1:32473404-32487456 GCF_014905685.2 Nematolebias whitei
ATAGTTAAAAACCCTGAAAACATTCAGGTTTTCATTTGGTCTGCAAACATGACTCACAGCCCAGGGTTTGTCACAGAGGTTGTAGATGGAGTCCAGAGAATTGACAGAAGGGATGCCTGCATACTGAAGACCAATGATCAGGTTCCTGAAATCCTCATTTTGGGCCATGCTGAAGGCATGCTGACGAACCAGGATAAAGTCGGGCCTGAAGGACCTGAAACATGCAATAAAGATTGAATCAGCAAGCATTAATATTACTAAATCAAAAAATGTTGTTGTGTCTCATACAGAATCCTTAAATCGGTTATTTTTGTGGTTTAACACAGATTAAAGTGTCCTCAATAATCCAGGTAGATAAATCTAATATGACTGGGCCTGGTCCTCCGGACGCAGGTGGTTGATCCTCTATGAGAAGGTGCTGCTCATGAGACTGTGTTTGTTGAAACTGAAGAAGACTTTTGGATAAAAGATGAAATGTTTCAACAAAGAAGAATCCGTCCAGAGGAGCAGAGTCAACCTTGTTAGACAGTAAATTGTCTACATTTGTTATGATTTTAAATTCTAATGCGATCATGTAATCAATGCAAATAAAAATACTTTATATGCATAGTTAAAACTAATTTTTTCTTCTTTTCCAGCTGTAAAGTTCATGTTTGATTGTTTATAATACTATAAAGAGAATACTGAGGGGCTTTCAATGAATTCTATACAGGTAAAACCATGTGATATGACATCTATAACTTTTCATTCAACCTTTATTTGTACAGGTTAGTCTCACTGAGCCTCGAGGACTCATTTACAAGAGAGACCAGATTTTAACAAAGAATGATGACAACATGACAACAATGACAACAATAGACAATCATAAAAGAAAGCATATTGAGAAAAATAAATGAAAGAAATTTATATTAAAAAAACGGAGAAACAAAACAGCTAGAATGTAAAGCGATGTAGAAAACTAAAAACAGGAACATGTCTGTGTTGTTTTTTTCCAGGAACTTAGCAGATGGTAAAGCCACTTAGAGAGGTCAAGGTCGAGAGCTTCAAATCTTTTTGCAAGATATTCCAGGAAACAGGAGCGGAGTAGGAGAAGACCCTTTTGTCTAGTTCAGTCCACACTGAGGGAACACTGCAGGTAATAATGTCCTGAGAGCACACGCTGTAGCTGCACTCACGCAGAGACATGTAGGAGAAGATGTATGAAGGCAGCAAACCAAGAAGTGATTTAAACATGAAATGGTGTGCTACTTAAGCACACATATGTGGTTTATGAGCGGCCAAGGAAAAAAACAGCTACTCTCTCACTCAGAGTGTCTCTGTGATGTAATGATGACCAGTTAACCAGTGAGTACAGAGTGCAGTGATGAGTACGGTAGTTACAGCCAGTTATGAATCTTAGCGCACCATCATAGACAGAACTAAACTCTGGCTTTGCAATTACAGAGTATCAAACCAAAAGTTCATTTTGCATTTTGGCTCTGGCTGGAAGTAAATGTGAGAAAGGACGAAGTTCTGCAACACTGTCGAACTCAAGGCCCGGGGGCCAAATTTGGCCATCGTTGACATCTTTTCTGACAACCAAGATGATATTTGAAACATATAATATTTCTATCGCTTGAATTTTTTTCAGTAATCTTTGATTATGATGTCGAAAGCAAAACAGAGAACATTAAATGAGACCATTCAAACTCTTGTTGAGGAACCTGCAACCAAGACAAGATGTTGGGTATCTGATTCGAGTTAATGTAGTTTCTGAAATTGGTCCTTAGTTTAAAAAAGGTTTTAATTTTGGCCCCTTTTTGTAAATGAGTTTGACACCCCATTTTGTCCTGTTCCATGAGCTTGTCCATCTCTGGACGGTGAGACCACGCTGCTGGTGACACGTGTCACTGAGGTGGCAGACTGCAGCCAAACATTCAAAACAACAGTTAGAAAGAAAAAAAAAAACATAAAATAAAACATGCACTGCAGAGGAACTATGGGTTTGACACTTGAGAGGGAACAAGAGATAAATCTGCAGCAGTAAAAATTATAGATACTAAGAGATGGTTAGCACTTTATGGTTTTACTTCTTCAGTCCATCATTTGGGCAGCTGTGGCTGAGTGGTTAGAGCAGTTGTCCTCCAATGCGAGAGTTGGGGGTTTGATTCCACCAACAGTCACATGCTGAAGTGTCCCTGGGCAAGACACTGAACCCCTCATTGCCTCCGATGTGTGTCCCATCAGTGTATGAATGTGATCTAAAGCACTACATCTCTACAATCTCTACAGATTCAGATTAGCTTTGTAAAGATCTAGTAGAGTGCTGTATGAATGGGTACATGAGGGCACAGATTGTGGTGTAAAGTGCTTTGAGGATCTTAATAAGATAGAAAGCTGCTATATAAGTACAGTCAATTTACCATTTACCATCATTTCAAATGACTCCACTTCATGTAATAACTGTAAAAACCACAGCAACGGAGGAAGAAAAGTCATTTTTGAACAGCGGGTTGAGGTCAAAACAATATTTGCTGCATGAAACATTGATGGTGATCTGCCATGACTTCTGTTGTTTCCCCTTCTGTCACAGTGTGTGAGTGTGATGGTGAGGCAACGCGTGGAGAAGCAGAAACGCAGACAGAGGTGAGAAATGTCACAGACAGTGAACGATGTAGAGCTGCGTACAGAAAAAGATGCACTGTAAGAACGGATACTGGCTGATCGTTCTGCCAACACATTTTTCAAGCCAACCAGCCAAACAACTGGTGGAGATGTTACTAAAAGATAAAACTATCGTTTGAGCTAAACTTTCAAAGCAAACATATAAAACATTATCCATCTAACCACGTCATTAATATATGTCAACTTAAATATGAAGGTCAGATGGGTGGATGAAAATAAACGTGACTGTTGTACTTTGTAAATAGGGATGCACGATATTATCCGCATGGTATCAGTATCGGCTGATATTAGTGTTAAATTTCAATATCAGACATTGGCCATTCCATTAAAATAACTTACTGATATAAAAGGCGCTGTTTTTTTGCTTGCAGCGGCAGCGCAACGTGATGACGTCACGTGCGCCTACCCGAGCTCACGGCGGAGAGGAATATTCAAAATGTCGGTGGTGTGGAAGTTTTATCTTTCGATGGTGAGGATGTTGGATTCCGAAGGTTTATGGACTAGGTTTAGTCTCGCTATATCGTCCCCAGTCGGAGATATTTTTCCGACGTAACGTTACCCGAGTTTCAAGCCATCATTTCCGACGTCATTGAGAAACTAATAGCCGATAGCATGACTTAGTGCTACATTTACTTAGTAAAATCAAAATAAAGTAACATTTAGAAAATGCATTTTCTTTACGTCACTAGATCTGGAGGTCCACATGTACGCACCAGAACACGTGGGAGCTTTTTGTGTAAAAGAAAAAAATCAGGAGGAAGAGTAAATCCCTAAAGGGCTCTCCAAATCATTCATGACTGACAAATACTTGAATAAAACTTATGAGACTTTATTTTTTTCACAAATACAAGGTGGTGTATGGTGCTTACTAAAGTAAAAGGGTGCTTATCTGAACTAAATAAAGTCTCCACTGAATATTTACTCACTATTTCTTGGTGGCTCTCTCTAAAAATGTGTTAAAAAATGACTGAATTTCAAGGACTCGGATTTGTTTCCATTACATGAAATGATGAATAAGTCTCAGATTATTTCTTGAACAAACAGAAAATAAAGACCTAAGCAAAAGGCAGTTATCAGATCTCTTTCAATCCAAGTCCTTTCAGTGACTGTATTTGTGAAATTTGACCTGGCTGAGCAGATGGAAAGCAAGCATGCACGAAGAGATGATCAAATGGCTCCAAGACTGCTGCTGAGACAAAATCAGCAAGAGTCCAACGATGTCAAAGTGTGCAGACTGCATTCAGGTGACCTCTATGATGATTCTTTAAAAATGTAAATAATTCACTTTTACAATAGTTTTACATTTTGCCTATTTTCATGGTACTTGCAGGAACAAACAAAAGTGAACGAGTTGAGGACAAGCAAAGACAGGAAAGTTGTCGATTGTGTAGAGACATAGCTCGGTGGCAACATGGAGGTTACTAAGCAACATGCAGTCACGGAGAAGTTAACAAATCACTATTGTGACTGAGAATCGATGAACACGACACAATTACTGCGACAAATGTAGGTAGTTAGGAACGTCAAGGTCTGAAAAATCCAGACTAATGTTGGACACACAAGACTCATGTTTATGTCTTCAACACTGGAGATCTGAGAGGAACTTCTATGGGCCTTCCAAAAGAATAAACGGCTCTGTTCATCTCCTTCAGGGCAGATGATCGTTAATAACTCTTTATTAATCGAAACAAGCATGACTGCACATCATCTTTAGCAAATTCCCCCAGTAATTTGTCTGTAAGAGCACATGTGGACCTCGATGCTGATGAAGCATAATTTTAGTCTTGAGATGCAGATGATCAGACTAGCGTTGTTGCCTCATTTCCTGTTTGTTGCTGAGCTGAGCTGTGGGAGTTGTAGTCTTGTCTAACTGCTGCCAGTCTCCAGCCAGGACGCTGAGGTCTGAGTCAATCTGAAATTCAGACTTTGAGTCTGCGCGTTGTGTGGTGCATGTTCGCATGGAGACCTTCTGAGCTGGGTTCAGGATACTGTTGTTGGTTGTAGAATTCATAAACAAGTTGGTAAAGATTTTTATGATTGAATTCATCCAGTTTTCTAAGATACACAAACATCTTTTTGTGATCAATAATCTGAAACACAGCATTTTACTGGAATGTAGGGTTTGATGTTTAAAATAAGATTTTTTTTAATTGTCTACCGCAATTGTGGCAGAATTTCTCCTTTGACACGTTCTACATTCATCAAACACAAGAACCAACAATAGATCGTAATAAAAAATGCATCATTACCATTAGTTACCACCATTAAGATGTGTGGTAACTAATCTTACTGTGTGGTACTTAGCTTTGTTTAAGAACATTACTGCAGAATATACAAATGGTTTCTTATAAATATTCTTCCTGGCCAGCAGGACTCAGATGGAAGCATCTGGAAGCAGTTGTGTAGAGGATGTGAGTGGTCCTCGGTGATCAGGGTGGCTTTCTTGATCACTGTAGAAGTCTGACAGGGGAGACTGAGGTGAGCCAGTTATTGCACTTTAATTATTTGGTGTAATTTAGCTTTCTGTTTTACATTGATGAGGTTGAACCAGGTTGAAATATTAAAAGTTCAAATGGACTCAATCAGGGACTTATAAATCAAGGTCAGAGTGCTCCTGTTGAGATGAAAGGTCTTTAGTTTCCTCTGCAGGTAAAGATGTTGTTGGGCCTTCTTACAAATTGAGTCAGTGTGTTGTGAAAAAATGTTTATCTCTGTGCCAAGGTACTTAAAAGCATCCACCTGCTGTGTGTGGATGATCAGTGGCTCAAACAATGCTTCTGGTGTTTGGGCTTGACACCCACTGCACAGTTCCTTCGGCTTAGAATTGTTCAGCTCCAGCGAGTTGAGTGAGAACGTCATGAGGAGACCGTGGACAGTCCGCTGAAAGCAGGACAGAGCCTCAGGTCTGGTCAGGTGCGCCACAAGAACATGTCATCTGCATATTTACAAAGAGCGGTTCCTTCACTATTTCATGAAATAACATTTGTGTAAATAGAGAAGAGAATAGGGGAGAAAACACATCCTTGGGTTAGTCCAGTGTTTTAAAAAATTACTCTTACACTCAAATGTCTTCAAAGAGAGAGACACTTTTTAATGACTCACTCTGAGTGGACACATGAGTGTAATTTTAGCTGTACCTTAGCCACGTTGTATAATAAGATACTTTTTAAAAAACTTTATTGAGACAAAATGTCTTCAAGCAAAAGAAAATGGCATCGGTTTAATTGGCTTTTTTTGTGGCAGGTTTGGGAATCCTCTAAATCTAAGGCCATGGTCCTCAGTTGGTAACGGGTGAATTGCTCTCTTCGGGTTGAAGGTGAGGTTCTGCCTCAAGTGGAGGAGTTCAAGTATCTCTGGGCTTTTGTTCACGAGTGAGGGAAGAATGGAGTGTGAGATTGACAGATGGATTGGTGCAGTGTCTGCAGTATTGTGGACTCTGGTCCGATGTGGTGAACAATCAGACTACGTTCCTACCTTCACCAATGGCCATGAACTCTGGGTAGTGACCGAGAGAATGAGAATGTGGATAGAGAACGTTGAAATGAGCCATCTCTGCAGGGTAGCTGGACTCTCCCTTAGAGATAAGCTGAGAAGTTCAGTTATCCAGGAGAGACTCAGAATAGAACCACTGTCACATTGAGAGGAGCCAATTTAGGTTTATGGGGCCCAAATCCCGGACCTCACAAGAAGAAGAGCCGTTGGTGTTAAGTTTAAGACTGAGGTGTGAATTAGGGATAGGTTTGGTTTAGGTTTAAGTATGTACTGGTTAGGTTTAGGATAAGGGTCAGGCCATAGAAATAAATGAAAAATGAATGGAAGTCAGTTAGGGATGCACAATATTATCGGCATATATGTATGTATATATATATATATATATTGGTATCGGCTGATATTAGCGTTAAAGTTCAATATCGGACATCGGCCATTCCATTAAAATAACTTGCCGATATAAAAGGCGGTGTTTTTGCCTGCAGCGGCAGCACAACGCGATGACGTCTTGTGCACCTATCCGATCTCACGGCGGAGAGGAAAATTCAAAATCAAAATGTCGGCGGTGTGGAAGTTTTATTTTTCGTTGGTGACGATGTCGGATTACAAAGATTTATGGACTACGTTGAGCCTCGCTACATCGTCCCCAGTCAGAGATATTTTTCCGACGTAGCCTTACCCAAGTTACAAGCCGTCATTTCTGACATCACTGAGAAGCTAATAGCCGATAGCACTTGGGTGAGTTTTACCACAGACATTTGGACGTCGTGTTAGCCCCGTTAGCATGATTAGTCTTACGGCACAATGGATAGACAAAAACTTTGAACTTAAAAAGGTTGTCCTTCATTGGAGAGGAGTGCAGAGGATCCCACACTGCAGCTAGGAACCTGGAACAAGCCTCCACAAGTGAGACAGCATTGCATGTGACTAATGCTAATAAATAACATTTAACACTTTTCATTTAATATAAGTTAAAGTGCTATGCATATCATATGGCTGTTACTGAATATATGTCACCAGCGCTTACAGCTGTTACACAATTTTTATAGGAAATAAGCCTAAATAAGAGAGCTATGTTCTGACAAATGAACGCATGTAAAATATCGGTATCGGCATCGGTTATCGGTCAAATAAGTTTTAACATATCAGATATCGGTCAAAAATCCAATATCGTGCATCCCTAAAGTCAATGTAAAGTCCCTGTAAAGATAGAAAGACAAACCGGTGAGGGTGGGGGGGTGGGGGGAGCGTGTGTGCATGTGTGTGCTTGCAGTAGAAGGCAGACCTGGCCACTTTGGTGCCGCCCCGGATGACTTGCATGTCCACGTTACAGGTTCCATTTGAATGTGCAACAAGGTTGATGTCTGAGAACTCAGCCTACACGGAGAGAACAGAGAACAGATGAATCTGTGCATTTTTAAAGATGGTTTATTTTTTAAATACCTATACAACTGATTTATTTGTCATTTCAACTAATGTTTTGTGCCAAAATAAAAACAACTGAATCACTTTTCCTATGACAATCTTCACCGAACATGAGCGCAACACCTCGAAGCGTGCACTTTTGCACCTGTATACTGGGTTTATTTTCCTGCACACACTCGCTGTGCAGTTGCTTTAGTAAATGATGTCTGCTGCTGCTCTTTGGTGTGGTTAAGACCCAGTGAGGAGTTCTGTGTGACGCATAGCTGCCGCATTCTGTCTTGTCTGGTTGTATGTTTCGTTTCTGTGGTGAGGTTTGAAGATATGATTCAGTATCTATTCAACGTGAAATTGTTTTACACAAAAACACCCTTAAGAAAAGTCATTCCAAAAGAAGTAGCCAAGCGATGTGGATTGGTTTGCTGGTTAGTTAGCCAAACCAATATGAAACCGACATGTCTTATAGTCTCGACGTCACGCTGCCTTTACAACAGACCATAAAACGAGCTGAACAGCACACAGAGTTTTATATTTGAAGTGGTTTTTAAAAGTGTAACCACATTTTAATATATGATTACTCACTCACAGCACAGACATTAAGTAAAGATGACAAATGAAAGTGGTCATGTCTGGTTGTTGAATTGGCACTTTTCATCAGAGTTACAAATTTCTGCAAAGACTGTTGTAACACAAAACATTTTCACAATTTAGTCTGGCATCTTAGGCCAGACCTTTAAGAGTTTTAAACAAAGATATATTTATGTTGCAGCCATTTTAGTCAAACTTGGAAAATAATATGTACTGTCTCACACAATATGTTTAGAGTATGCGTTTGCAAATAACTCTCAGCTATTACTTCAGTAATTTTAATTGTGGTTGCAGTCGTAAAGCCACTAATTTTGTTCTGGGCGTTATATTAGAATCTGTTCAGAGGTTGAAGATATGTTATGCTAACAGACAAATAAGGCTGACTTCAAACAGTTATTGCCAAGGTTTTAAGCAAAGATGTTGCACAAAAAATTGTGCTTGAAATATGTGTTGGGGGAAATGCTCACCTACTAACGCACCAAACTTTAGCTCAGTATCTGTAAACTATGCTGGGTTATAACCGGTGTTGTGGTTTTATGCTCAGTTAGCTGTGGTGGTCATGTTGAATTGGGTTGAGCCCAAATGTTTATTGGTTGAAGATGTTTCCTGAACTAACATGCAGTTTATATTTTAACAGAACACAGTTAATAGTATAACTTGCAACATCTGTGGCATTGTGCTGTGTGATAAAACTGCACATTTCAGAGGGACCTTTTATTGTGGTCAGCCACACCTGTACAATAATCATGCTGTCTCAGCATCTTGATATACCTGTGAGTTGGATGGATTATCTCGACAAAGGAGAAGTGCTCACTAACAGATTTACACAAATGTGTGAACAATATTTAAAAGGAAAATTTTGTGTAAGTAGAAAAGGTCACATCTTTGAGTTCGACTCATGAATAATGCAAAAACAAAACTTGTGTTTATATTTCTCTTCAATATATTACCAGTGATTACTTTCTGAAAGTTCCATTAATATCATCTATTCATTGACTCAAGAGATATGTTGCTCAAAGACAGTTGATTTTAATAGTAAATGGCAAAATATTCTACACAAGTTTGACACAATTAGTATAAATCTGAGTATAAACTGAGGATTCTTTCAACCTTTATTTATACAGGTTAATCCCATTGAGACTCGGGGAGTCATTTACAAGAGAGACCTGATTTTAACAAAGAGTGATGACAAATAGACAATCATAAAGGATGCATACAAATTGAGAATAACAAGTGAAAATAATAATAATAAAAAGGATCAATTTATATTCATGATCAGACCCAGTTATTTCATCAAGTACTAGCTCAGTATCTCTATAACTGACGGAGGAATGGCGATTTACTCACATAATTTTAAGATAAGTTTTTTTCTCATATGTATTATGTATATACTACATGATTTATTTATCTGTGTTATGATGGAAACTGTTTCTAATACTGTTAAAAATGTATCTGCAGCTGATGATGACTGTTTTTCTGGTGTTTGACAAAACGCCACAAATAAATTCTTCATTATAAAATCTGATATCTATGAAACCCCAACCATTCAAAATCATCCTTTATTTACACAAGCATAATCTGATCAGATATTATCAATGAGTTTTATCAAACAGGATGTTCATTTTATTTTCATCCCTCTCATTTTTATGATTTATTTTAACCTTTTCATAAATTTACTCTGATGGATTATAATGAAAAAGTAAAGTCAGTATGTTACCTGCTCCACTTTAATGTCATAATCCCCGAGGACCTTCTTCCCTCTGAACACTTTGGCCCTGAAAATGAGAAGAAAAGAAAAGTTTCAGTTTTTATTTTTTTATTTTTTTTTTATTCAACCTCACAGTTGACTCTACTGCCCTCTACTGGACAACTCAACATGCAGAGAACATCAGAAAATGGATGCCTGCCTGCTTGGACACATTTATTGGCAAACATTTCTTGGTGCATTAAGTTTTAAAGGGTGTTTTAAAAAGCTTTAAAGGTGCAAATAATCCGCTTTTCTCCTTCATACCTGCAGTTTGTGACAACATCATGGGTGCAGCACTGAACTGAGATTTAACGTCAAACAAGTGTCATTCTGACTAAATGATCATTGCTCTTCATAGGAGTGCAGCTTGTTGTTTTTTCTTCCTAATATCTTGACTGCCACACACTGATATGGTCTCAAGTAAACACAGAGGCGGCCAGATGGAGAGAAGGCAGCAAGAGACGAACTGACAGAGAAAAAAAGAACATTGGCAGCCAAAAGAACACCCAGGACATGTCATTATGCACAGGACCGCAAGTGGATCACAGATGGTTTGCAACCCAAATACTGAAGCTAAATAAAGGGTAAAAAATGTAGGAAATACAAGTCATTTTTATGGCAGCGTGTTCCTTTCCTTACAAGATTACAGGATCCTTTTCTGAGAGCTCAGAAAACAAAATGTTAAAATGTTTTTATTTTTGAAGATGGCTGTTAAAGTCTGGATTCGGCCCCATCTAATGGCATTTTTCTCTACTGGCTTTGAATTCTCAACCTGAATTTCAAACCTGCTAAACAGACTGAACCAAAAGTTTCATTTGAAATAATTCAGGCTACAAGCTGCACAAGCTATTTGTTTTCGGTCAATTAAAAATGTTTCCTGGACTCCTTCCATAAACCCACACAGGACCTTGTGTCACTCGATAAGACGGCATCTGGCTCATTTGTCTCGTTCATTAGAATCAGACCATCTGTGAGTGAATCACTCTGCGGGTACAGTATTGTGCTTCAACTGCCTGCAATCAGTAACGCCAGAAAATTGGGTGATCCTAAAATTATGATATTTATCATCGTCAGCCAGCAATTTGGTGTGTTTATTTTAGTTTATCAGCATTTACAGATGTTCATTCTTTTATTCATAAAGCACAATCATGTGTTATTTCAACGTTTATTCAGAAAATTGATCTAAAGCCATCCTCAGTCCTTCTTTCATTTCCTGTGTTTGATAATTAAAAAAAATAAAAAAGCACAAACCCATCATGTCAGCCCAAAACAATTATGGACAATTATTGTATTTGATCAAAAAGCAGCTCATGGCTTTTCATTTAAACTCAACTTTTACATAACTCACCCATGAATGCAAATCTGAATTTCAGCAGAGCTGCAAGTGAACGCCTGACAAATTACAACTCAGGGTATTCTAATAATGTTGTAATAGGTTTACAGCTTAAAGGCTAAAATGATTTAAAGTTACAACCAGGTGATGCGTAGCGTTTTTTTTTTAATTCAAAGTCTAATTTAAATTGTTGAATCTGCAGAATTAAAATGGGCATCTATTTTTATATTTTCATTCCAATAAAAATGTCCATAGCCAGCACGATGAGCAGTTCTGTTGGTTGATCAAAGCATCATTTCCCATGTGTCTATATGAGAACCTGACCACATTTCATAAAGTCCAGTAAAATGTTAAAAACAAATAGTTTATTTATGATGTATGATTTCCTTAAACAAAGCCTTGAACGTAATAGGTGTTCATTTTTATGTGACAGCAATTTGCAAATATCTGCAGAGCTGCAAAGTTGCATTCCTGGAATTTAGTAAGATTGAACTAAAAACACTCCTCTGACACACTTAAAATGTAAATGTGAATATGTTACCAACCAGATGCACATTTTGCACGACCAGTCATTCATTCAGACAAATCTAATAGCTCGAAGATTCCCCTCAATCCCAATTCACTCATCTCACCCACAAGCCTACTATAAATGAACATATTTTTTGCAGCTAAATGCTTCTCTTTCCTGTTCTCCACTTCACCACAACACCATTTTTGCCTTGCTATTATTTGGTAAGTAGTAGAAGAGTGAGATCTTTTTTAAAGCCATTAAACTGAAACCTGCTACCTGCTGAGGTTGTAAATGAGTTCTGCGCGACTCTCCCTGATTTGTGAAACATGCAACCGAAGTGTGTGTTACACATCTGTTCAGCACCTCTGTCAGGCTGCGTAACACTCAGGTTATGTGCTCCAGTGGCTTAATGGCAAATAGAAAATACAGCCTAAAAGAACAGGTGTCATAGCTGAACGCACACAGCAGCAGTAATAAACCTGCACACCAAAACATCAAAAATCACACACATTTCACACAAAAGTCCTGACATGATGCATATGTTTCTACCTGAACTAAAAATGTATCTTATTATTCATCTCACTTTTTTGTAATGAGCCTGACATGTCCCTCATAAGCAGAAATCATACGATTCCACTTTAATCTCATAAAGACGTCAAATTGAGATACTCTATGAAGTTGTAAACACCTCACCCTCTCTGACAGGTACTCCCTGCAGTTTTATGTAATTAATTTGTGGCACTCAGAAGGGTCTGGAAGAACAAACAGCTCTAAATGCAGTCAAGTAGAGGTTAATGAGCAGAATGATATGGAGAGACACCCACATGCCGGTTTGCTGGAGTACAGTGCATGAGATCAAAGATTGTTCTCAGACCATCACAGATGTCAGACTGCTCTAATAAAATGCTCTGCAGCTCATTTCCTGTGTAATTCTCAAAAAACGATGTTAATCAATCATAAGGTTTTGCTGTTTGTTAAATGTTTTGCCATTAATTTTCTTGCAAATTGGAGCAGCTGAGCCAAAACGGAGTGAATTAAATTCAGTGGAAGGTAAATAAATATCCTCAGAGACAGATACATTGGATTTAAACAAGCAACTGCTGTTTGATTTATGAGGTTAGCAGCTCAACTAGACACATCTTGGGGAAAGAAAAAAAAAAGGCATTTATAATTCCTACAGCGTGTTTTGAAACTAATCAATATTTTGTTTGGAGAGGTGGGAAAATAAAATGTAGGTCTTGATAATAAAATGAGAATGACTAGATAATTTACAGAATACAACTCTTTATTTGCATTACATAATAATTGAGTTTATTAGTCTTTGTGGATCCTCCATGTTAACCAAGTCATTAATGGATAAATGCATGAATAAACTGCATAATGCATGAACTGCTTTGTATTTTTTTTACATCTGCTTTGACAAACAATAAGGCTGAAAAAGGACCATTTTCTGCAGAAGTGGAGAGGAGTGCTTCACCACATGTGAGTGTGAGTTACAGTTTAAAACCAATGTTAGACTTGAAAAGGACTTTTTCTGCATGAGAATAAGCACAGGGGTTATTTGTAATTGTGTGGAATACAAAAGCTTATGGGAGAAGTTTGAAAGATAAGGATGGATATGATGTGCTATGAAGCACAAACATCAAGAAAATGCAGAACAAAAACAAGCTCAAGTTTATTCCTCTATTTGAGTCTGAACGCACACAAACAGTTTGCAGGTTCACAGCCTGACATTGTTTAAATTAATTTCATATTAACAGCTAATTAGATTCTGTTTGCGTGTCTGTACTCAAAATAAATCAAAAATCGAAAAAGACACAAATATAATGAAAAGTCTTCATCGGATGAAATGAGCTGGGATTTGTTTGTCTATTGTAGATATTTAATCATCAAATCATTTCTGCAGCCTCATAATTAAAAACAGTGATGTATCTGATTTTTTTTTCTTTTTTTAGGAAGATGCATTTCAATTTAAATAGGACAAAATACATGATGGAGGGTAAAGGATTTTCATACAATTTCCGTTGCACTTTTAATGCAACAAGTACACTCTTGAATTATAGGAATGAGTCACAAAGAAAAATGAGTCAAGCTGGATTCAAAGAGAAGTTTGTGTTTGAGGATTAATGCTGTTGCCTACAGATTTCTCCAAATATATATGACAAAACCTCCCATCCATCCATCCATCCATCCATCCATCCATCCATCCATCCATCCATCCATTTGTCTGTCCGTCCGTCCATCCATCCGTCCATCCATCCATCCATCCATCCATCCATCCATCCATCCATCCATCCA
>NC_056504.1:32487856-32584941 GCF_014905685.2 Nematolebias whitei
CATCCATCCATCCATCCATCCATCCATCCGTCCATCCATCCATCCATTCGTCTGTCCGTCCGTCCATCCATCCATCCGTCCGTCCGTCCATCCATCCATCCGTCCATCCATCCATCCATCCATCCATCCATCCATCCATCCATCCATCCATCCATCTATCCATCCATCCATCCATCCATCCATCCATTATCTTTACCCGCTTCTTCCTTTTTGTGTCACTGGGGTCACTGGTGCCCATATCCAGCAGTCACTGTGCAGAGGTTGGGGACACCCTGGACAGGTCTCTTGAAACTGACTCCAGGTGGCTTATTATTTATTCAAGAAGTCCGTTCCTACAAGGAAGACTGGCATGCTGTTCTGATTTTATATAGATTACAGAAACTTATCACCAGATCCAGAGACTACAAACATTTTACATTTCACCAATTCACAATCATTATTGTACTAGTAAATATTCCTGTGCCAACCATAAGTTCCATCCATCCATTATCTTGACCTGCTTCTTCCTTTTAGGGTCACGGGAGTCACTGGTGCCCATATCCAGCAGTCACTGCAGAGGTGGGGGACACCCTGGACAGGTCTCCAGTCCATCACAGGGACACATAGAGATGAGACAAACAACCATTCACTCTCTCACTCACACCTAGAGACAATTTAAGTCACCATCAACCTAACAAGCATGTTTTTGGTCTGCGGGAGGAAACCTGGCTACCTGGAGAAAATGTGCATGCACAGAAAGAACATGCAAACTCCACACAGAAGGGGCTGGAATTCGATCCAGCGACTTTCTCGCTAAGAGGCAACAGTTCTACCAACAGTGCCCTTGATTTTCAAACATTCAGGACAATAAAATACATTTCTTTAAAACTTGAAGTCTTCTTTTGAACTAGAGTCTGAACATCATAACACTTTAACAGTTGGACGATTAGAAGCATAAATGTCTGTAAAACTACATCCAACTATTAGGAAGCCACTAAAAACAACCACATCTCAGTGCAGGCCTGAATACACCGCTCTGCCTAGCAGGCTCAATGTTTTTCCATCGTTTTTTGAGGGGATCTCAATTTCATCATCGATCAGGAGTCAATGGGTTTGAGACAGCCTGTAGACATTTAGCCTTTCAAATCAATTCACAGTAATGACAGAGCAAGAGCCAGAGAGAGCGAGGGAGGAGGGCAACTGAGAGAGAGGAGAGGAAAACACAAAAAAGAGAAATAATTGACATCTTTATGGCCAGAGCAGAGGCAACAAGTGAACCAAAATGAAACAGGATAACATTAAATAACTGCAGAGGGCAATCCTGGCGCAGTGATCGTAAGGCATCATAGATTGAGTATAGATTTATTTGTTTCCAGTGTTTCATGTGTTTCCAGGGCACGGGGAGGAAAGATCTCCTGAAACACACACGTTAGACTGCGAAGAGGTAAAAAAAAAGGTACAATAATCTCAAGAAATATCCTCCAAAAGTTCTGTTTAATAGAGTTTGAATCCTGCACAACATCATGTTTTAGATGCCAGTGATAGATCCTATAACGTTATACCGACTGTTTCTGCCTCCCATTAAGACCCGATCACAAGATGTCGATACGCTCTCAAACACTTGCTCACTGTTTCTCTTTTCTTCCATCCTCATCGTCTTTTATTTCTTTTTTCTCTGCAGTATGTCCTTTTCGTGAACAGATTATAATAACATCTTTTTATTTCTAATATTTTTTGTGCTCTCTGCTGTTATTGCAATCAAGTAGAGATGAAGAAAATAGATGGACACATGATCAGATGGCTGGGTCTTAACTTATTTAATGAAACAGGAAAATGTTGTGTTTTTACTGAGTTTATAATTAAATGTTGGTCTACGTAAACAACATGGATAAAGTTAACAATAATATGAACGGCTTACAATAAAACTAGTTATAATTATGATTTTTGAGAAGCTCAACAAGTCAATTACATGTGTAAAATGATTCATTCATCCATAGCAGATAATTAGTGAAGCTGAATAATTTTGGGCTGTAAAAGTAAATTAATTCTTCTTCTAATTATTATTAGACCATTGCTCCTCTGTTGTTACTGAACCACTTTGATCGACCCTGTAACCTCTTTTCTTTAATCATAACTGCTGTGAAGGCAAGAAGTCACAATTTTCTTCTGTTCATTCATTCATTCAACCTTTATTTAGACAGGTAAATCCCATTGAGCCTCGAGGACTCATTTACAAGAGAGACCTGAGTTCACCTTCTAACTCTTATCTGTAGTTGTTGGGGTGTGGAGGCAACAGATCCAGAAGAGAAATCCAGACATCCCTTTCCCCAGCAACACTTTCTAGCTTGTCTTGGGGAACCCTGAGGCATTCCCAGGCCAGAGAAGATATACAATCCCTCTAGTGTTTTCTGGGTCCTCTCCTGGGCTTCTTACTTGTAGGACGTGCCAGAAAAACCTCTAAAGAGAGTTGTCCAGGAGGTATCCTAATCAGATGCCCGAACCACATCAACTGACTCCTTTCGATGTGGAGGAGCAGCGGCTCTACTCTGAGCTCCCCCTGTATGACAAAGCTCTTCATCCTGTCTCTAAGGCTGAACCTGGCCCCGCTGCAAAGGAAGCCCATTTAGGCCACTTGTTTCTGGAATCTCATTTTTTCAGTCATGATCCAAACCTCAAAATCATAGATGAGGGTTGAACAAAGACAGCCGCTTCACACTCGGCTGATAACAACCACAGTGCACGCTGACGGTCTTGGCCTGAAGACGCCACCGGAACCACATCATGTTAATTATCATCTTAAAGTATCACTGGGAATGAGCTCAACTTTGCGTCAAGAATACGAACACTACTTCTGCTTTAGTTTTATAGAAATATACAAACATACATAAACGGATAGCTCTTAAAAGAAACGCAGGTACCCCATACTCTTATAGCACACCGCACAGAATGCCTCGGAGAACATGGTCATAAGTCTTCTCTAGGTCTAAAAAACACATGTAGACTGGAGAGGCAAACTCTCATGACTTAGCAACTCCGCAAGGGTGAAAACATTGTGTAAAATCTAAAGAATGGCTGAAAACAAAACAGAATGAAACCAATTTAACATTTATCCAAACTCAGCTGTTCAAAGAGTTATCTACAACAGGTAAGATATTAACCATTCGAAACCTTTCCACAGAACCAAACATCAAAACATCTGAACTATCACTTTAAGTTACCCAAAGCTTCTTCTTTTTTTTGAACGGGTTGGATCATCAATTTGCAAAAGTATGCTATCAAAATATAAACTGAACACGTGTATAAATAAGTCAAATGGTCAAACACAGGATGTGTGTGCTAAAATACCAGCATGTGTTCTGTAACTCACATTCAGCTTTTCTACAGGTTTTCCAAGCTTCCTGATAACTGGCAAACAAGATAAAGTTGTTTTGTTTCAATGACTAAATAATTAATTTTATTTGGACTTCAGATAACAGCTCAACAAAATACAGACAAGTGTTTGATTCTAACAGGTGTGGAGGTAATTGACTAAAGAACAAAAAGGTCTTCCGCCCCAAAATTCTGAACTGCACAGAAATAATAATGCCAAACTTGTGACATATATGTGACATAAAAATAAGATTGAAACATGGTGGCAAATAAAATCGTACAATTTTAATGAATAGAAATAATTAAGCAAAAATAGCTGTTTATGTATCCAGACAATATTTGTTGGATAATTTCATATTACGTTCTTTCATATGTGCCATTTTTTATTAGAAATTGTTCAGAATAACGCAGCACGGTGGCGCAACTGGTAGAGCTGCTGCCTCTCAGCGAGCAGGTCCTTGGTTCAAACCCCGGTCCAGGGACCTTTCTGGGTGGAGTTTGCATGTTCTCTCCGTGCATGCGTGGGTTTTCTCCGGGTACTCCGGTTTCCTCCCACAGACCAAAAACATGCATGTTAGGCTGATTGGTAACTCTAAATTGTCCCTAGGTGTGAGTGAGAGAGTGAATGGTTGTTTGTGTCGTTTGCCTCTATGCGTCCCTGTGATGGACTTGCGACCCGTCCAGGGTGTACCCCGCCCCTCGCACAGTGATTGCTGGACATGGGCACCAGCGACCCCCGTGACCCAAAATGGAATAAGCGGGTAAAGAAAATGGATGGATGTTCAGAATAACAAGCCACACAGACAGAATGCAGAAATAAAACCATGAATAAATATGGAAGGCTCTGTCTTCTGTCAAGCCAGCGCTCAAATATTTGTCTTACTGTCCAGCGAGGATTTCCCTGAGTCTAAATGAGTCTGTTGAACCAGATATTTTACAAACCACAGCTCCTGAAGCTGCGCAGAATATAGAGCTTCAATTCAGAGTCATCAGCTTATATAGTCTTGCCTGAGGTGAAGATGTCACCTGAATTATTCAGCTGCATCACAGGAGGCTGCTGCACCTCCTCCTGCTATTATCCACCCTGTTGGGGCTCTGCAGGTTATCGTAGATGCAAACCTCCCTGACATAATGTGACAACTTCCAGCCTCCTGTAAAAACTGAAAGTATTAAACAATGATACAGAATGATACAGAAGGCTTAATTACAAATGGTAGTTTTACAGTTTTTTTATAATTTAGCACAAAAAAATTCAGTAGTTTTGACCTGTATAATGCTTTTTTAATACATTAATTTACAGACTTTTGAACCCAATGCAGCTATAATTTTAATGTTTTCTGATTTCTTGGCTGAAATCACACCAAAATATGATCATGTTTTCATTATTGGGGACTTTAATTTGCACGTGTGCTGTCCTGAGAAGCCCTTGGTTAAAGACTTTTTAGATTTATTGGACTCATTTAATCTAACTCAGCAGGTAAATGGTCCCACCCAAGAGCACAGACATGCACTGGACCTTGTTTTAACACGTGATGTGACTGTTAGTAATCTTGAAATTGGTGATAAGGTTTTTTTCAGACCACATGCCAGTCCAGTTCGAGTTCACCCTCCCCCATCTAACTCCTAAGCCGTACGTTCCTGCACGTAGTAGCCGGACCATTAACAACTTCACTGCCGCACGTTTCACAGATGTTTATAACTCTGAAATGATAATTCAGCCCCCGGTGTTTCTCACCACCACGGAGGAGCTGACATCCCAGTTCAACTCTGTCTCCTTAAAGACTCTGGATCATGTCGCTCCTGTTAAAACTAAAAAATCAAAACTCAGAGCAGAACCTTGGCTGAATGACGTCACCAAGGCCGTTAGGCAGCAGTGCAGGAGGGTGGAGCGCAAGTGGAGGAAAGACAGGTCTCCCTTGTAAATGAGTCGTTGAGGCTCAATGGGATTAACCTGTCTAACTAAAGGTTGAATGAATGAATGAAGTTGTTTAAAAAGCCATTTGTGATAAATATGGTCACGGTCAAAGGTCAAGGGTCAAGGGTCAAGGTTTCTTTATTTGTCATTCGCACCACATATGGTACATGTGGTGGAACAAATTTGTGTACACAGGCTCCCAGTTGCATCCAACAAAATTATAAATTATAAAGAAAAACAGTAATAAAATCTAAGATATGAACTAAGAAATACGCTAAACTAAGAATACATTTAGCACTAATAATACAAAAACAATACGCCTAACAACAGCAACACAAACATGATAAGATATTAGATATCATATGTATCATATCATATATCATTATATTATATGAAATATGATATAAGATACGATATGACCTATCCACAGAACCCCATGTCAGATGATCTGAACTACACCTTTTATCTAAAGAGCTTTTATTAATTTGTGAAACAGTTATTTGATCATTGTTTAACTTTTACTGTAAAAATCAATAAACTTGACCAGAAAAAACATGTTATTGTTATAAATCAATTTAGCAACAAAAAAATAACGTCTCAAATCTAAAATAATCTAAAAATAAATTTTAATTAGATGGACTTGTTCTCCTCACATTATTCAGTGATAATCAACCTCAGACATTCTTCTGAATCATTCAAGTAATTTAAAAATCCAATTACTGGTACATTAAAAAGACAGAACGAGGTAGAGGTGCACAAACACAAATAAAGGAATATTCTTTGTAGTTTCCTTTTGGTTAACTTATTTATTTTTAGCAACTTATCAGCACAGGCAAGCCATTATGTATTAATTTTTGATTTGTTGATTTTCTAGCGCCCTGTGATGGACTTGTGACCTGTCCAGGGTGTCCCCCGCCTCTCGCATAGAGACTGCTGGATATGGGCACCAGGGACCCCCGTGACCCAAAATGGAAGAAGCGGGTAAAAGATAATGGATGAATGGATGCTCAAAAACTCTGGTGCTATTTAATAAAAGATATTGTGGCTCTTCTTTTGCTTCTCTTGTTTCTTAACAAATGTCATTTCAAATGCAGACACACAGTCTAAACACCAACACATATCTTCTGTCGTTCAGACTTTCTTCTCTGGCACATTCTATTTATAAAAGAAAATTAACAATAAACTTGGGTGCCAAGTCTCCCCCCCCACCCCCCCCCCCAATTTTAGCTTGAGATTTTTTTGTCATTAAGGAAATAATTGCTTGACAAACGAGCCTGTAATGAAAACTGCCTTGAACTGATTTCACTTGTTGTGTAAGCAAAATGATGAACACAGAGATATAAGACCACTGTGTTTTCTCAGTTTCAGACAAAAAACAACAAAATAATAATGAAAATTTCAACAAGATTTTAAATGTACCGCAAACTGAATTAAGAAGTTTATGTAATGAGATGACATATCCATGATTAATCAAGTCTCAGGCTGAATATATGGCAGCCTAATTGCTGCTGACCAGAATGATAAGTCCAAAACGAGCTAAATGTTTGTGTGGTTTCACCTCAATGATCATTGCCCTCATCTATATTTACTGTTAGATCCAAACCCTGGGTATCAAAGTTCTCTGTGTGATAAAAGATAAACAGAAAATTGTGTTGCTTTAAAGCTAAACCACAATGTTTTGTATTCCAGATTTCTTTTATTCAAAGTATCAGATACCAAAAAGATGACATTTTAAAATTTCTTTGCAGTTTTGTTGCGTTTAATAAAACCTTAAGATGTTTGTGTCTGTTTTGTTTGTGTGCAGCAGCCTCAGAGATGTGCCATGCCTGCATCTGTGTGGTTTTTATTACATTAGTGTGATAAATGATGAGCTACAGGCTCAGTTGTTCTCTCATGAACACACACATTTACTCTGTGTGTTGTGTGTGTGTGTAGATTTCAGAACACACACTGACAGCACATCTGTGTTAATGGCAAAGACCAATCTAAGCAACATCTTGGAAGTAGCTGCAGAGTTAATTGATTTCCTGAAGTTGGACTAAAAGACCGAGTGTCTGAGTGTAATGTTAATGTGCTTCTTCTCCTTGAGATGTAGGCACGAGGGACAGTAATCTTTTTTTTTTACACTGTTCCTGTAATTTGACAACTTGTTTTTACGTTTCGTTCTGTACGTTCTTTTATTCTCCTCCAACACCTCACTAGCTCACAGTTTGTTCGTCAGGTCGCCATGGTAACTTTGAATTTTCTTTCAACTCTTTTAAACACTTTTAAAATAAAGTAACTTTTTTTGCCATAGAGTTTTGATATTCAGAGAAAAATCTGTGCATAAATCTGTGGATTAACATACGTTCGGTGTTTATTTCCGAGTGCAGGACTGGGTTTTCAAATCGTTCTTTTATTTTTCTCTCTCCTGAAACACTTTCTTCTATAATACTCCAACCTATACACAATGCAGTTTGAACATCAGCATTGAACAGACCAATATTTATTCCATTGTCCAATTTTTATGCTTCCAAGTTACAAAAATTAGATCTGAACTTTATGTTTTAAAATAATAAACATCTAATATTAAACACCTTTAAAAAGTTTGGACTGGGATTTGAAATTATAAGGTGTGTGAACTTGATGTCTTCCAAACTGTATTTTTAATATATTTTGCGTTTACCTGCTCTGAGACCAAAGATGGAAGGCAGCCAGTGAATAAAAGCCTTATGAGATTATTGTTTATGGGAATAGTCCCTGATGAAATGAAGATACATGTTGAATTCAAATTAAATTTAGCCCATTTTGTTCCTGTTAGAGCATATCTTTGGCAGTCATTGCTCCTTTCAGATTGATTACTGTACACTGGAAAAAATGTTTCAGCTTACTCTTTTGTTGAGCGACAAAGCCAAGCAGTTACTGACAAATATCTGGTTCAACTAAGAAAAAACAGCTTTGTCCTTATTGCAAAATTAATGTCTCTGTGAGCAAAACCTCTGTTACTGTGGGAAAAATATACATGCTCAATAATCCAGGTAGAAAAAAAACAAAAAATTGTTTAAACGTTTTGTCTTTCATCCAGAAGACTTCTTCAGTCTATGGGAAAAACAATTACTGTAAATTTTGCTGTATAAGTCGCAGTTTTTTTGTTGTTGCATAAATTAGCATGCCCTACAACTTATACAGCAAAGTGATGTATTTATATTTCCCCCCATATTTATAACCCGATTTTTGGCTGAGATCTGATGATTTCATTCATTTTGACATAGAAAATATTGAACACTACCAATTTCAGTCACTAGAGAGCCCTCGACTAATAAGGCAAGCCAAGTGTCTCATTAATAGGTAAAAGTGGCTATTAATGAGACACTTGGCTTGCCATAGTTTGACACCTTAGTCTCGCTTTGGAACTCCTGGAGCAAATGTCAAATCAGCTGCATTTCACTGAGCTGCCCAGGTGAAATGCAGCTGATTTGACCATTAAAGTGCAATTATTAAGGAAAAGTTCAACTAAGAGACACACCTTTACTATAATGTCAAGCAAATAAATAATTGTTTTTAAGTGGTTATCTCTGTAAATTTGGAAGAAATGCACAGCGAGTCGTCCCACTGCGCGCTCCCGCAGCTGCAAATCGGCTTTGGAAATGCAGCTGATTTGACCGTCAAAGTGCATTTATTAAGGAAAAGTTAAACCGAGACACACCTTTGCTATAATTTTGAGCAAACAAATAATTGTTTTTAAGTGTTAATCTTGTTCAATTATTGTTAAAGTCCTCCTGTGCATGCTCCGGTGGCTGCCATTTGGCAGCCATTCAATTTTTGGCACAACACCGGCCCACGTTTCCAGGTGGTCAGCGGTGACGCTTAACAAACACGACACGTCAGCGGTGATGCATAATAGATGCGACTTATAATAATAATAATAATAATAATAATGTCATCACAATGTCAGCACTGTATGTTTCCATACAATGGCGAAATTAGTCTCTGCATTTAACCCATCCACCACCAGGTGGTGCAGTGGGCAGCTATTGAAAGCGCCCGGGGGACATTTTGGGGATTAGACGTGCTGCCCAGAGACGCCACGTGATGTGCAGTGACTGGGGATCGAACCTGGGACTCTCGGGTCCCAAGCCGGCTGCCCTGCCTCTACACCATCTCGGCCCTATATGGCGAAGCGACTTATTTATGCTTTTTTCCATTTTATTAGACATATTTGGACTGATACGACTTATACGGTGGTACGACGTGTAAGGTGGCAAGTGCAGTAAAGTCTAATTAAATCTATATTCATGTCCTCTACTGGAAATCTTCATACCGGTATTAGGCAACATTTGTGGCTGTAAATATTGAGTAAAGGTGAAACTAGTATTTTATTTTGTTGTTGTTGTTGTTAATGTTATTCATGATAAAATTTTCCTTTTTATTTCTTCTTTTTTTTGGCCAGGTGTTATATATAAATTTGGGAAGAAGAAGAAAAAAAAAACACCCTTTTTAATTAAATCTTGGCTCAGATATATTGTTTTTTAGCATTTTGCACTGTAGCTCTAAATATTTGGCTCAGTCATCCTTTTTCATTTAGTTTCAGCTGAACACTTCTATACCATCAAATAGAGAACGGCATAAAAAAAGCAGATTTAGTGGAGAAGAAAAGCTCACCTTTAGGTTGAACTGAAGCTGAACTCTCAAACTGCCTTTCACCCTTTCCACTCACAAAGTAACACCGTGCCCTGCTAGAAAACAAACTCTGCACTTCAAGCTTTTAGGATTAAAAAGTTCTGTTCTCACTTACGCAGAACGGCCTTTCCACTTCTATTCAATGGTTTATTTAGTGCCTGAAGGCTGATACAGAGTCAGAGTTATTGGCTTTTATTTCTTATACTAAAATATAGATCAACTCGTCACTCAAACCTGCCACTGTTTTATTTCCAGCAAAACATTGATCTCGCTGAATGATTAATACAAGACACAGGCACACAATCTCCAAACACAAAGCTTTGTGTTGACTCAGACCTCTGGGATGAGATGACCGGACCTGAATAAACAGAGCACGCTGATTCATCGCAGGGTGTCGAGCTAAGGTGAGTTTGTTGTCGCATCAAGATGAGCAGATAAATCCTGACAAACCTGCTCAACTCGAGGTGCGGTTGTGTTCATCCAGACATCGGTTGAGAATCTGCTCCGTGTCCTGCTGTTTCTTATAGCGCAACCATGAGGGCTGTTTTAAATGTGCAAACATGCATGCAGGCACAAGCTGAGCTTGGTCACAGAAAAAGACACAAGGGCTATTTTGAGACTGAGTGAGTTTCGAAGAATTCAGCCAGAAAACGGCGTCAGTCAAACAGCACGCAGATTAGTGCCAGAGCAGAAAAATAAATGTTCCTCACCGCTGCCAGTAGGTCTGCTGCCACCGAAATACGAGTCAGATTTCATTCTCACTTTAAAGGGATGATAATGAGGTCATAAGAGGTCACAAGGCAAATAAAAATAATTATTTCAAAATTAAAATTGGTCTGTGTGTTTGTTTGAAAAATGTATAAAATAGCTATTAATTTTAATGGAAAAATCTTTTTTTTCTATCCATCCATCTTTCCTGTTGTTCTGGTGTCAAGTTGTGGGGCAGCAACTTGAGCAGGGAAGCCCAGACATCTCTCCATAGCCAGCTCGTCCATTCCCAGGTCAGCTAAGAGACAGTCCAGCAGGTCCTGAGTCTTCCTCAGAGTCTCTTCCCAGTTGGACCTGCCCAGAACACCTCCAGAGGCCTTTTCTTCCCTTACTGATGAACAAAACCCTGATACTTAAGCTCCTCCAATTGAGGCAACGCCTCCCTCCCCACCCCAGAAAGGGCAGTCCACCCTTTTCAGACTGAGGACCATGGCCCAGATTTGGTGGTGCTGTATGTATAAATGCAGGTGACATGTTTGTCCATAAGTGTGAGTGAGAGAGTGAATGGTTATTTGTCTCGTGTCCCTGTGATGGATTTGCGACCTGTCCAGGATGTACCCCACTTCTCACACAGTCATAGCTAGGTACCAGTGACCCCACTACCCGAAAAGGAAGAGGCAGGTAAAGATAATGGGTGGATATGGATATATGCAGAGGAGGAGCTGTACTCCATTCTTCCTACAGACATCCAAGCTCTAAAACATGTTTCTCATGCTTCACCAACAGAACCACATCGTTTGCAAAAAGAGATGAAACCTTGAAGCTCAAGTAATGTCAAGCACCTACAACCGCCTCACCACGTACACGTTAATGTGCTGCCACATGCCCCTGTTTGCAGTGTCATCACTTCATTGCTTTGCTTTGTTGAGAACCTGAACGTTGTGTGGGTTTGTGAGTGCATGTGTACATTTATCCGCCACACACATGGCTCATTTGTCGTGACAGTGCTCGGAGCTCGGACAACAGGGCTTAAATTTAGACGGAGTGCAGACACAAATGGCTTATCTACGTTTGGCACCATGTAGGAAAAGTTACAAATAAAAAGTTTAAGGTTGATCCAGTGAGATGAAGGAAAGTCTGGAGTTTTAAGTTCCCTTCAGAAGAAATGATGCGTCCACTGAGGTGGTTATCACTTCATATAAAAAATCACAACAGGAGGCACAGAAAATTAAAGTGGGTGTTGGAGCATATTTGGGTTTATTGCCAATTAATACAGACATTATAATAAAATCTAAAACGATATTGTCAATTATAACTGCTCTACTAAAACGCAAATGCTTGTAGTTTGACACTTACATGATTTTCTGTCTTATATTTAGTGAAGGTTACAAAAAATTGAGCTTTAAAACTTGCTGCTCTATTCCAATCTTTAATGTCTTTCAGCAACTTTTATGTTCATAAATGTTTATTTGTTTCTTAAATCAACATATGTGAGATACTTTTGAGAAACTGAGTGACTTTTTTACCGTTTGGCACAAAAGAGGAAAAAAATAGTAATTGAAATGTAATGTTGTTTTGTGCTCCCTGAATTATTAACTGCTGTATGGAAGAATTATGGATTCACTGTTTTCAGTGAACCAACGAGAAAATGTGCACTCAAATGTGCATGTCTGTTATTCGCTGAACAGATTGTATTTAAGACAATTACAGTATTTTTGAAATATACTAAACATAAATCAAAACTCACGTGTATTAAATAAAAATATTAGTAGAAAAATAAAATTTAGTATGGATATTAAAGTCTTTGTTGATTTCCTCTGCCAGCTGCGTCCACTATAATTGCTCAGTGTGCTTCCATGTGCATCAAGAAGTAGTTAAACTGAGTGGAGATTAAAATGGGCAGCATTTCTACTCAGCAAAATTGCATGTGCCATAAATTTTGCTGTACAAGTCTTATGTTACTGTACTAACATTACTTCTATATAAGTCACAGTTTTTTGCATATATTAGCATGCCTGCAAATTTTACAGTGAAGCAACATATTTATGTTTTTTCCCCATATTTATAACCATTTTTTGTCTGAGATCTGACGATTTCATTCATTCTGACTTGGAAAATATTGAACACTACCATTTTCAGCCACTAGAGGTCCCTCAACTAAGCTGGCAAGCCAAGTGTATCATTAATAGGTAAAAGTGGCTATTAATGAGACACTTGGCTTGCCATACCAAGCCACCTTCGTATTGCTCTGGAACTCCTGGAGCAAACGTCAAATCAGCTGCATTTTGCCGCGCCACCCGGGGGAAATGTAGCTGATTGACAGTTAAAGTGCATTTAAAAGGAACAGTTCAACTGAGACACAGATTTACTATAATGTTGAGCAAACAAATAATTGTTTTTAGGTGGTTATCCTGTTAAATTTCGAAGAAATTCACACTTGTCTCTCTGCGCGCTCCTGCAGCTGTGAATCAGCTTTTGAAATGAAACTGATTTGACCGTCAAAGTCCTTTTATTAAGGAAAAGCTAGACTGATACATAACTTTACTATAATTTAGAGCAAACAAAAAATTGTTTTTAAGTGTTAATCTTGTTAAATTCTTGTTAAAGTCCTCCCATGCACGCTCCCACGGCTGCTGGCAGCCGATCGATTTTTAGCACAACACCAGCCCACGTTTTCGGGTTGTCAGCGGTGAAGCATAATAGATGAGATTTATATGGTGAAGCGACGTATTTATGCTTTTTCCACTTTATTAGACATATTTGGACTGATGCAACTTATATGGCGGTGCGACATGTACGACAGCAAGTACGGTAATCTGAACCCAAATATTCCATTAAAACTAACACAATTCATCATCTTTGGATTCTTGTTTTTAAAATCCATTTTCCATTTCACGGCCTCTCAGGGAAACCCTCAGTATTAGTTGTGTTCCTAAATGAAATAATACACCATTAAACAGTGATTTGATCCAGTGGCAGGCACGCAGCTTCTCATGCTAAATGAAAAGGTAATGATGAAAGCTTTAGTAATTTATTGCACCGCTGCAAAAAACACTTCCAGCCCTTTTCTGTGTTTCTGCAGATTCGAAGTGAGTCAGACTTTCACCAAGTCAGTCTAAGCCACGTTTTTATTTCTTTGGTAATTTATTGGGCTGTAAAAGTTGAACATAAATGTCTTTCACCTTAGTCAATAGTTCAATTAGATGGATTTGCATAAAGTCGTTATGGTCATGGTGTTCAAGGAGACTTTAGGTTGCACAAAGATTCATAAAAAAAGATACAAAATTTTAATTTATGTCACTTTTGCAATGTAAGTATTAAGTTCACGAGGCTTTTAACATGACTCAGCACAATCATGTTTTAAATATTTGCTGTTCACCCCATTGGTTCAAAGGAATAACATCATATGCTCTTATTGCACAGTATCCAGCCTCTGGTAGTATTTTAATTGGGAAAATGTATCACAAATTATATAAATTGCAGGAAACACCTTCAATATGTGATCAAAAAAAAGTTGCTGGAGAAATAAAGTCAATTTCAAAACAAGCTATTTGAAAGGTAAAAGCCAAACTCAGGTAACTTGTTCATGTTGCAAGTTTCGAAAACAAGAATCTGTCAGAAAAAAAATCCAAAAATGAATAAAAGCATTTTAAAAATATTTACTGAGCTTGTCTAATAGAAATGCAGTGTGCAGGTACAGCGTAGTGGACAAATCATAATACACACACCAGATGTACACAGGAAGCCAAGAGCAGCAGCAAATGAGCAAAGGCAAGACCACTTTCAAAATAAAACAGAAATAATGCGTTTGAAAGATTTATTATTATCCTAATTATTTTTTGCATCACGGTTTTATGAAAAAATGTAATGGCTCCTTGTAGAAGTGAAGCAAGGCTACCAGTGGTGGGATGTAACTAAGTACAAATACTTTGTTACTGTACTTAAGTACATTTTTCTTGTTTCTATACTTTTCTTAAGTACAGTTTTCATGTATCTGCACTTTACTTAAGTAGAGTTAAACATGAGGACTTTTGACTTTTACTCCACTATATTTAACATTAAGTATCTATACTTTCTACTACACTAACACTAATATAATGTGTTGCGTTACATGTTACATCCACGTTACATCCACATTGTGTTTTTTTTTTTATTTGTTTGTTAGTTTGAAAGTAACCAATGGCGAGACGGGAGTTGGTTCAATGAATCACTGACACGTGGGCATGTAACGTTAGACCCACCTTCAAGAAGAGCTGGGCCAATGACGTATATTCTACTATGTAGTATAGACGTCATTGGGCTTGGCGCACCCACGGCACCACTAACACACCCACAATGGGTTCCACCGTGGAGAGTCAGCCAGAAGATACTAGCCACCCATGGCCTTACTGAAAGACTATTGAAAGATTATTGAAAGACTATTCAGTACAGCAGGACAGACTCTCTCTCCCATAAGAGCCAGACTGGGCTAAAAAAAACTTTGAAAACCAACTTCTTCTGAGCTTGAACAAAAAATTCTTGCTGCAATAATAAAATGTGTCAGTTCATGGGATGTTTGGAGACAAGAGATGTCTCCAAATGACTCGATACTCAGGTCCAAGTTTTGAAAATGGTGTCAGGAAGTTAAAATATTGTTCACTATTGACCCATTACACCTGAGTTTACCAAAATATATCCTTGTTGTTCCACTGACATTTTGAAACCTTCGTTTCTTGTTATACGTTGTTTCATTTCATTAGGACACCAAAACTACTCGGTTGGATGAGGATAGCAGGTTGTTTCATGTATAATCCAAATTCAACAAAACGTCTCTCCTGTGAAAGCTTCTCCTCCATTTGCTTTGTTTCCAAGTAAGACTGACGTCATCAGTAAATGACAACTGGCATCTCTTCTCCTCAGGCTAACCTTGTGTGAGTTGTGACGTCTGTGTTGCAGACCACTGACCAAAGATCAGGTAGTGTTTGCGTTTATGTGGCAGATGCCCCCCAAAAGTAATTTACATGACTAAACAGCGTGTCCTCGACGTGCCAGGATGAAATATGCTGACAAATTACTCCTTGGGGCTACAGACATCTCATTTATTTCAGGACGGGAAGATAATCTTGTCTAAAATGGAGGGGTATTAAAATGATTGAAAAAAGAGACTTCACATTTGTTACTTTGAAGCATTTGTGTGATCATAAAAGAAGAAAAAAAAACATCAGTAATATGGACAGGCACTAAATGCTATTTGTGTAAATGTGTCTGACCTGTTTTTGTTGTATATTTTGATAAAACTGATCTCCAAGGTCAGTCCTTTTAAATATAAATGTGTAACAGTAAATGTGGTACCCAGTTATCTAATCTTTTCAAAGATGTTGCTGCTTCTTTTCCCTTCAGTAGTTGTCGAACTCCAACAGAGACGTGCAAACAGACGTGACAGGAAGCACACGACTGGGAGCAGAAAAATAAGAGTTGGAAGAAAAGAGCTGTGAAAGAGTTATTTATTACAGAGTCTCTTCATGCAGACGAAGTAGTGAGCAGTGATAGAAGCTTTTATTGGTGTTAATATAGATTAAACTGCAACTCACAGGGGGACTGTGGTTATCACTGTTAGAAAGTTGGAAAATCACACCCTTACAGAGACGGGTAACATACTCCTGTGGAAAGGCAATTTAAAGTGTCAGGTATTAAAAGGTGCCTCCATTCAATGCAATCTGAAATCAGAATATGTCAAGGTACTTCAGCTGTCAAACTCCAACTAAATATTGAAGGGCTGGTCATTTTTGAAGTGATGCTCTGTCAGTGGTAAGTACGTTATCAGCTGTGGCATCAGCCACAAACCAGGAAGTGTAGAGAAAAAGACAAGTCTTCCACCGGGCAAGGCTAATGTTGAATATGTATTGTTATAATGTATGCCAATGATGGTTTGTTGTTAGCTAATGTAGTATTCTTTTACACTGGTGGGCTGTTTTTAAGATTTGTTTTATAAATATAAAAATACAATCAAAATTTAAAAGGTGTCCTTGTTTGACTTGCCCTGAGCCTAGCATGGATGAATACGTTCTCCCTTTTTCTCCATACTCCATGCTCTATGGCCGATGTCATGGCTGATAATGTAGTGACTGCTAATAACTATTTGACAGAACATCACTTCAAAGGCGTCTAGACTATCGCTTTAAATAAAACAGTTTGTGTATGTCTGCAAACTGGTGTCAGAGAGTGGTGAAGGCTGCACAGAAGTCTGTTGGAGTCAGCCTCCCCTCCATCACAGTCATCTACACCTCTAGATGCAGGAAGAGGGTCACCTGCATCATGAAGGACCCTACTCATCCAGCACACACACTTTTTGCCCTGCTCCCTCAGGAAGGAAGTTGAGGAGCATTAAGTGTAGAACCACTAGACTGAGGAACAGCTTCTACCCTGAAGCTGTTAGACTCATAAATCTCTAATCAGGATTATCACTGTGAAAAAATATATATATCACTGTAATGCCACTTGATTGTTGATATGTGCTGCTGACTATCCATGCTGCTGATCTCATGCTGCTGATTTAGTTCATGCCGCTGTGTTCATTCGTACTAATCTGCTCACACAGACTCATGTTCGTGCTGCTGTTGTTCGGCGTATTGTTTTGCACTACTAGTGCTTAGTGTATTCTTAGGTTAGCATTTTTCTTAGTTCATATCTTAGATCTTATTACTGTTTTTCTTTTACAATTTATACTTTTGTTGGATGTAACTGGAACCCTGTGTACACAATTTCACTCCACCACATGTACCACATGAGCTGTGAATGACAATAAAGAACCTTGACCTTGACCTTGAAACTCAAGTTTAAGCACATCAATATGCAGGTGTCACACAATAAGCTTATCATGTTTCAGTACCTGAGCACAGAGAGGTTTTGACAAATGTTGCCAGTTTGTCTTCACATTTCTCTGCACCCCACTCAGAAGGATTAATGGTTTATCAATTAATCCGGTTAGGCTCAACTGAACACATCTGGCAGTGATTGTGAGTGAGAAGACTGAAGAAGTAAATCTAAATCTGTTTACTCATATTCTGCCTGGGACTTTATGAACAAAACACGAGTGAGAGATGGATGAACGTCTACAACCAGCTACAACACTGCTGTTTTGTCCTGCACTGCATCTGCTAGGCTGTCACTAGTTCAGAGCAATTTTAAAGATGAGATTTCAAGATTGATCTCATAAATGGCATGTGCCCTTTGTGGTCATCCAAAACGAGCACAAAGAGAAACTCCATTTTTTTATTGAACTCCACTCGCTGTTCTCTAATGCTTGGCTCAGAAATGACTTCTGGATGTATGTAGACGTTTAAAATCCATTTCAGTGACATTCTTTTCTACACTGTGCTGTAGTCTTGTAATCTTGAGGCTTCGAGTTTGAGCTCAGGTCGCATCAGGAAAGGCATCGTGCATAAAAGGTTTGGCAAATCTTTCATGTGAGTTTGCTCACTGTGGTGAATAAAGGAGCATCCAAAAGAACAACATGCTCCTATTCTATAGTATGTGTTCCTCTAAAGAACAGTTTTTAGTCATGCTGGATAAACTTATGTTATCAAGAGCACGAACGACCCTTTTTACCTCCAAGAATCTGTTAAATAATTATGTCTTCCAATAAAGTCTTCTATCACAACACCTGTAACACCACTTATATGGTATTTTTTGGAATTCTTTACTTTTTACAGTTAAATGCTATTTTTTTTTTTTTTTTTTCGCAATAAATGCTATATTATTGCATATGCCAAGAGTTTCTTAAAATATTTTGTCTCTTAATGTTCTTTTTGGGGAAAAGTGTTTGCTAAATATTGTGTAATTTATGTAAATTGTAAATAGCAAACTAAATAAATCATACATTTTGAACAATGTAAATCTGGTTTGTATTTTAATTTCACTATGATGCTGTATTTATATTATTGAGCCTGAAAAAGCTCAGTTTGCACACATTTAACTGAACCTTAAAAGTGGAAGTCAAGAAATCATATCCTGAAAAGAAAAGGAATTACTTGATTAAATACAGTATAGTTAAAAATATGTAAAAAATAGATTGCAAACATTAGGTTTAAATATGTTTTATATTCAGCTCGATTACTTTTTAATGTACACAATTTTACAAAACATAAACCCAAATGAAAGTTGTCTAAATAATTTTAAAACAGTTCATAACTTTATAATATCATCCCTTTGCTTTGTCAAGAAGGGTAATCAACACATTTTCATGTGTTTAAATGAGCTTTTTCAAGAAGTAGATGTATGTGCCCAAAAGTGTTTTAAAATAAAAAAAAAAAATCAGTAATGGTGCATTTAATTTGCTTTAATCCCGACACAATTATTTTTATTATATACACGATATTCTCTCTTTGATCATCAGATAATTTTGTCTAACAAAAAGACGAGATATTTCTCAATCACCCAGAGATTAATCCGTTTCCTCAGAGTCAGAACATGAATTTTCTTTGCTCAAGCAGAGATAAACAACAATCCAGTTTATATTGAAACCAAGCAAAAGAAAGAAAAAAAAAATAAGAAGAAGAGAAGCAGAAATTAAAAAAATAAAATAAAATCATAATCCAACTATCTGTCCCATTTCCAGCAATGGAGCAAGGAATCCTTTTGGAACCATTTGATAAACAATATATAATAAAAAAAAAAAGACTTTAATTCCGTTTATGTGCTCTGTTGAAGTACTCACATGAATATTAATGTATAATCCTCTTTATTACCGCCAGAAACTAAAGCAGTTTTATCGTATGAGAGCTTGAAAATGACTAAAACACATTAAACCACTACTTCTTTTCAGCTGACTAAATTAATATCCATAGGTTTTTAGATTGTGAAGTAAACAACCACTGTGTTAAATAGTTTAAATATTAAAAGTTATTGGTATTGTTTCAGTAAATGTGCCATAAGCATGTAAATGAACTCTATATGCACATGTTTAAGTCATTTAATGTGGTTTCCTTCTTTCATGGTTCTGCATAATGCCGTGTCACTTTCGCTGATCCTGCAGACCCCTGCTTCATTTTGGTTCCGTGCAGCTCTAATTGCATCGTCTTGTGTGAATATAAATGTGTATCCAGAGATCAGAGGAGTTTAAAGAATAACTGTTTGAGTGGACAGATTGTCAATGAGGTGTTTGTGTCTTTTCTCTCCCCTCACAGAAATGATGTTGCTATAAAATTACAGGGAGATACAAGTTTTACTAGATCATTTTAGTACAATAAGGTTTGACACAAGATCAGATAGTGATAACAGCGACCGAAGAGGTTAGAAGAGGAATGCACATAAAAAGAAAAGAGACTGCAGAAGTCTTTCTGTCTTTGACGGCAGATGAACTCAATTTATTTTAGTAAAGCATGTTTTTTACAGACAGTTCTAATGACGGCACTTTTAAAATCACCCTCAGACCTGTATGAAATATGAATGTGCTGAGTCCCTTTAGAGTTTTAATAACTAAAAAAAGTCCAAAGACTAAGAGTTTTTCACTCTTCAGAGAATAGTGAAAAATATTTTAAAAGGATGGACTTATTTTACAAAATGTTACAAGTTAATCTTTTTTGTTTGTTTGTTTGTTTTGCTAAATTTACCTGGATGCTACAGCTACAATTTTTTTTTAAATTGTCACTGAATGTGCCATCAGTATTGCCGCCTCAATTTTTTTTAACAAAACAAAATTTACCAAAAAAAAAGCTCAAATAAATCCCATTTTAAATGAACGGTTTATAGATTCTGTTACTGATGGAGAAGCTAAAAAAGAGACTAGCTGTCTAAAGAAATAATATTAAAACTATAAGTTTGTTCTTTTAGGTCTCGTGTAAACAACTTGGTGAGTTTGTTGTTTGTTTTAATATAATAATAATAATAATAATAATAATATAAATTAAATTTGAATTGTACCATTCCTAGAACTCAGAGATCCTCTTCATCCTCTTCATCAGAATAAAGTAAGCAAAAAAATTAACTAAGAAATTACATTAAAAATAAAAAAACAGACACATTTAAATGAAACAAAATGAGCAACAACGTTGGTTCAGGGACCTCTAAAAGACTAAGGTGGAGTGAATGCTTGGTGAAAAAGCAAAATTTTTAACCCTTGAAAATTTAAGAAACCATTATTAGGATTTAATAAGAAAGCTTAATTCTCAAATCTTCGATTCACTGAAATTTTGAATACATTTTAAATAAATATGGAATAAATGATGACACTCTTAAACAAGCCTTTAAAATCTATGGATTTTTTTTGTGTGTGTTTTTGCATGAGTCGTCTCCTCAACGCCACCTGTCAATCAACTCAGAAGGCTTGTCAGCAACTGACCAACCAGTGACCTAAATTTGTCCCGAAGGTAAACGCCCCTTACCTGCAGGAGCAAGGTTTTCCTCTGACAACACTGTTGGGGTTTTGCATTACAAAACACTTTACAGTCAGAGGTTAATATTTAAATTAAAGGTTAACGCTTAAAGCTAGTTGTGCTTTGTTTTGTTTTGTATGTTGCAAACTGGTTGCATAAGTTTAGCCTTTGTTTGCTATAATCCTTTAAAAGTCCTATTTGTGACTGGGCTCCTTGTTTACAGCCATACCACCCTGAACACACCTCGGGTCTGGTTAGTACTTGGATGAGAGCCCGCCTGGAAATACCAGGTGCCATAAGGTTGGCACTTCTCACAAACCACACCATGGGGTGCAGGAGCCAAGGGACTTTGTCAGTCCTGGGGGCTAAGCACCCCTAAAGTTCAGATCCTAGAATCGCCCCTGTCCACAGAAATAACTTTCCACATGGGTGAGGATGCAAATCTGAACGTTCTGTCCTCAAATGTTTATATACTGGAATAAGGGGATCAATCTAGCATCAGATGAGCTGGAGCCCAGAGAGGTACTGAAGAGTGAAGCCATAAAGTATTTGTAGGTGAGAAGGTGAATGTTGTCATAAATCTGAGACCTAACTGGAAACCAGTGATGCTGAGTTGGAGTGATGGATATAGAACAAGAACTGGATTGATGCATTGCCAGGTTTATTTTTTTCTTCTTCTTGCCAAATCCTCTCCTGGAGTGCAGGTTGGAGTAAAGTTGATGGGTTCACTCTTTCTACAACAGTTTTGTTTTATTTATTTATTTTTATTAAAATATAAAAAGCTGTACGGTACTTCACTGCTTAAAATGCATTTCTTGTGTTGTTTGATATAGAGCTCGTAAAATTATCATAAAACATGTTGACAATTCTGAGTATTTGTTTTGTTCGTGGTTACTAAAAAAATACCCAAGTGTTTCATTCCTTCATTCTTTGTGTTGGTTTGTGGGAAAACAAGCCACTACATTTGATATATTCAGAAATAAAAGAAATGAGGTGAATAAACGCCTGAAAATTGCATTTGTAAAGCACTTTGGGAGCTACAGGGGTTTATGACATCATGCCTAAACCCTTAAACACCAATAGAAGAAAATAAGTGCTACAGTGAACACCTCTAACTCATTTAAATCAATAAGATATTCCTCCATGATAACAATTCTATCTCCTCAGCTCATATTTACTGTGAATTAAGGAACAATTAAAATCAGACACAGGAACTTCAGTGGTCTTGAATGCCTTGCAGGGTAATCATGGTCATCAGTACTAATCATACTTTTAGCTCTCACATAATTAATATCAGTTCATAATAATTTCAAGCATTAGATCACGACTTGAATTCATGTGGGATCAAATATCAGGACCATTGAATTTTTGCCATTGTACCTTTGCTTCACATTACAAAGCTGCAAAAATATAAAGCTTAGTTTATTTTTATATTCAAATCCACCTGTGCACAAATAATAAATGACACCAGGGGAAAAGCCAAATATCTCATCTCATACACATTTATGGTCTTTCACTGCAGTTCATGAAAATATTGCCCTCTCTGGTGCTCCTGCTCCATTTTTACATGTGTATCCTAAACCCTTTGTGCCCTCTTTTTTATGTTTCCAATCATCCTCTCATCTTTCTGCTGGTCTCCTTCACCGTATGTTGGTTTTCTGAGTAGAGATCATTCAACCATGACATGGCCGACTGCAGCGGCCCGGGGGCTTTCATGTGCCACGGTGCTTGCTGACGATGAAGGCACGTGTCGCGCATATTTCCGGTCACCATTCAGACGTCTCCCTGTAAACCTCCGTCATACACTCACTCCATCTCCATTCATCTTTTGTATGTCCTTCGGGGTGTTTGTCTGTTGCCATTGCTCCCCTCAGCCTGCCTTTTCTGTCTGGGTGGTCATATGTCACTGGGTCATTTATCAACCTTTTTTTTTCCTCTTAAATTGCCTCAGTCCTCCTTCTCCATCCTTTGTCTCATGGGGGGAGTGAAAGCCTGGCTGAGCAGTTAGTTTGTCCACAGTTCTCTTCCAATCATTCCCCACTCTCCTTGTACTGACAGGTGAGATGCCACAGCATCAGGTGAAGCACTACCCTTCTTAATTGACGCCTTTTTCCCCTCTCGCCATCTCAAATCTTGGCTTCTCCACAGTTATCAGCCTCTAGGCCTCTCTGTTGGTCCTGTTCCATTTTTCTTTTCACAGCTGAAATGTAATTATCCCCCCTTGCATACTTCTTGGCCATGAGACAACCCATTTATGCTAAACATTCCTTGTTTACTCTTGTTAAGAAGTCTAAGGCTTGAAGAAATAAATTGTGTTTTCTTCGTTTTCCTCTGGGTTGTTTGTGGTTTATGAATATGATTGGATAAAGACAAGACTGGGAATTTTACTCTGTTGCTGCGATAGTGAAAATGGATACATTTTAATTTAAAAAATGAACGCAATATTCTAATATTGCACATTCAGTTTAGCTTACATGAATGTGCAGAGAGAAATAAAGAGCATTTTGAATAGAATAGCTATTTATCACATTCATTTACAGCAAGAGGTGTTTATCTGTATATCATGTTGACAAATTGGGGCAGCACGGTGGCTCAGTTGGTAGAGCTTCTGCCTCTCAGCAGGTTACCCTGGTTCAAATCCCAGTCCAGGGACCCTTCTGGATGGAGTTTGCATGTTCTTTCCATGCATGCGTGGGTTTTCTCCGGGTACTCCAGTTTCCTCCCACATACCAAAAACATGCATGTTAGGCTGATTGGTAACTCTAAATTGTCTCTAAGTGTGAGTGAGTGAATGGTTGTTTGTCTATGTGTCCCTGTGATGGACTGGAGACCTGTCCAGGGTGTCCCCTGCCTCTCTCACAGTGATGGCTGGACATGGGCACCAGCGAACCCCTGTGACCCAAAAAGGAAGAAGCAGGAAAAGATGATGGATGAATGGATTTTGACAAATTCAATAATCTATACAATTTTCATCCAAGTGTTACCATTTGTATTTTACCAAAATGTAAAATTATGCCTTTTTTTATTTCAAAAATTACGTAGGGTTTAAATGTATGTTTTTATCTTTACAACAAACACATATTTGATATGTTGGAACCATTACTGTGAGCTGAATCAGTAGCTGAGTCTCATGGAAATGCAGCGCACCACAGATTAAAATTGGCAGTTTCATATAAAGAGTCATAGATGCTGCTGTAAACCTTGAAGAGCTGACAATAAAGCTAGTATAGTGTTTCATTTGGCAATTTATTATAAGCATTTGTATTCAAGTGGAAGGTTATTTTGCTGCTGTTTTTATGTTTGCATTGCTTCATTTCTGACTGATCTTTCTTAGAGCTGTACAAAATATATGAAATAAACTGCTAATACATGATAGATATAAAACAAAACACAGTGATTCTTTGAGAGGATTTGAGGAAGTGTGTGAAGGGAAGCTAAAATAAAAATTAAAAAGCTAACTCAAAGAAAATCAGAGGCTAATAATCCAAAAGAGTCCAGAAGAGAAAATAAAGAGGCCTGACAGATACCGATAATGAAGTTGAGATTTTTTACTGAACAGATGAAACAAAGAAATATATATATTTTTAAAAATAAGAAGATGAAGAGCAGGTGTGTTACTTTAGTAAATGAGACAGGTGCAAACAGAACGGGACACAAAACCAATAAAGAGAAAACATTAACAGAGACAAAGGATGAAAAAAAAAAAACACAAAAAACTACGAAGTGTAAATCAGAAAAACAAGTTGAACCTCAGCATGACTTTTCATTCTAAACTTTCCAATTCTGTTTGCCTAAAAACAATTAATATATTTAATGCAAAAACTAACAGATTATAATAATTAATCAGGTTGTTTCTGTCTCTCTGATTTTTCTTTAATTACATCTTTTTCCCCACAGGAATGAATGGGCATAGCTGCAGGTGAATCTTCATATGTAGCAGACTGAAACAGGAACAGATCAATAAAAACACGGTGAAAAAGAAGAAAGTTTAAATTCAGGGGAGACAATATAAAAAGTCATACTCTCCATATTTTATCTGTTGAAAGTTAATGAAGTGGAAAGTGGACCTGAGGACTGTTTCCTGCTACTCTCGTCAGAGATTAACTGCTTGTTGTTGCTCTCCAGAGGAGGTTAAACCCAGCCTCCACAGTAACATCACCACCTGCGAGGAAGAAGCCGAAAACAGATGCTGGGACCAGTAAACCCTCATTTTGCTGCATTAAGACCTAAGAGCTGCTGCTTCAGGAACGTTTGGTGCTGTAGGGAGTTAACCACCATCAGGCTCTTCTCTGACATGCTGTCCTGTTTCAAACCAGAGCTCCCAGCACAGTTTACACTGCAGCTTTCTACTGGCAGCAGTGAACACTCCATGTAGGTGTTAGAGATGAGCTCAGAAAGGAGGATGTTTTCTGGTCACGACTTAAAAGACAGCTCGCTCTGTGCTTGCAAACACACATTCAGACATGCTAGGCTAGGCGCTGCTGGGTTTTACATTACTTTTTTCAGACTACCATATAGGAATGTTTGCTTGGATAAGTCACAAGACTTGCCTTGAGCAATGTGTAATACAACCGTGCAAATGAAGGCAGTTTGCAGCATTACAACACACATGGCAGCTGTAAACCCACACACACTAACCCACAACTGTGCTGCATGCACATGGATGCATCCAAATGATCAACAAACAATTATTAGTCCTTACAGTTACATGGCATTAAAAAAGAACTGTGCTTTATTTTCAACTGGTATTGTGCTTATGTAATTATCAAGTTAGAAAATAGATTACAAACAGCAACTGGTTTTTACACAATAATTCAATTTCAGGAGTGATTTGTGCCAAAAGGGCATCAGCAAAGATCTAAAGAAAAGTTTACAAGAGAGTGGTGAGACCAGCTATGCTTTATGGTTTGGAGACAGTGGTATTGACAAAAAGACAGGAGAAAGAAATGAAGATGTTGAGGTTCTCCTTAGGAGTGACATGGATGGATACGATTAGGAATGAGATCATCCGAGGTACAACACAGGTTGAACAACTGGGAGATCAAGTTAAAGAGACCAGACTGAGATGGTTTGGACATGTCCAGAGGAGGGACAGTGGGTATATTGGTAGAAGGATGTTAGAAATGCAGCTGCCAGGAAAAAGACAAAGAGGAGATATATGGATGCAGTTAGAGAGGACATGGAGGGAGTTGGAGTGAGGACAAAGTGAGATGGAGGAGAATGACTCACTGTGGCAACCCCCGAAGAGGAACAGCCAAAAGAAGAAGATGGTGAAGAAGAATTAACCACTTTATTTAAAAGCCTCGTCTGCCTACAAGATAAATAACTGTGCTTTAGTTTGTTTATCTTCAACAGCAAAAGAGAAATGTGACATTAGTTTCCACACTAGACAGTATTACCAAAAAATGTGCCTGGAAGGTCTAGATTCCTTTGTAAAGAGGTTTGATTTATAGCTGCAATAAAACAGTATCTTCCAAGTTTTTTTATTTTATTTTTTATGCTTCTGCATGTTTTATTGCAGATATATAGAAAAGATGTGGAGTCATGTAAATGTGCATGCTGTTAGTGTGTAACCAGCCTCCCATTTGGTCTTTGCAGTTTGTAGTGTGTCCATATTGATGGTTTGACACCTACTGCAGAGTGTCACAGCATGAGCAATCTATGCAACATGAAGATGCTGAGTGCACATAAGAGAGAGGTGAAGATTTTTATGAGTTTTAGCAAGGCCATGAATTTGTGTGTCTGTGTTTAATCTGCAGCGATTTCCTCCAAAGTGTACTCCATCTCCTTAAACCACAGCTCATCTGTTTTAAAATTATCACCCAGGTTCCAGCTGGTAGAAGCTCTGAGTAAAAACAAAGGTATTCTGCCAGCCTTCAGCATATTTACATAAAGGATGTAGGTTGGTGTATGACAGAAAATTGAGAAAAATCGAGTTTCAGCAAAAACTTAAATTTGGCTGAACAAACTGAAACTGGTGCAGGGAGCAGATTCTGTTTAGCAGTAAACTGGGCGCACATCATTTGCAGGTTTCTCAGTGCGGTGAGGAATGCTCTCTCCTTTCTGCCAGCAGCATCTACAGCCCGCTGCAGAAAATGATGATAAAACAACCAAAAACAGAACCCAGGGTCAGACCCGTCTCTTTCTCTAAACTACTTCATCTTTCACAAAACATTTCGTCTGATTAAAACCATCCAGGAATCATCTTGGCGAAACGTCATTTTTAAAAGACAAGTAAAAGATATATTAATGGTCATGATGTCGACAAGAGCTGGGTGGCATGTGAGTTAATCTGGAGGGGGGTTTTCATGATTATTTTGTATTTACTCACTTTTGTATTTGAATTTTATTAATTTCACAGTTTCCAACATTTTTCGGTCAGGTCATCTGGACAGTTAATTTTTTTTGTGCTGAAACGTTTCGCCTTTGATCCGGAAGGCTTCATCAGTCAAGGAAACTCAAAACAAAACTGATTCTTCCTCCAACAGCTTACTCTAAAATGGAACAAACCAGTTTTGTTGGTGCTAAGATGGTCTCTTTGGTACGCCCCCTCCTCCATTGCTGGCCCTCTTCCTTGTTGACAGTCCTGTCAAACTGGTTGAAAACAACAAAGTCCATGCTCAATAATCCAGGTATACAATCCAACATTTTTCAGTCAGGTCATCTGGACAGTTTCTTTTTTTTTTTTGTGCTGGAACACTTCGTCTTCGGTCTGGAAGGCTTCATCAGTCAAGGAAACACACAACAAAACTGATTCTTCCCCCAAGAGCTTACTCCAAAGTGGAACAAACCAGTTCTGCTTGTGATAAGATGGTCTCTTTGGTATGCCCCCTCCTTCTTGTGTGTTTCCTTGACTGATGAAGCCTTCCAGACCGAAGGTGAAACGTTTCAGCACAAAAAAAAAGAAACTGTTGACCTGTCTGAAAAATGTTGGATTGTATACCTGGATTATTGAGCATGGACTTTGTTAATTTCACAATTTATTTAGAAATATAAAATGTCGAAGTGCATGCTGTGTTTGCTATAAGAGAGGACTTTGAAATTGGCATTTGCTTCTAAATCAGCACACACACAGAACTGACAAAGTAAAATATGCTTTTTTTGCATCTGATATCAGATGTACAGATAATCTCCTCATGTTAATCTTCTGAATCTGCCAAGCATACTGCTTTGTGTTTTCCAAGCTAAATAAAGATAAATTAAGAAGGAAACCTAAAATACTCTGCTCAGATCTGACAGTTAAATCAGTTTATTTCTCTTGGTTTTTCATAGATGCTTTCCTTAATGTTGTCTATAGTGCTGTCATATGTGCACTATGCTGTGAATAACACTGTATGTGACAAATATGCAGATGGCCACTTGTCCTGAGCCTGGTTCTGCTAAAGGTTTCTTCCTCATGAGGGAGATTTTTTCCTTTCCACTGTCGCCTTCATGCTTGCTCAAGATGAGAGTTCTGTGATGGAGTTAAACTCAAGGCAGTCTTTTCCTCAGAGAAATAATGTTAACTTATTATTTTTATATATGAATGTTTCTGTTCAGTGCCCTGAGATGACTTCTGTTGTGACTTGATGCTATATAAATATACTGAATTTAAATTAAGTGAAATATTTTATACCACTCTTGTTGCAAGCTGTAAAAGAAAGTCCTAGCAGATTAAATAAAAAGTCGACATATGAAATGCATTTGTTTTTAATACTGCAGGGAGTGAGTGGTGAGCTGAGAAGAGGCTCAGACTGACTTCACGATGTTGTGGTCCTCTGATGGATCGAAGCCTCTCATTAGAAACTGAACAGAGACATTCCAAGAGGAGCCCAGAGGCTTGTTTTAACATAAAGTATTGTAGAACAGGCGTGTCCATTTTTTGTGTGTGTACTGTAAGTCTGCAGTCTAAACCATCTTTCTTCATCATAACACCTGTTCTTTAATTTTTTCCTTGAACTCCTGCCTTCCACTATCTGTGAACTACCCCTCAGTCCCTGTTGACAACAAAACTAACAGTTCATCGAGCCCCGGAGTAACAGAAGACTAACGAAGGTGGGCTGAATCTGCTCTTCTCAGCTCAAAGTCACAAGGGAAAGAGACAACTCTGATCTGGACACTACAAAACGGGATCCTCCGAATCGTTTTAGGGAAGCTTCTAAAAATGTTCAATCATGCAGCTGAATATATAAGTTGTTTGTCATAGATTGCTGTGTATGAAGAGGACAAACATCCTCCTGGCCAGCTTATTGCACTGCAGTACTCAGGCTGATTACATTATGTTTTTTATTCCAATTAGAGTCCACCTAATACAATACAGCAGGCTGCTTCTACCAAGGAACATTGGATTTTGTAAGAGGTCCGTGATACAAACGGTTGTGAGCCAAAGTGGCACATAATTGAGATTTAATGAGGTCTGCAGCAGCTCTTTGCTCTCAGTGTTCCCAAAATTTGTGGAGTGCTCCAGAAATGTTGTATATGAATATTGTTCATTAAAATATGAATTAAATCAGTAATAACAGTTTCTTTCTAAAGTCTCAAAACACAAAAATGGTTATAAATATAATTTTACAGATTTTGACCTCATGGATGTAGTAGTAACTGAGACTTTTCCAAACATATGTTCTGTGTGCTAACAGATGATGCAAGATGTTTGTTTAAAATGTTGTCAGAATGGATGTGAATGAAACGTTGAAAGAACAATTATTAGATGTGCCTCAACTGGTTACCACTTAAAGCAAATTCAAGATGGCTGCCACTGCCAACCCATCATAAAAAATGGCTGTAAGCTGGTTAGTTTAACAGATGTGCTAAAACTTGCCATACCATACCATACCATTTTATTTATAGAGCACTATAAACAGTGACAAGGCCAACCAAAGTGCTGTACAGACAAAAAAACAGGCAACACACAAAGCAACATACAAAATGAAATAAATCAGAATATAGACATAAAACGTTGCAGATAATAAATATGACGACAAACCAGTGTGGAGCGTAGAGGTTCAAAACACAGATCATCTGGTGTTGAAAGTTACTGAATAGTAGTGGGTTTTTAAACGGGATTTGAAAACCGAGAGGGAGGGAGCCAGTCTGACAAGCAGAGGTAACTCGTTCCAGAGTCTTGGTCCTGCTACAGAGAAGGCCCTGTCACCTCTGCGCTTAAGACGAGTTCCTGGAACTGTGAGTAGTAACTGGTCCGTTGACCTCAGAGAACGTGGTGTGACATATGGCTGTAGCAAATCGGAGAGATGGGGGAGAACTGTTCAGCGATTTGTAGACATACAGGAGTATTTTGAACTGGATTCAAAGGTGAACTGGTAGCCAGTGCAGTGAGGCCAAGACTGGTGTAATGTGCTCTCTTTTGCCTGTACTGGTTAAAAATCAGGCTGCCACATTCTGGACCAGTTGTAGTCGTGCAATCGAGGTCACCGTCTGACTGATACCAAACAGGAGCAAATTGCAGTAATCAAACCTAGATGTAATGAATGTGTGTATTACTGTCTCCAGGTTATTTTTGGACAAAATGGGCTTCAGCTTGGCAGCACGGTGGTGCAACTGGTAGAGCTGCTGCCTCTCAGTGAGCAGGTCCTTGGTTCAAACCCCGGTCCAGGGGCCTTTCTGGGTGGAGTTTGCATGTTCTCTCCGTGATTGCATGAGTTTTCTCCGGGTGCTCCGGTTTCCTCCCACAGACCAAAAACATGCATGTTAGGCTGATTGGTAACTCTAAATTGTCCCTATGTGTGAGTGAGAGAGTGAATGGTTGTTTGTCTCGTTTGTCACTATGTGTCCCTGTGATGGACTTGCGACCCGTCCAGGGTGTACCCCGCCCCTCACACAGTGATTGCTGGACATGGTCACCAGTGACCCCCGTGACCCAAAATGGAATAAATGGGTAAAGAAAATGGATGGATGGTTTACCTGACTGTTGAGTTTCATGGAAGGGTCTATTATCACTCCCAGATTTGTGGCTCTTTATTTTTCTGACAGGGCTAGAGCAGAAAGGTCGATGCAGTGGTTCATGATTGTGTCATTGGGAGGGAACAACATGACTTCAGACTTCTTTTCATTGAAGAAATTTCAAGCCATCCAGTTCCTGATGTCAGCCAGGCAGTCGAGCAGAGGTTGAATAGAGCATGTACCATTGTGCCTTAGGGGGAAGTAAATTTGACAGTCATCGGCGTAGAAGTGAAAGGGTATGTTGTGTTTCCGGAAAATAGCACCAAGTGGCAGCATGTATAAAGAGAATAGGAGGGGACCCAGGATGGACCCCTGCAGAACCCCCCCATTTAAGGTCTGCTGCTGCAGAACTAAAATCTTTGATGGAAACACAAAAGGATCTGTCAGCGAGGTAGGATCTGAACCAATTGAGGGCTGACCCTGTGATGCCCACCCACTGCTCCAACCTAGAGATGAGGATCTCATGGTCGATGGTGTCAAAAGAGGATGTGAGGTTCAATAGGACAAGCAGCACAGAATCACCAGTAACTGTGGATAAGACAACGTCATTGCGGCAGAAGCTTACTGTCATTCACAACACATACTATGAAAACTAATAATATTGCATAAAAAATGTATTTTTATGGTTATACAAAGTTGACTAAAGCTGCTTTTCTCAACACAATATTGTCTTAGTTTATATATTTGATAATTTCTGCATTCTATTAAAAAAGTTCCTGAAAACCTATAATTAGAACAAGAAAAAAATGCTTAGGTGTGATGGTTTTATTTTAGTCTGTGCAAATTGCTTTTCATTATGAATCATTTTCATACTTATCTGTGCAAGATCTCCTGCTGCAGACTGAAACATTCATTTGTTAAACTGTTTCTATGTCTGTTGTGTTCTCATGTATCACTTGCTTGGCTGTGCTTCATCTTGGAAGCTTTGTTCACAAACGTTCCCTCATTGTAACTGTGACTGAACGCTCGTACGTGCAGCCCAGTGAGAACAAGGTGAGAGGTTCGGGATAAAAATACGCTTATTTACAAGTCAAATAGATTTTCCCTGAGTGAAAACTAAAACACACAAAGAATGAGGAGCAGTACCTACAATACGTGTAATTTAAAAAGAACTAATGAATGGATTTCTTTGGTAATTCTGAATGTATTAGGGAGTTTAACGGTGCTGCAAGTTATTGAGCTGCGTTCTGATTCCTTTTTATTTCCAAAACAAAATGACCCAAACGGTTCAGAGCAAGGCATTTTGTATCACAGTACAAAACAACCTAATTACTGTGTTTTCATGGCAACAATGAGAGCAAAAATAAACCATTCACATATTTGTGTTCATGTTAGAGTTGACAAAAAATGAGTTTTATATAAAGGATAAGTCACAAAGTCAAACTATAGCTCATAATTTCAGTCAGATTTTCAATAGTGAAAATATTTAATATGAAGGGTGGGGTGTAGTTGATGTACCCCGTCTGTCTGAGCAAATATGCAGTCTTTATATATCCTGGACTTGATTTATTATTATTATTATTATTATTATTATTATTGTTATTGTTATTATATTGAGGTCAAACGATGTCCGCTCCGTTTTTTAAAAGTATCAAAGAAATAAAGGAATTATCTTCAGAATATTGTGACACTGATGACATCAACACTCATGTTTTTCCTGGAAAGAGTCAGTTCTGTAAATCTAATTAGATAAAACTGAACAGCTAAAGACATGTCAGATCTGCAACAGTTGAAGTAATATGTGGTTATCTGAAACAAAGGAGGCTCAATACAAACTTGTTCCACACAAATATTCCAAATATATTAAACACAGTTCTCAGCGCTGCTGACTATTCATTCTCAGCTAAATAAACTTGTCTTAGACAAACTTTTTATGGCAGATTCATTGTAAAGCAAGTTTCTTGCAAATTTACTCATTTGTTAGTCTTAATAGCTTTAAATTTAATCTATATGCCTTTGACAAAGCAGAATCTCCTTTTTTACTCTGAGCATTAAAGTAATTTCAAACTTTTTAAAGTCGTGTATGATCTCATGCAACATTTATAATGTACGTATGGCAAAATGTGTAACGCTCATAATATAAAAAGTTGCGCTGACCAAGCTTTCAAGACAGCCGTCTGGAAGCTGACTTGTATGTTACAATCATAACCTCCTTAAACCACTTTTTACAATTTTGTTAATACAAGAAGAATAGATTGACTGTAGATGAACCTGGTTGTAAAAATACAGTTATTTTCAGACACAAAGGAGAATTCACAGCACCTACATATGTGCTAATTTTCAGGGGCTTTCCATTGAATACAGTACATCTAATGTTATCCCCTAATTTTATTTCAAGACTTTGCTTAGAAAGCTAAATAATTTGTCTTTTTGACAAATAGATGAAGGTGTCGAGGTAAAGTCTTGTGCAGCAAGAAATAATAAATCATCCATTTAAAATGTAGTGATGAGTACAGCCAACGGTTAGGAGAGATGAAAGATTATGCTGTTTAATAAAAGTTATTTATTGCCCCTGTAATCATCCATCCATTAGCCGTGTCAGCCTGAAAGGTCAGGGAGGTGAGCTGCAGCTTGTCTCAGCTGACAGTCTGCAGGAAAGGTACACCCTGGGCAGGTTGCTTGTCAGTCACAGAGATAAACAACCCTTCACACACTTCCATTCACAACAGTGGAAAAGTTAGAGTTCCTCGCCCATTAATCTGACTTGAATGTCCCTAAAGGGAAAACACAACATGCTGACAGAATAAACACAGAATGACCATGCTGAACACCAAGAACATTGTTTTTTTTTAAAGGCTCACAAGTTAAGAACACAACCATTAAAGTCAGAGTGAATCAGGAGATCTTCACTGTACGAAGCCTTTTCAAATAATGAAACATTTCTAAATATTTCTAAATTCCATTTTTTCTTTTAGTCCTCAAATTGTTCAAATATTTACAAATGTTTTACGAGATACTGTATGCACACCGAGTACATGACAAAGGTGATGTCAGTGTATTTAGAAATGACGCAACTAAAGCAGAAAATTCCTCCTTTCAACCAAATTGTTGAAAAGGATTACATGTTGCCATGGCAACCGCAGCCTACTCCACTAGAGGCTGTGATTCAGATCGGTCATGTTTACAGTACGGCTGTCTAACATGCACAAGGAAACAATTTATCTTTAAAAACTCTGACCAGTTTCATCCTGCTAATGTAACAATGATTAAAACAATATGTAATTCATTGTTTTATTGGTGTACAGGGAGCCATTTTCATTCATTCATCCCTGTATTCTATTGGAGTCCAAATAGCTGACCATAAGAGCCATACATTTTAAAAATAGGTTTTTTTGGATTGCATATACCATCCATCCATCCATCCATTATCTTTACCCGCTTATTCCATTTTGGGTCACGGGGGTCGCCGGTGCCCATGTCCAGCAATCACTGTGTGAGGGGCGGGGTACACCCTGGACAGGTCACAAGTCCATCACAGGGACACATAGAGACAAACGAGACAAACAACCATTCACTTTCTCACTCACACCTAGGGACAATTTAGAGTTACCAATCAGCCTAACATGCATGTTTTTGGTCTGTGGGAGGAAACCGGAGCACCCGGAGAAAACCCACGCATGCACGGAGAGAACATGCAAACTCCACCCAGAAAGGACCCCGGACCGGGGTTTGAACCAAGGACCTGCGCACTGAGAGGCAGCAGCTCTACCAGTTGTGCCACCGTGCTGCCCGATTGTATATACAACTATAGGAAAACCCAATGAGGCATGAGGCAAACTGCAGCGGATTCAACTCTGGCTTATCTTGGAAAATAGAGCAGAAATATAAAACCCCAGAGCATCTCAAACCTTCTCCTCCTGGGTCATGCTGTACATGAGAAAATAAAACTGAAAACAATTCTCAAATTGACTTAAAACTACAACAACTCCTAAATTTCCGTCTTTTCACTAAGCTTGTTGCTTACAGGTGTGTTGTCCTCAGCTTTACCGAAAAGGCTTTTCAAGACAAAGATTGGGTAAGTCTGCCATGTGCTCATGTTAAAGTTTAAAGGTTTATATCAGTGCATATTTAATCCAAACTCACGCAGGTGTGTTCGGAATGTCTGCTAGCATACTGATTGTTCACTTGATGACCATGTCAATAAACCTAAATTAATTTTCACATCATGGTTAATTACTTCCCTGCTCAAGTATTTACTTTTATTGTTGGCTTATATTTCCATCATGGTCTAGTCTTGAATAACACATTTCAACCAAGTGTTGTATTTATTATCCAACAAAGTTATGTCAGGTCCTCTGGACGGTTTCTTTTTGTTGAAACGGTTGCTGATGAAGTCTGGATCATTTTACCTGAATTATTGAGCTTGAATCAGGATATTTTGACCCACTTTGGCCATAACTGCCTCAAACGAGTCGATGAGGGAGAGGGTGGACTACAGAAACCACCCTAGCACCATCAAATTGGTTGACCCACTATGAGAAGGTGCTATTTATAAGACTGAGTTTGTTGCAGCTCCTTGGACTGATGAAGTCTTTTGGATGAAAGACGACATTTTTCAACAAAAAGAAACCATCCAGAGGACCTGACTTAACTCTGTTGAATTTTTCTACCTGGATTATAGAGCATGAATCAGGATGTTATATTAAATAGTTCAGAAGTGTGTAGTGGACATATTTTGTTATTTTCAGTCTTAATCAGTGTCTGAATTTACTTTAGTGTGATTTATTTATAATGCCACTTTTGCAAAATATTAATATTTTCTTATTTGATAAACGTTAACCCTGAAAAATGTCTAAAATCATCTTTTTTCTCTTTAAAGTCTTCTATTATAAAGGGAATCCTTCTACAAAATACTTAATGTAAGAAATATTTTATTTTTATTTTGATCATCTCTGAATTGTTTTCTTCAAATGTTCTTCAGAGGAATAAAAGATTTGGAGAACCAGAATCAGTGAAACTTTCTGTTGTTGGTTAATCTAAAAGTGACAAACCATATGGTTCATTTTACCATGAAATTTATGGTTCAAACAGTCAGATAATTATTTGGAATACAGTTATTTTAACAATGTTCTACTTAACCTTGAAAGTCAGAGTTTGAATCTAAGACTGATTCAATGTCCAATTTGTTTTTACTGCAGCTTAGAAAACCGTTATTTCTTAATTGTGCTCAGTAACCAAGATTAATATTATTAACAATTAAATTAAAATATGTTTCTTTGAATTCTAAGCATTTAAACACTGTAATGTCATGTTTCCAGCTGTGACATGACATGGCAACTACAGTAGATTGCACATTTTATTGTTGTTTCTACACTTTATCTAAACCTGTAACTTTTCCACAATCAGCATCAGAAAATCTGTAACATTTCCAGAGATCGTCCACGTGTAAACCGTGGCCTATCTGCCAAGTTTAGAGGAATGATCTATTTCTTTGTAACTTAATGGAACAAGAGATGAGATTGAATTTTTGGCATTTTTACACAACTATTAAATCAGGTTTCATTACAGTATGAGGCTTTTTGGACAAATTCACTTTTTTATATAAAGCCTTTTAAGCTGTTGGCTTTTTTATTTTTTGTCTAAATGGTCTTTTGAGGTGAAATTTTATGTTGATAGCACTGGCAGCATCTAATTGTCTAAAACGTCTGCACCAGAGGAGAAAGTAAAAGAAAAAAAACTGGTAAAATACGAGAAAAGTAAAAAGAATTTACTATTACACCAAGATACTTTCATCTGACGCATTTAAATTAGCTAAATGGCTGACTGCTTTCGCCTCATTCCTTATGTTTAGTTAATGGGTGAGCAGTGATATTCGGTCCCAACAGTCCTTAATGAGAAAAGCTCTTTTCCTGAAGCCGTCATTAGTCACTGGTTATTGGCACAGGTCTGCACTCGCAAATAGCCTGGTCTAATGGGAGAGAGCTCAAGCCAGTCCTGATTGAGACAATATGGGATTCATGTGTACACATAAAACTCAGGCTGTTTCTGAGGTTGGCTTGAAACACAGCAGTGAAGGCTACCTGTGGGATAGATCTGGTTGGCAGGCCGCAGACTGAAGAAGTCCTCTGGATGGGGGACAAAATGTTTCTCACTTAGAGAAACTGGTCCAGATGACATGATTTAACATTTTTTGTTATACATAAAACTGTTGTGCATTCAAATCATCATAAAATAAAACTGAAGACGTAAAACCTTAAAGCAATATTTCATTATAAGGGTTTTAAAAAAGGGGAAAATAATTTATTAACTCAACTCATATAGTTCTAAAAATAACTAGATTTATCATTTTAAACCATCTTAAGAGATAATGCTTGTCATTCAGTTTGAATGTTGACCAGTATAAGACTCGTGTAAGGTAAATCCTACTTTTGGTTACACGTCAAATGGAGCATATTTTGCGCCTTATTTGGTATGTCACTGTTTCCAAACTTTAGTTTAATGCTAGAATTTTATTTATGTTAACAAAGATTTAGATTTGGCAATAAGGCAAGCAGCAAGTGGTTGAAAAAAAAAAAAAAAAAAAAAGAAGATGAAATAAACTAAGAAATAGACCAATATTCTTGTTATCACAGTTTTCAAAAATTTTAGAAAAACTATTTGTGACCAGATTGGATCAATTTATTGCTAAACCAAATATTCTAAGTAGCAGTCAGTATAGGTTTAGAGCAAATAACTCTACATCAATGACACTCATGGAATTGATAGAACAAATAACAACTGCTGTTGATCAAAAACAATATTGTGTTAGCATTTTTGTTGTTTTAAAGAAGGCATTCGATACAATTGACCATAGTATTCTCTGTGAAAAATTGCATAAATATGGCATTAGAGGACTAGCACTAGAGTGGGTATCTAGCTGTTTAAAAGATAGGAACCAGTTTGTACAAATAACATAAGATCTAACCTCTGTAATATCACATGTGGAATTCCTCAAGGTTCTGTACTTGGCCTAAAGTTATTTAATTTATATGTGAATGACTTTGTAAATGTGTCAGGACTCCTTACATGTGTTTTATTTGCAGAGGATACCACAGTTTTTTGTTTGGGTAACAATATAGAACTGGCGTTGGAGTTGATGCAGACAGAATTTGTAAAAATACAAACTTGGTTTAAACTTAATCAATTATCATTAAACTTAGATAAAACTAACTATATGATATTCAGTAATAGAAAGAGAACTGTCATGTTCCATTTAGAGTCGAGGGTGTTGAGATTTGTAGAGTTAGTGAGGTGAAGTTTTTGGGTGTAATCATTGATGAAAAGCTGACATGGAAACATCACATAAATTCTGTAAGAATAAAAATAGCTAAATCTATTGCAGTACTGTACAAAGTATGGGACTTACTGAATGATAAAGCTCTGTACATGTTGTATAACGCAATCATTGTTCCACACCTAATCTATTGTATTGATGTTTGGGGGAAAGCGTACAAAACAATTATAAATCCTATTTTTGTTTTACAGAAAAGAGCTGTAAGAATTATTACCAGGAAGCATTTCAGTCACCCATCAAGCACATTATTTCATCAACTGAAGTTATTGAAGTTCCATGATTTGGTAGATTATAATATTTTATCAGTTATGTATAGGGCTCATAATAATACATTACCTTTACATATCCAATTAAATTTGGTTTAAAGACAGAGTTGTTATAATCTTAAGGGGATGGAAATCTTTATGAAACCTAAATTTTGAACTAGTCTGAAGGAACGGCCTACCTCAATCCAAGGAATTAGATTATGGAATAATCTGGAGACTGGTGTTAAAAATGCCAGAACAATGTCTATGTTTAAGAGAACGATCAAAGTTGGTTTGTTAAAAAAATGAAATAGCTTAATGTGTATTGGTATGAATTGTTGCTCAAGAAGGAGTTGTTCATTTTGTTTTTGTTATTTGAAGATTATCATTGTTTGAATAATTTTTTTGGTAAAAAGGGGCAGATATTATAAGATTTTTTCTTCTTTCTGCTGCCTTTCATTTTATTTGTGATTGTATTTCTTATTGTATATTGCATTGTTTTGTTTTATTTAAAAAATGAATAAACTGATAAATAATATAATATAATATAAAAATCAGAAATAAACTTCTGTCCAATAAAGACACGTGTGCTTGTTTGTAAATCAAAATTAGTCCTGATCAAACAAATTTAAATAGTCTTTCTTCTCTTGATTGACATTTAAACATATATAACTACAATACTTCTTCAACATATCTGTTCTAAACCTTTTATAATTCCCATTTCTACCTCGCAGAGTCTAATTCATTTTATTAACAAGGCTCAAAATGTCACTAGTCTGGTAGGACTGGTAGAAGACACCAAGAGGTCGATTCAAAGAGCACCCTGTGAAGTCAGCACAACATTGCCCATGGCTTTAATGAGGCCAGTTTTGTTTGAGTGTTTGAAAATGTGACCTGCAGCTGAAAATTATAATGTCAGCAGTAATTCAGAGTCCTCCGACAAAAGTCACACCACATCCCTGTATTGTTTATTCAGTTAAATGAAATGATTCATCAGTGGAATCACAAACAGAAAATAAATAAAGATTTTGTATTTTGTTCATGATGTAATTTAATGTGTGTATGTGGGTGTTTTTTTTTTTTTTTTAAGGTATTGAACTGCAAAGAAAACACTGGCTTTAGTAACCCACGCCTACTTTAATTTACAAATCACTCCTCAGGGCTTTAGTAAAAAAAAAAAACAGTTTATTTTGTTGTAGCGTTGCACCCATTTCACTATAACTAGATGACAGAGAGGAAAAACAGAACATCCACGTGTGTGTGTGCGTGCGTGCATGCATGCATGCATGCGTGTGTGTGTGTGTGTGTGTGTTGACAGAGATGTAGGAGGGTTCACCTCCCCACCTGCTCTCACTATATTTTTGTCAACAGTAGCAGTTCAAACACTCCAACCCGTTTTCTGATCTAGTTTTCTGTATGTTCAAGTCAGACCGCGAAGGTGCAACCACACTTATCATGAAACAACACTCTCTATGTTGTGCAGTGGAAAGGAACAAAACAACTATACCAGATGTGGTGCCGGTGATCTGCTTCACCACCACTATAATACAAACAGAACCATCAGTGTTCTGCTGGTTCTTTTGTTTGGTGGAACCAATGGATTTCCACTCATTCTGCTGCCATGTTATGTCTTAGCAAACGATTCTCTGCCAAGTCAACATGTAATCTGCATAATTGTTCAACATGTAAAACAGAAAAGCAACCCAAGTGCAGGCAGGACTCGGAGAACTCAAGGGTGAAAAATTATTAAATGAAAATAAAGAGCTGACGTGGCAGCAAAACTCACATGATAACTGGGAGACACGGAGGGAGGAACACAGGAAACCAGGAGCAAAACCAGACAATGTCCAGTCGATGAGTAACAGAAAAATGCACACTTGTATACACACATTAACAAGGAGTGAACACAAACACCTGGGAAGAACAGGTGAAGGCAAGGACTTCTGGCTTGGCGTCGTCTCCGAAGATCATGAAGGTTGTCTGAAAGGAGCCCACCGCCTCATGGATGGTTGACCTCCAGGCGTTGCAGTCAGCCGCGAGCATGGACCAATTTTGGGGGTCGATATGGCTCATGGTCAGGGAGGCCTTGATGAGGTCTTTGTAGCATTTCTGTGGTGCCCCTCTCTTGCACCACCCAGAAGACAGCTCGCCATACAACGCAATCTTTGGTAGGCGGTGGTCCTCCATCCTGGACACGTGCCCTGCCCAAAGAAGACGAGCTTTGAGCAGCTTTGCCTCGATGCTGGTGATCTTTGCCTGCTAGAGGACCTCCACGTTGGTTACAAAAGCACTCTAGAGGAGGTTGAAGATGGAGCGGAGACAGCGTTGGTGGATGCGCTCGAGGAGCTGTATTTGGCGGCGGTGATCCATGATTCTGAACCATACAGGAGGGTTGTCACTACAGTGGCTCTGTACAGAGAGTCTGCCAAAGGCGCTGCTCGCTTTGACCAATCTGCTGTCAATCTCTTTGTCGATCTTAGGGTTTGAGGAGATGATGCAACCAAGATAGGTGGACAGCTTTCAACTCTGTCTCGCCAATGTTGATGTGAGGGGGATGGTGCTGGTTGGTGTAGCACCTCCATCTTCTTCAGAATGACCTCCAGGCCAAAGTGCTGGGCAGCGTCTGCGAAGCTGGACACAATACGCCGCATGGCTGGTTCCGTGTGAGCTACGAGAGCAGCATCATCAGCAAACAGCAGTTCCCGGATGAGCTGCTCCATCGTCTTGGTGTGGACCAGCAGGTGCCTCAGGTTGAATAAGCTGCGACTCACGCGAGGAAATTAATAAACCTCGCAAACATTTGAGACATTTTGTAGACTCACATGAATGGCATTTGCCATCTGGCTGCCAAAAGTCTCAGAGATACTACCTTAAGCACCTTTCAAATCTTCTGTATAACAAAAAAATGACAAAACTTTGCTTCCTTTGTTGGATTTTAATAATTACATAAAAGGTTATTGTACAGCTTTTCAAAGATCTGCTCCTTGTTGGACTGAAAAGCCAAGGAGTTGTGACAAAGTGTTGGTATGTGACAAGATAATTGTAACATCACACTCTTTTCCCTCAGGAGTGAATCATTTCAATCTGACGTTTAAACAATGATGTCTGCATTTTATGTCATTTTATCCAGGCGACTGGCTCAATAAACAGAGAAATACAAGATTTAATATTGAGGTTCATGGCCTTCAGAGGATGAACCATCATGGCCTAGTTGATACTTTCTTTCAATAGATAAATAAATGTAATATTAAAATGATAAATAAAGGCCTTAATCAGGCTAAATTTTGTCATTCAAGACATTTTGGTGTACTTTTAGTTTTACAACACATATTCTCGTTAATATGAATGTAAGCTTTAATTTGCTCAATTTAAATTGTAAATTTGAAATCAACGTGTCTGCTAAAAGCGTGCAGAAAACAGCTTTGAGTGCAAAACCAGTCTCATACTGACTCCTGCATATTACAGTATACTGTTCTAGCCTTAACATTTCAAATTGGAATGAGAATGAGTTTTCTTCGAAGGATTCCAGATGGCTCCATTTCCCGGGTACTCAAAATACGTTCAAATATCAAGCAGTTAAAGTTCAGCCTTTAGCTGCAGGGCAAACCATCTATATTCATCATCAACCTTCAGTCAAACTGACAAAAAACCCCACCATGAGTCATGTGAAAAAGTCACCAGTCCAAAATAATCTCTGCCTCTTATGCAACATAGGTGATGAAAATGGTGAAGCAAACATTTATCGGATGAATGGAGAGATAAAGAAACTGAGAGGGAGGAAAAAATGATGAAGGGAGCATGGTGAAATGCACACAGATATAGAGAGAATAGGAGGGAGCCCAGATGTGGCCTTTGGGCTCAAACTGCTGAATCACCATGTCTCTTCTCATATCTTCATCAAAGCATAAACCCAAAGCACTTTCTCTAAAGCCACACACAGAATTATTGTCGTGATTAAAAAAAGAGAACGAGAAGGAGGGAGGAAAATCCCACCAACAGGAAATAGTACCACAAAAGCATTTAGCAGAAAAAAATGAGCAAAAAAGAGATTCCCTGATCTTTTCCCCTCTCCCTCCTTTATGAACCAACACCAGCTGAAAAGGCTCAGAGAGATTTTCCCTCATCCACCACTATGGCCTCAGGTCACTTATATAAGGTCTACATGAGGCTACTCAAACCGCCTTCAGAGCTGCCGAGTAAAACACACACAGATTTACAGCCAGACTGCTGTTGTTTTGGCCTTACTGTGACAGAGTCAGACACCCCCCCCCCCCCCCCCACCCCCATTCTAGATACACAGCGATACAAAAGGATGAGTCTCCAACTGCAAAGGGAGCGAATGACGCCTGTTGCTTATGCAACAGCCAGCCATTCAATGTTGCATCCTATTTTTATCTGTTTGTTTGCTAAATGCACATTTAACACTGGTTCAGCTTTATTAAGATGCTAAGTTCAGCTGAACAAATAATTTATTAACTGGAGTCACACGAGTGTAATTTAGTAATTGAGATGAGGGATATCAAGAAGACAGAGCAACAGACATAAAGGTTTAATTTGTTTGTGTTATCAGCATTTAATTGAAGGGCAACAAAATATATATGAAAACATCTCAGTTAAATTTTATCCACTAGTGAAAACATCCATCCATCCATCCATCCATCCATCCATTGTCTTTTACTCGCTTCTTCCTTTTTGGGTCCTGGGGATCACTGGTGCCCGTATCCATCAGTCACTGTGTACGAGGTGGGGGACATCCTGGACAGATCACAAGTCCATCTCAAGGACACATAGAGACAAACAACATTTCACTCTCTCACTCACACTATAGGGACAATTTAGAGTTACCAATCAGTCTAACATGCATGTTTTTGGTCTGTGGGAGGAAATTGGGAGAAAACTGGAGAATGCCCCCCCCCCCCAGACAGGATTCTGGTGAAAACAAGCAACACTAATTGGTTGTCAGTCCTTTAACTCTTGCTACCAGATTGCTCATTAAACAAAGGCTGTTGATGTAAAATTGATTTTGTTTTTATGTTAGAGACGAGCAGTTAGACGTGCAGTAATGCTGTGATCAATTCTGCTGAGGGAGAAATCTCACTTCAGACCAAATCTACTTCCTAATAATAAATAAATACATAAAATCTGTGTTTAATAGATTCACTAACTCGTTGAACAACTTTCTGCTATACAATTTCATCCAGTTTACATGTTTTATTACAATTATTTTTTATTATTTACATTTTATGGTTTCATATTTTTCTACTTCTCATTTTTAATCCATTTCATGGTGAATTTTGTTTATTGTATTCCTTGGATTGGCAGCAACATAAATTGAATTTCCTCGAGGGGATTGATAAAGTGTTTTTATTTATTCTATTCTATAAAGACTTTTCTATGGAGCAGCTAATACATTTTTAAGACCTGCTCAAAAGGTCTAATGTTTTAAAACTTAATATTATACACCTTTAATCATTGCACACACAAAAAATAATTAATGAGACAGGATAAAGATTTTCTGTCTTCTTGGAACTGAAGGTTTTCTATCCCACCCTGGCCTAATGACAAGGAAAACATTAAAAATGCATACATACAATTTGGCTGGAGATATGTAGCACAGTTCGGTAAATATGCTATTTTTAAACAAATATATTACAGTTTTATAGTTTTGCCATATTTAAAGAAGTATCACATGATCTAATAGCTTAAAAAACTAAAATATAAGAACTTTTCTCAATGTTAATTAAAAAAAAACTTCACCTATTGATATGATGGTCATTATGCCTGTAATTAAGTTATTTTAATTTTGATGCAAAGATATACATAAGGAGAGTGAAAAAACACAAGTGAGTTGAGTCATTCCATCTATAAAAGCTACGTTCATTTATTACAGCAGAAACAAAGATAGTCATTTTAACTTATTATGTTAAAACAGCAGGCGCACATCTAAAATAAAATGCTTACTGTGCAGAATATTTATTTTCCAAACAAGACTTTGAGTTTTCTTTATGGTTTGATTAGGTCTGTTGTATTCAACTTTGCATTTAGTTTATTTACTTGTGTTTTTATTCTTTCTGTTTCCCCGTGCTTCTTGTTGCCACCATTCCCCCTCCCTCAGCTTCAGCTTAGATCCTGCTCCTCAGTCCAGTCCTGCCATGCCCACTCTCACCTGCTCCTAGTCTTCATCTAGCTCAGCTGTTTCCAGTCTCCTCGTTTTACCTCAGCCCTTATATTCTATCAGTTTTTCCTTCCATGAGTTTAGTTGTGAGTTTTTTTCCCTCATGCCTTCCTGTGCTTCCTTGAACTTGAAAGGTTTCTGCCACGGCGGAGTTTTGTTAAAAAAATAAAATAACGTTTATTTTGGAGCTCCTCGTGTCCTGTCTGCATTCTAGGTCCAAATCTTACTGACATGTTGACTGAACTTGTTTGGTCTTTGTCTTGTTGAACTGTCAGGAACTTCAAGAATATGCTAACTTAAACTCTGGTTTTCATTGTTGTTGTTTTTTTACTATTGACAGAAATAGTAAACTGTTGGGTTGTCCAGTCTTGAGAACATTTGTGTCTATCAAATGTCTTCAGTGGAGAACATGGGTTCCAAAATGTTGGGAGATAGCCAACGTGGACTATCAGTGTTCCCACAATACAGGGCACCATCAGTTGTCATTGCTGTTGTTTTTCCACCTTGGGCATCATATTATTATGTAAGTCAATGACCATTATAGCAACAACACATTCTTCTATAGAGGTTGTTTTTTTTTTTTATAAAGTTCATTTAATCAAGTTTGTCCCTGACTGCTAGTTAACATTTCAGCTCCTCTGGAAGCTATAGATGATGTTAGTCATCGTTTTCTGCATCTGCATTTTGGCTTGAACTTAGTTCTTCATCTGAGATTATATTTATTTAACTGTGTGATTTGGTAAGGAGACTTGGGGACTGATTTATGCACCAAAGTGAAAAACCTCAGAAATGACAGAGTGTACAGTACTTTATGTGTACAGTTTGTTGCATTTATTGATGTACATCATGTCCGTGTGTACTTTGTACTGTAGGGATTGCTTCCAAAAACACTGACCAACTCAGCTAAACTACAAGAATAATGAACCCACTTGTTGATTAAAGGTTTTTATGAAATTTGTAATCTTTCAACAATTTCTTTCAGGTGACTGGTATATCCAACATTACAGAGAAGATGTAGCTTCTTGTGTTTGTTTGACTGATAAACAGGAACTTTACTGATGCAGGTTTTTTTTTTTTTTTTGTGACTTTCTGTTTACAAAGATACATTACTCAAATCCCCCAGACCGCTCCCTCCTGAGTGGAAAATCAATATTATTTATCTAAATGCCTCTTTGGCCCAGAGACCTCAGGAAAGCTCTGTGTGCAATCATCCCCCTAAGAACACAACATTAATATTTATGACTGGCTCTCCGGATGAAACATTGTTTACAAACAATTTTTTAAAAAGAAACACTTAAACAACAATATTGAGGATGATCATTAAAATTTCCATACTTTATATTGCATTTCACATTATATTATAATATTTGGCATCCCTTATTACATTTCCTGCCACAAATTCTGTTTATAGAATCTAAAACCCGTCCTGTGCAGCAGTGGCAAAGAAGAGAAAGAGGAAGTTCAAGCACCAACTCATATCCCCCTAAATACGCCTATTTTCTTGCAATTTTAGAGCAATGCCAAGCTTTTCTTTGTAAAACTACAGTACATCATATGAGTCAAACCACATCCAGTCATTGCTTTATGCCATTTCATCAACTGTCTATAAAAAAATCAAACAGAACATAAACACACCTGTGAAGGCAGCAAATACAGAAATAATTGTTTTTACAGCATATGTAAGCGCTTTATCATGCACAGGAGATGCACGTAATCCCAAAACATCTCCTGTATATGGGAATAACTAATCCAACATTGGGGTTTCTGTAGTACTAGAGCCACATGGATGCACTGGCTGTGTCTAGTGAAAGTAGGATTCTATAAAGTAAAGCAACACATTCCATCTCCATTTTTATGAATTAAGGCTCCAGTTTGTCACATTTAGATGTTGTCACATCATGGGTGGGTGCCACCCAATCATAACCTTCCAAAACAGTCCCAGCATGGATTATGGGATTAACTAAATTTAGAGTTATCAGTCACAACAAAGAAATGGAAATTTGATGCACATGTATATACACTGAGAAGCATGTTTTCAGCTGCTCCCTTCTGCAGGGTCGTCGCCACAGTAAACTCACTCGAAAGATTTTGCCATTTGCTTTATGCCAGATGCCCTTTATGATGAAAACTGAGCTCCAACCTGTGGCCTCAGGGCTAAGCAGCACTGCCAACCAAGCTACCTCACCCTCTGTACACTGATAGACATAATCTATCTTTTTTTTTTTTATATTCGACTTCAGTCAATGTTGAAAGTAAACAATAAACTTCAAAATCCCGATTCAGACAGTACTTATTTTTGTTTATTCTTGTTATTATTAATTTGAGTTTATCTTTAAATTGCTAACAATTGCAAATTCTGCAGAAAACACCACAATATTCAAATATAGTACATTTGCAACCACCACCACCCCACCCCCCGAACATAGGATCTGCAGTGGAAGTGGTCTCCAGCTACAAATACTTGGGTGTGCACCTGAATGACAACCTCAGCTGGAGCAACAGCACCACCAGCCTGATCAAGAAAGCTCATCAAAGACTCTACTTCCTCAGACGGCTGAGAAGAGCTGGACTGGGAAGCTCAGTCCTCACCTCCTTCTACAGGTGTGCAGTGGAGAGCATCCTGTGCTCCAGCATCAACATGTGGCATGGAGGCTGCACAGCTGCAGAAAGAAAAGCTTTGCAGAGAGTGGTGAAGGCTGCACAGAAGTCTGTTGGAGTCAGCCTCCCCACCATCACAGACATTTACACCTCCAGATGCAGGAAGAGAGCCACCTGCATCATGAAAGACCCCACTCACCCAGCACACACGTTTTGCCCCACTCCCTTCAGGCAGGAGGTTGAGGAGCATTAAGTGTAGAACCACTAGACTGAGGAACAGCTTCTACTCTGAGGCTGTTAGACTCATGAATATCTAACCAGGATAATCACTAAGAAAAAAAATCACTGAAATGCCACTTTAATTGGTGATATGTGCTGCTGATTATTCCATGCTTCTGATTATGTCATGCTGCTGTATTCATTCATACTCATCTGCTCACCACTGACTCATGTTCAGCCTGCTGTTGTTACGCTGTACTGTTTTTACATCATTAGTGTTTAGCATATATCTTAGATCTTTTAACGTATCATATTTTCAGATTTAGCTTTTACAATCAGAAAATGCTTGTTTACCTAACAAGTTCAAACCTTTGAAAAGCTCACCTACAGGTTTTGTTGGGCAGCTTTTGATTTTAACACAGTCCTCACTTGCTCTCGCTCAGCAGTTCTTGAATTGCAGATGTTCAAACCTGTCACTGTTCTTGAAGGTCTTATCGACAACATTTGATCAAATGTTTACCTTGGTTGTTTATTCTTCATAAACCAAACCACATTTATTTTCTTGTTCTGATGCTTGCTATCATATTAGACCCAGAAACAGCTTCAGTTTTATGAGCAATACTAAACAGTGATTGCCCCATGATAGCACTGAGGAGCATCCATTAAACGGAAAAGGTCAAAAGTGTCTCATGCAGAGATCTTTTTTTTAACAAGACATTTTGTAAAAGGCTGATAAGATAAAACTACATCCAGGTAATGACAACACTGAAGCTGTACATCCACACACACAAAAAGCAACACATTTTTGGAAAATGGTAGGGCGAAAAAGCAGCAAGAAGGATATAAACATAAGTAAATACCCAAAGGCTCTTCTTTCACTTGCAGAAGACGATGTTTTATTCAGAGCTACATGCGTTTTTTTCAACACTAATGTGCATGTTGATGGCACACGGATTATATCATCAGCTTGTGCATTCGAGAGACACTATCAGTCACTCAAAGCTTTTCAACGCCATCTAACACACACACAAACACAGTGGCTTTAAGTCCTATAAAATCACACAAACAGAGACAGGTGATGGTTTTGGGTGGTGTGAATCCAAACCCCAAAGAAAATGTGTCCTGTCTGTTTAGATTAGAAGAGCTGGTTCTATTTTGGGAGCAGTTTCAGTAAGGAGGGAAGACATTTTAACGCAAACACACACAAAAAAGCCACAAAATCCATTGGAGGATAGCGTTTTCCTGCTATTTATTTGGACCATGTGAACTATTTGTTTGTTTTGATCTCAACAAAAGGTTGCATCCACGGTCCACATCTAAATTTCAACACAGAGCCTTCCAGAATCCATCTGATGCACCCACACCTAATTTAGTTAGCTTTCTGACAGTAAATCCTGTGCCTTCTGGCTGATGATAAACCAAATATTTGATGTGCCAAATCTGAGGAGCCTTCCAAAAAAATCAAAGAAGTGTGGCCTTTTAATCAGCAGTGACGTCCAACACAACCGCCAACTTCCTGTCAGGCATTTAGTCAAGCCATCGTTAGGACTCACCACTCATGCTGGGGCTCGTCAATAACCAACAGAATCTTGAACTTCTTGGAGAGGGAAGAAGATGGGGCCGACTGCTCCACAAAGCCGGCGGCAGACGCAGCTGTCTGCTTCACCACGTTGGTGATGGAGCTGAAGGAACTGAAGAAGCCAGTGGAACCTCCAGAGGAGGAGGACTGGGCCTGCTGAGGCTGCTGGGCCGAATGTCGCTCCTGAGATGCCGGGGAGCTGGCGGGCGCCTGGACCAGCGCAGGACCCTTGGTTGGGGACTGGGCAGGGGCAGAAGCTGTGGAGGGGGCTGTACCCTGCTGGGAAGGAGAGGTGGCAGTAGGGGGTGGAGGAGCAGGCGGGTCAGGCCTCTGAAGGTCTGTCATGTAGCCATTGGGCAGGTTGGACATGAAGCTGCTGTCAGAGAGTCGACGCCGGAGGAAGTTCATGATTTTGGTCGAACAGTTGGTCTCTCAATCGGTCGGTGGGTTTTACTCTTTATTGTGTCTTTTTTTTTTTTTTGATTTCCAGGCTGGATGAAGTGAGAACAGAGACAAGACAGGATCAGAGGTTAGATGAATGACAAAGCAAGCAATTCGCTCCAGATGATCGAGGGATGCGTGACTGAGAGCTGCTTCTCTGCTGGAGGGATGGAAAGCAGGAAGGGAGGAAAAGATGGATGAGGCGATGGTAAGCAACCCTGGTCCAGTCTTCAGGAGACAGCTCCCAAAAGTGCAGCGAAGCCAGCAGAACAGCAAGCTTGTATGTGATGTTCCTCCTCCTGAGCCTCACGCCTCCTGAAAATTGTGTGTGTTGTCTTAGATGTGGGTGAGTGTGTATCTGCAAAAAGAAGAGGTGTTGTCGCCCCCTTCAGAGAGGTGCTGGAGCTCTTCTCCCCTCCACTCAGGCTTCCTTCCTCCTGAGCTGCTGCAAGCTGGATGCATTCAGGAGATGCTGCCCTCTCTGTTTATCTCACTCTTTCATTCGCTCACGCTCCCTCTGCCCTTTTTTCCTCTCGCTCACTCTCACTCTGCGTGCTCACTGGCTGCCTTCTCCCCCTCCTCCTTCTCCTCCTCCTCCTCTCCTGTCATCTTCCTCCTACATCACAGTCAGCGTTCATGTGTCGTGCTGCAACACTGGAGCTGTGTGTGCCGTGTGCATCCATTGGAGGGGTTTCCTGCACGTGTGCACAAGGTGAAGTTCACAGTTGGAAACACCATCCGTCGTGCTCTGCAGGCCACACCTACTTCTCTTGCCATCCATCCATGTTTTGACCTTCTCTTGTACGTGTCACGGCTTAATCTCTCATCCTACCGTTGAGTAAACAAGGCGTAGGCATTTTCTGTTAGATTTGTTTCTGACTGAGCCATTTTTCTATGTGGCTGAATGTTAAACAAAAAATTAGTTTAAATTTAAAACACCAGGGGGGGAAATCTGCCTAGTTCCTTTCAGTTTATGTATCTTGTGAAGGTGTAAAAATGGATGGTGCCATGCGCTGTGCAGACACTGAAGCCCCTGAAGGCAAATTTCTGACCTGTGATAAAAAGATTTGACTTGACTTGGGAAAACAGAGAAGGACAGAGAGCCGTCCATCTTATATCTTGACTCACCAAACTGGTTAAATAATTACCTCTATATTAAATGGTACTTTATAGTAATGCATCTTTTTTAAGGCTTACACATAGAGCTGCAAAAACAGATGAAAACGGCCTGAACCAGTACAATACAGTAACGCAAAACATGTAAATCCTGTAAATGTTGGAAAGCGTTTAATTTTGAACTAAGTTTATTTAAATGCTTAGAAAATTTGCTCCTTTTAAATTTGATGATGAATGCGCGATTCAAAGAAATGGGTGAGAAAAATAATTTGAAAGGGAGATTAATAAACAAGAAATACTAAAATGTTTTTTAATTTTTTTATTACACCTTTATTTAGACATGTAAATCCCATTGAGTCTCGAGGACTCATTTACAAAAGAGACCTGGCATTTTATGCCTGGTTTGGCATAAAATAACATTTTCAGCTGTTTTTTGGGTTTTTTTTTTTAGAAATTTTTACTTAACAATTGAAAATTTTACAAAGAAAACATAAATATAATTATCCTTTGAAACGGGGTAAAATATAACAGATATTTATGGTTTGCCTTTTTTATTTTTTAGAAACTTTGAATACTTGTTCTTTGGGGCTAAACATGAAAGGGATCAACCATCTTTTATCTGCACACAGATCTAAAGGAACATCTGTGAGAAGGGCACATTGGGGCACATTAAGGCATGTGTAACTTGTACATCTGTCACATCTGTGAAGACGGGAATATGCTGAAATGTATAAACAAGGTCTTCAGCATCCTTTGCTACTTTATATAGACTTGTGCTAAAAATTGGGGGGGAAATTATGTATGGACATTTGATCCTTACCAGGTTTTAAAGATGAGGTAAATGTAAAAACAACATCCAGCATCCACTGCCTTTAATGACAGTTTAATTCAAGATGGCTACCACAGCCATCCACAGGCACATCTTACGAGATGTGCTGATGCTTGGAGTAGGTGTTGAAGATGACTCTCAACTACTACCACATAAACTTTACCTTGTTATTTTTGAAGTTTGAGTAAGTTAGTGATATTTTCGTGTTGGCAAAACAAGATTAGCTGTAGGAGCCATCTTGAATTTGACTGACTCCAAGATTTGCTGTATATAGTACACCCATTGATTACTGTCTGAAGTTTCCCAAATAGTATTGAAGCTCTTTATCCAGATGTTTGCAGTTTAACAGGTGTGTAAACTGTGTAGCCATCAGGCTCCTGTGGCCAATAGCTGGAAGGACGCAGAAGCATTAGCATGTAATGCAGCAGCTTTTAAGGGAGTATGAATAGAATGGCTCTTTAATTTACTACATTTGCAAATCTAGCAAATCCTCATCTTTGCATGCTTCAGTTTTCTTCCTGACCTCACTAATGGAAGAAAATGCCTTATTATTTGCAAATTTATAAGCACTAAGTTAGCCTAAGAATCAATACGGTTTAGTTCAGAGTCCGTGTGGGATTTATCAAACGTGCTTCCTTGTCTCCTTCACAAACATCTCCTGGCTGTGCTCGGCTTCATTATACATTCACTGTTTCAGGCCATGAGAGGAGCACCAGTTCCAAATGCCATCAGCGGAAGCAGTCTGCATCTGCTCTGTTTACAGCTTTAAGCTTTAACTTCACAAAACCGCCTGAAGATGACAGGACAAAGGGAGAAAGAAGATTATTCAGATGGAAAGAAAATCCCACTAACGTCTGGGCTACATTAAGGAGAGCAATGTGGCATTAAAAGACTGCAGTAGATGAAAACATGGAGCTACAACACCCTCATATTTTCTTCAGTGAGCAAACACTGCAGAAAGAACATTGAGTTGTTTCACCAAATCGGCTATTCAATGACAACCATTGAGTTTTCTGCAAATGTGCAGCTTTTACCACGTATTTGCTGAGCACTGATTGATGGGAATGTATTTGCTGACCTTTGTGGTAATAAGAGACTTTCCCAGATTCACTCACATGAAAAATATGACTCATATGAAAAAGTGTAACAGTTTGTAGGTGAGTGGTAAGTGCTGTTTAGATCACAGCCAGTTACTTCACCCGAGTGTCATCAGTTCTCATTTTCACCCTTAATGCTCAACTGGACACAAAACCCACCAAGCTGTGACTTTCAGATGTATTAAAGTACAGAGCCTCTGTGGGTGCAGTTACATTTATACAAAGTGCAGGGCGACTGGAATTATGCTGATGACAGAAAAAAAGGTGATTGAGTCATTAAAAAAAAGACACAATCAAAAATGGTATCCAAAGGTATGCCATTTCTGCAACTCAAATGGTAAAGTCCAATTTGTTGTTGGAAAATAATTCACATTAAACCCCTTAGAGTTGATATTTACATAACATGCAAGACTAAAGTCACGATGAGCTGGGCCCAATGGCAAGTGAGGAGAGAAAGGGAGGGGGGTTGATTTGGCAACCAGAAAAGCTCCAGAGTGAGTCACAAAGATGCAGCGTGAACTCGTCTGACATTCAAAGTTAATCCTGGCCTACATGTTTCCTGACACAAATACATGGCAAGTAATCCATCTCCAAAGATAAAGAGCCATGATGTAATACATGTGTACAAAATATGCTCAGAGGCTATAAGTTTTATTTATACTGCTGCACTTTTTGGTATTTCTTATCAGAATAATTTCTTCCAGCATTCATTTAGTTTTTCATTTTTAGATTCATTTGAATCTGTTTGTTTTTTTCCACTACTGCTGAAAAATAGAAAGAAAAATTAATAAACTCCCGTAAACAAAACAAGAAAATTAGGGGGTTTTACTTGTAAATGTCATATCTGCTCACACTGGCTTTTAATAAACGCAACCATCATGTTACCACTAACTGCTGTCACAGGATATAAAGCTGATCTAATGTTCAAAGATTGTGTCCCTCCAGCCATACTCAGAGAAGAGGCATATTATCTGAGCTGTCAAGGCTGATGTTCGCATTGAGGCATGTTGTCTCACTTCCTGTTTCCTCTGCTGGCAGCTGGAGTCATGTGTTTGCTCACTGAATCTTTTAATTTACTGGATTTATCCGACATCCACAAACTAGTTCTATCACTCTTTCCATAGTTGTTCTCTGTTATTGTGTTGTGCTTAAGGTACAGCACCTTTTGTCTTTCAAAGCTTCTTGGTTTTATCGGTGTATTTGGGGTCCACTCGCTCTAGCTAGCATTAGCTTGGCATGGGTTCTTCAGTCCTTGCTCCATGTGCTGGACCTTTTACTATTCCTCTGCCTCTTTTAGTGATAATGGTCCATGTAATAAATGTAGTCTTATGGTAGCTTTGGAGGTGAGGCTGTCTGAATTGGAAGCTCAGCATCTGCATGGTTGTGTAGTGAACCTAACCTGAAGTAATAAGCCTAAGGTCGAAACACTTGACCTTAAGAACCTTGTGGGACAGAAACTGTTATTTCTTTGATCTGCATCCAGAAATACAGTTTGACCCATCCTGAGACTTTCTTTCTTGAATTAATCAAGTAGAAAAGACAATTCTCTATGATCATTACTATTTTACAAATGTTTGATAATCAAATTGTGTTAGTTCACTCAATGTTTACAGGTTGAAGAGAACTACTCATTTTTATTTACATAAACAGTAAGTAATGATTTTTATTCCTCATTCAAAGAAGAAATCAGGGTAATATGCATTTCTTGATTTTTCTGTCTTCAATGAGCAAATTTGTAAGTATGTTAAGGTTCAAGTTTCGGTCAACTAAAAGTTTACTGAAAAAGAAATGTCATGTTTAACTGTTACAGCAGATAATAAGAGTAGAGACTCCACGAAGTCTGAAGTTCTCCAATAATCTTTCTGTCTGTCACTAAAACAATCCTTGACTTTTCATAACACCTTACATCACAAACCACACCTCTTTTCTGGTCCATCGACCAATCAAAAAGCTCTCAAATGACCCGGAAGTCGACCCATTTAAATGTGGCAACTTCCCAGTCTAGCTGCTGCGCTCAGATTGAGTTCAACATGGGAGTTTTCAGAGCTTGAAAGTTTTCCTGGAGAAGAGTTCCAGACTTTAACTCTCTGAAGAGAGTTAAAGAGTTCAGAGTTCTTGGATGCTAACGCAGGCGTCCAGAATGCTTCTATTGGAATACAGAATGCAGTGACGATTTTGGGAATTATAACTTCTGTTTGGATAACCTCGCACGACTCTCGAAGTATTTTAGCTGCTCTCAACGGAGACGCTGAAAGAGTCAAAGGAAGGATTCTATACCGACGCTGACCTATCGTCAACCAGGTAAAAGTTCTACTTCGACCAAGCGTACCGTGAACAAGCTGAGAACTGAAGGAGCGTGCACGTTTCTGGTCAAACAGATTAATTCCCTCACACATCTCTCTGTAAGATAAATCTCCATTTTCCATCTTAAACTCTCCTTTCTCCTAAAATCATTACAGATATTTTAGAAATATCTGAAGCAAAGTTCTCAATCACCGCCGTGTGATTGATGTCTGCTGTTCTGCTGAGAAGTGAGGACAATCTCCGTATTGTTCCAACTTTCTGTGAAACTAGCCGTGTTATTGTTTTCATATTCTGCCAAATTAATGTAAATGTGTGATGTTAAACTTTGATTCTGCAAATAAATGACCGCATTCATTTTGATGGGTCAAAGGTAAATAACGTCTCTCGTTACATTTCTGTTAAACTCAATGCACGCATTTACACAGTCAGAAAAATGAAGAACCCGTCTTAAACAGTATGAATATATCCTGCATATGTCATACTACAGTTGTTTGTGTGGGGGTTGTTTTAATATCATGGCTCCATCTATCTATGAAGCATTGCCAAAGTAAGTTTATGCTAAAGGATGGCTACCCATCCTGAGCCTGGTTCTCCTGGAGGTTTCTTCCAGTTTAAAGGGAGTAGTTCCTTTCCACTGTCACCATTTGTGCTTGCTTGATGGGAGATTATGACAAAGTCAAGTTTTAACGCAATCATGGCTTCCTTAGATGGATAAAACCTTTTGTTACAGCCTGAGGCCATTTGTTTGAGTGACAGGGGAGGAGTGGCACAGAGGTTAGAGAAGATGGACCTGTGATCGGAAAGTCGCAGGTTCATCTCCCGGTACTGTCAACATCAAAATGTGGGTGGAAAAGGTGAAACACCCACACCTGCCTCCACCCTCATTTGCCCCACTCTGGGCCCCTGAGCAAGGCCCTTAACCCCCACCATCTGCTCCCCAAAACAGATCTCTCTTGAAAATGAGTTCTCATGACTCAATGAGACTACCTGTATAAATAAAGGGTAAATGAAGAAAGGACAGAGTAATTGCAGGTTAATTGCTGACCCAGCTGTGCTGTGGCCCATCTGGGATTGGCTTCTTCACCTCCTACTCCTCCAACCACAGAAGAGGCCTGCCTATTTAAACCCAACTCTTCTGCCAGTCAGGGCAGCTGTTTAGAGCAGCTCACCATTTTGTATGGGTTTCTGTGTCTTGGGAATTGATTACAAGTCCCAAGACACAGCAAGATTACTCAGAAAACAAGGAAAAATACAGAATAATTGGACACAAAACTGTAAAAAATTCATCAAACTGAAAGGAACCCCTGAAGAGGCTAAGGTTGTGGTCATTCGAGACATTGAGGAACTGGAAAATGTGCATGCCCAGAGATGATTGTTGTGAATTGTCTCTCTATAAATCAGCTGACTTGAACTGATTTGTTCTTAGCTGCTGCTCTTGAAAAAAGGCAGTAAGCATGAACAGTTGTAGCTAAAATGCCCAGAGCATCACTTAATCTGTTTCCACTTACTGTTTGTAGCATTAACACATGATGCAAAGAATAATGTGTATACACGTCCAGATGCACAGACACCATTATCTGAACAGCACACGTGCTGAAATACTTATAATATCAGCCTTGCTGGATGCAGTCATTTGTCTCTAATGGCCTCGCTGCTGCTGGTCGAGGCAGAAATACTCCCAGAGATATGGCCACACAGAGAAAGTCAGAAATTCACAACTCATTTAAACAGTGGGCAGTTGAACTCATTACTTTTGCAGAAACAAATGAGTCATAACATCAAAATCTGTCTTGTTCTGCAGCTGGGAGGACTGCAGAACACAACAAAGGATATGATATTTTGGTCTTTACATTATGATTTGTGTTTGTGTGGGTAATCAAATGGGCTCAAATTAATCTTTTGTAGAGTTGCTCAGTGTATGGATGAATCTGCAGAAGTAAAACCTCTTGTGGCTTTATTGCTGAAATTTAAATAATCCTTGAAAAAATGCAAGAATTAAATATACTGGTAAATGAAGATAAGTAGATAAAACACTTGCCCTGTCTGCCATCAACTGAAGATTCTGATGACATTCAAGAACAAGACGAGCATAAAATTCCAATATTTTAACCAATTACTGAAATATTCAGTTCAGCTCTAATTATACACAGCTGACTTCTGACAGTGTCACAGTGAGGCAAATGCTACAGAATAAAAATAAACTATTGCTTTCTTGCATCTGCCCTATCATAAAGGTGCAATTTATTTCTGTTTTTAACTGTAAAACACTAGCAGACCATCAGGCTGTTGTCATTTTGCTCTTGTTGCTTTTGATTTAAAAAAAAAAGTTAAGAAATTCTGATTTAGCTGCCAAAAAACTGTGTACAAAAACAACAAACATTGTAAATGTCTATTAAAGGTTTTAGACCTCCTTGAAATAATATTTTAGATTCAGTCTAGAGATTCTAAAGAGATCATCATAGTTCATGCTCAATAATACAGGTTAAAATCAGTGGATGTTTAGTTTCCCTGATGTAAGACTGATCACCCTCCTGACACTGAACAGCATACACAATATTGCTCTGTTTGTGCCGGGGGACTGGATCTTTAGGATGGACCAATCTTTGCTGTAATGTATTTTGGGGTTTGAAAGCCACTGGGACATAATGTTTAGAAAATAAACGCCTTTTTTTTTGTTTCCTCTGGCTCTTGCTCAAGACAGACGCTTCTCCTCTCCCTCCCCCTGTTCTCCCTTTCCTCCTGCTTCTGCTCTCTGTGTGTTTGGAGCTCCTGGTACACATCTCCCTGACCAAAAATACTATCATGGATCTGACAAGCTGGACTTTAAACAAAATTGACAAAATCTTTTCAACAAAATGACTGGATCCTGGAGAACCCTCTTGCCAGGCTGAGACACGCTGTGGGGTACATCAGAGATCAGCTGATGTGTCTCTCAGTTCTGTCTCAGGAGGACGCTGAAGACGATTATATTTTGGATTTATGATAGCAGGGATTCTGCTCTTTGGCATCGGCGGGGCTCTGTTTTATCAACTTGAAGAAGACATCAGCAGCAGTTTTGGTCATGGCAAACCTTCTGAGTCTGTGTTTGGTACGTGCTATGAGTACTCAAAATCCGCTGATTAATGAGCTAAACCGTAAGATGGAGATGATTAGTGAGAATTGCAGACCACCTGCAGCTTTAGGACTCAGCATGTGAGATCTACGTTGTGGAGTCTCATAACACAGATCAGTGGAGAGGAATACCCATAAATTTGGCCATTTTGGACTGAGAAAGTTCCAGCGGGACTCAAGGCTGACAAGAAAACAGTCTGCCTGAGGAAAATCAACAATTGTGGCTTATCTGAATCTGACTCCCCCGTTTGGCCTCGGGTACGAGCCGACTATCAAATTTCTCCTGGGACATGGGTAACTAAGGAAAAAGCTTTGTCTATCGCAACCCCCACCCCCCCCATCACCACCCCCCACCCCCGAGAACTTCTGTTCAGGCTTATAAGAACTGTGCCTGCTGACCAACATCTTATCAGGACTATGGCCTATTATCTGAAAGTGCTCACAGACAAATCTCAATGGCTTGACATCAAATGCATACTGTATGTAATCATGTTTATAAATGGGCTTGCTGGTAGAGTTTTTTTATGTCTCAAATTGTGTCCTGATAGGATAAAATGTGAAGAGATATTTTTTGTAATACCACTATCTACCCTCATCACCTTTTCCCCTTTTCTATCTAAAAATATTCTGATAAAGAATACGGGGCCGCGCTATGATATCAGCAGCAACGTGCACTCCGCCTATCTTTCGGATGACCTTACAAACATAATTTCACTGTATCCCAGTACAATGATAATAAAGCTTAGTCTGATTCTGATTCCATTTCTCTGAAACTCCACAACATACGGAATGACCATTGGTCTGGGATCCTCCTTTTTTCACCTGGAGTTCACCTGGTTGGCTGGAGTCCTGTTTGGGTTTCTTCTCTGCTTTCAGGAAGGCCCAGTTAGGACATCCACATTCAGGGCCTGTCTTGTGTGGGACTTCTCCTTCTGTCTGGCTCCTGAGTTAGTGGGGACGCTGTGGTACAGAGTCCTGATGACTTCTAACTTGTGCTCCAGAGGGTGATGATGGGAGTCAAACCACAAGTACTGGTCTGTGTAGGTGGGTTTGTGGTACACATCAGTTTGCAAATGTCCTCCATCAGACTGAGACCTCACAGTCCAAGAAAGTTAACCTGCCATCTTTTACATCTTCTCATGTGAACTTGAGAGCTTCTCATAATCCTATGAGAAGGGGCTATTTATAAGACTGAGTTTAGTGCAGCCCCTCAGACTGACAAAGTCTAAAAGACAAAATGGTTCAACTATTTTTTTTTCAATCTGTCTAGAGGACCTGATTTAACTTTATTAGATTGTTCCACCTAGGTTATCGATCATGCGTCATGAGGTTTTGCTGAAAGCTACTGAACAAACTTTAACTTACTTGAAATACATCAATGACCGAAAAGCAGCAAGAAGTGGAAGAAGCACAAGAGAAAACAATAAAAAAATAACTGAAACGCACCGAAAAATTATTAAATCAGAAAATTCAAAAAATTTATTTAAATTGAAAGACATAAATGCAACTATACAAGAGATGGTGATTTGGGAGAATAAAATGAGAAAATAAGTCCCGCTAAGCTGAACTGTAAAATTCACAAATCCATGCGTCTGGTGTCATTTAGTTGTCACAATATTTATAAAGTTATTATAAATTAGATAAAAGTATTTCAGACTGAGTTCTGCTGTGTGTTTATTCTGAATGGAAGAAGTAGCTTGTCTTTCTTCTTTAAGAGGTTTGAAGCAGCTGTGCAGCTCCAGTGTTTGAGCTTAACGGTGCATTATCTTTTGAAGCTCCACCACTAGACATGAGCAGCAATTGAAATCACCATGGCAACAAGCGTGTAAAACTTGAAAAGATTGCCCCTGGTTATCATTGCATGTTTGTTTTAGCTTGCTTTTTTTTTTTTTACATTTGAGTTGATTTATTGGTGAAAATCAGGTATGACCCTGACAGATTTTTGATTTATTAAGCACCATTAGTTTACAGCAGGAAGATCACCAAAAACATATGAAGAAATAACAAAAATATCAACTTTTTTAAATTAACTTGCACTAATGGACACAGACATTCAATTTAGAATTTATTTTTCTTAAAAAATATATTTAAAAAATCCTAGAAATATTTTGTTTTCAGTTAAGCTGTCTGTTCTTTCTCACAGACCTCCTCAAACAAGTGCAGAACGATTTCTTGTATCTGTTTATAGAACCTTTCTCATGTTATTTGCTTGGTGAAGGCATGTTTTTTCACAAGCTTTCTAAATTTAGAAGAAAATCTTTTTGAAGTTGATGGAGATTTTTATTTGCATCGAAAATACAAAACTCTGCAAACTTATTGTTTGTTAGACTCCTGGTAAGATGTTTTTAAAAATTAGAAAGATTGTCTCCCACTGCAACAGAAACCAGCACAAGCTGCAGAGATTTTGTTGCAATGTATTGTTCATTAAAAGAGGTGCAAAGATATGGATTGATGAAATATGATCACTGACATCTGTGGATTTTTTTTCCTTCTTTCAGCTGCTCTCTTCTTCAGGGGTCCCCACAGCGAACTAAGTCGCAGAAAGACTTGGCGATTATTTTTACGCCGGATGTCTTTCCTGCTGCAACCACAGACCACCGAGCTACCACAGCCCTCTGTGTGGAGCGGAGAGCTGCTATCTAGGGTGCCCGTAGGAGCAGATGGTAGGGGTTGAGGGCCTTGCTCAAGGGCCCAGAGTGGGGCAAATGAGGGTGGAAACAGGTGCAGGTGCTTCACCAATCCCACCCACATTTTGATGTTTTCGGTATCGAGAGTTGAATTGGCCATCTTCCGATCAGAAAAGGGTGGATTGCTTTCTTTGGGTCAAGGATGAGGTTCTGCCTCAAGTGGAGGAGTTCCAGTATCTCGGGGTTTTGTTCACGAATGAGGGAAGAATGGAGTGTGAGACTGACAGACGGATTGGTGCATCGTCTGCAGCATTGCAGACTCTGTACCAGTCCTTGTGGTGAAGAGAGAGCTAAGTTGTAAGGCAAAGCTCTCTGTTTACCGGTCGGTCTACATTCCTACTCTCACCTATGGTCATGAGCTCTGGGTAGTGACCAAAAGAATGAGATTGCGGATACAGACAGTTGAAATGAGTTTCCTCCGCAGGGTAGCTAGACTCTCCCTTAGAGATAGGGTGAGAAGTTCAGTCATCCGGGAGAGACTCGGAGTAGAACCACTGCTCCTCCACATCGAAATAAGCCAGTCGAGGTGGTTCAGGCATCTGGTAAGGATGCTCCCTGGGTGCCTCCCTAGGGAAGTGCTTTGGGCATGTCCGATTGGGAGGAGACCCCAGGGAAGACCCAGAACATGCTGGAGAGACTATGCCTCTGTTAGTCTGGGAACATCTTGGAATCCTCCCAGAAGAGCTGGAAGATGTGGCTATGGAAAGAGATGTCTGGGCCTCCCTGCTCAAGCTGCTGTCTCCATGACCCGACTTCAGAATAAGCGGAAGATGATGGATGGATTACTCTTTTCTCCAATTTCTATTTCATACTAACTTTTTGTTGATGTTTATCTATTTTATTTTGTACATTCTGCTTTTGATTTCTGACTTTTACTTTATTGTCTACTGCTGTGAGAAAACAATTTCCCTCAGGGAATCAATAAAGGATCTATCGTTGCATCTGTTTTCTGCAAGCATTACCATCTAGATGACAGCTATCATCCCCAGAGTTCATCTGCATGAAGCAAACTCAGTCGCCTTCTCAATATGACATAAACTCTCCTCAGGCAGCATATGAGGGGGCCGAGATGGTGTAGAGGCAGGGCAGCCGGCCTGGGACCCAAAAGTCCCAGGTTCAATCCCCAGTCACTGCATATCACGTGGTGTCTCTGGGCAGCACAACTCATCCCCAAAATGCCCCCCGGGCACCCTCAATAGCTGCCCACCGCACCACCTGGTGGTGGATGGGTTAAATGCAGAGACTAATTTTGCCATTGTATGGAAACATACAGTGCTGACAATGTGATGACATTATTATTATTATAACCCTCGTCAGGACTGCAGTCAAAACCCACAGAAGTGCTTAGGAATGGCCCAAAAAACGTGGCCTCCACTCTTTCTTGGATATAATGGGACACAACCCTAATCCACAGAGACTCGATTCAAGAGATTCATGATTTTCTTCCTGGCTACAAACTAAAAAACAGCCACAGGCATCCTTTGTTCATACTTGGACTGGTCAAAACAGAAAGGTTAAATTACTAAAAATGAATTGTTTGCTTTTGTCATGTTTAGGCACATCACACTGAAACTGTGTGTCTTGGCCATATAGTTTTCTTATAAAAACCTTGAGTGAAGCAGACAATAAGCAGATGGCTGCTTGTCCTGAGCCTGGTTTTGTTGGAGGTTTCTTCCCTCATAAGGAAGTTTTTCCTTTCCACTGTTGCCTCTGTGCTCGCTTAGGATGAGAGACTGCAATGAAGTGAAATCTCAAAGCAATCTTCTGTCTCCTTAGATAAATAAAGCTATTAACTGACTTTATGTGAATGTGAATGTTCAGTGCCCTGAGACAACTTCTGTTGTGATTTGTCGTTATATAAAAAACTGAATTGAATTGATATTTTAGAAGCATGGTCACAAGACAAAATAAAACATTAATATGATGTCCACGTGGTGAAAATCCACTGAAAACTCACATTTTCACCACCTATTGAGGTTGATTGTTCCTAGGTAACAAGGTGCTTTACTGAAAATGAGCTCACTAATCAGGATTCAGTGACCTTATCAATATTCATAGCTAAAAAGATGATTCCCAGCAATTAAAAATAGGATAATATTTGTCCCACTCTTGACAAGCCAATAATGAGCTGTAGACATATTACTAACAATCATGAATCTGCATTAAATATTTAGTCATTTAATTAAATGTAAGAAATGAGCCTATGACACTCACAACTACAGCAACAGTGAAACCTAAACGTGCATCTTATCAAACATGTCCCTTTATTGTTACAGTTGCATGTATTTTTAATTAATGTGACATAAAGTTTATATTTCTTAGTATTCTTTTTAAAAAAAAAATTGTTTTAAATCTCCTATTGGCTTTAATTTGCCTTGAGTGAATGTCTTGTCATGCAAGTTAAAATCTGAATGGTGCCCCTATTATTTGGTGATGACGGATACTGTTATTTACATAAAAAAGCAAACTGTTTCTGAAATGTTATGTTTAAATAAAAATGTTGGCTTTATACTTAAAATGCTACATATAATTTAACAAACGTTCACTTTTGAAGATTTTTATTTACTCAAAAGAGTCCTACAGTTAATATTACACTTCAGCTTTACAGGTAATTATAATTACATATCAAAATGAAAGGATAAAAAGGTCATTTAACAAAATGAAAAGATTAAAATCTCAAAATAATATTTACTTCAATATTTAATTTACACAAAATTATTTTGACGAGGTCTAATATCCAGTCTGTGCTTATTTTGGAAGATATTTGTTGGGCTGTTATTATTTATTACATTACATGTAATTAATAAAATAATTTAACCAGATTTAACTGATGAACTGGGAACTGGGCCTTTTGGGGTTGGATAAATTGAGAGTGTCGATGTAGTTAACTTAATTGCTTTATTTTTCTAATTTATCCTACTTAACACAAATATTAGGCTGTAAAAATGCAGCAGTGATCATAAAACAGAAAAAAAACCTGATTAAAATCTCCATATGCAGAAAAAAAGAAAAAGAAAATTTTACACGTTCTCTGTTAGTCGTGCCAGTAACTAGATAAACACATAAAACATTCAGTGTTAATGACAAAATGACAAATAAACATCTACTTGGTTCGTTTATAATGCGTTTAAAGTTCATTATGCAAGGATATAAATATAATTTGCTCTTTTTGTGATTAAAACCCAGAAAATGTCTTTCATTTATTTTGGTCTTGCCCTTTCTCGACTCAATTTTGGAAAAGTATTTGTATTTTGATTTCTACTTTTATAGAACCAGATCTTTTACTTTGCTTTGAACATGTTTTGGTTGGCTTCACTGACTACCCAACAGCTAAAGAAAAACAGTTCTATATTATTAATCTCATTATATACCTAGCCAAATGGCATATTCATAAATGTCGATACACTAATCAAAAACCTCTTATCTCCATTTTTGAAAATGAGGCCAAACAATACATCAAAACTATTAAATATACCAACACGAAGGCCATAAAAACTTGCACCTTATGTGCTCTCTTCAATATATTTATGTAATATGTTATTGTAAATTATTGTCTCAGTGTTTGTAACCCCCTGCCGTCTGTTATATCATTACTGTATACTGCATTTTATTGTATTGTTTTGTACTTTTTCAGTAAAGATAATAACATTTTTTTTAAAGTTCATTATGCCTTTCTACAATTTAAAAATACATTTCCCATCAGCCCACATGGGACGCAAACTCTGTGACGTATATTTTAGTCGACTGCGGAAGACAGCTGCGCTGCTCTGGATGAATGGAGTTTAGTCAGAAAATGAGTTAATTTCAAACATACAGAGAAGCTATAATTAGGCGAAGTATCACAAAATCTTCCGTTTGAAATGTATCTTTTAGGTTAGGGGAGCATTTTTTAGTTTTCCAAGTTTTAACTCGTTTTTTGCACCTCGGACCAATGTCAATGTACGTGGGTCGTTCATGAACAGGTGTTGCAGTGCACTGGTTCTAAAATGAGTTTGCCAGTTTTACACACCACCGGCGTGCTTTATAGGAGGATACTATCCCAGTTTCCACAGGGTATTGGTTTAGCTTTTGCTTACGGTTCTGGAGTTTTCAAACAGCATGGGACTAGCCAAGGTCAAATGGAGGTAAGATGTTTCAAACACCGCTTTGTGACATGATGAAAGCAGCTACCTGGTGGTGTAAAAGTGAATATTAGTGCTAGATCACGTCTTCTGCAATGTGCGTCACATTCAATGAAATTGTCTGGACTGTGTTTATATACTGTGATGTATCGCTTAAGGGCGACATCTGCTGGACTTAAGTAGTCATTGCAAGTACCCCGGATATAGGGTGCAGAAACTTTGCTTTATAGTCTGACATGGACACAAAATTAATAAATGAAGTACTGAGTGAATGATAGAGAAATGGGTGTAATCCAGATATTTTGAATACAGCCAAAATAAAATGACCGAGTAATACAGTAGGCCAAATACATTCTTAACAATTTTCATTTTTCAAAGAAACTTGGTGAAAAAAATAATTTGGGGCATAAAAGTGATTGTGAACTTTTGCATGTAATAAGTAGTTAAAGCAAGGTTTATACATTTTTTATTAAGGAGCGGATATTTTGCAGTATTTTGGGCCCAAGGCGATATCATCCCTTTGGGACCAGTTCTACTTTAGAGAAAACTTTTTCACTATGTACAGAAGAGGAGAAAGTATTTACACTTTTCAATGCAAGTTTTGTAGAAGTGTAGGTAAATTGGTTTCATATTCTTCCAATATTCCAAAGGATTCTGTCTTTTTGACATTTTGTCAGAAAGTTGCTGCTGGACTTCAACAACAGCAGCTCAACTGTTGCCTTGGAATTCTTCCAGCTCTCAAAAACTTCCACGTCCATCTGCCGCCGCAGGTTGTCTAAAAAAACAATACAATACTTCTTTAGTAATTAGTTGCAAATCATATAACATGACTTGAAAGAAAATGAAACACAAATGCAAACTGTGCTTTTTTCCCATTTTGCTCCAATAGCAGCTGATGGGGTCTGCTCAAGGCTCTTCATTTCAACAACACTGCTTTGAGACATTTCACAGCATCACTGGCCTTGGGTGAACTTAAAAATCCAAGAGTTTTTGTATCTGTGGTCAAGCATAGTTGTAACTGTCATCAATCACAGACTCCAACTCTTTTTTTTATTTATTTAGGTTTTCCATGTTGCCAGCAGTGTGTTTGCAGTGCATGCTATTGCATTTTTAGCATGAAAATGACCTTAGATCCAGACACTTTTTTTCTTCTTCAGACAACTCCACTGTGACTTCATTGAAAGAAATGAGCACGATGACTGTTTTTTAAATATATATATATATATATATTATTCTTTAAATATTTTATTAAGGAGGCTAGAGATATCCACACTGGCTCCCTTTGTTCATTCTTGCCAGCATGTAGCACATGCTGTTTTGTCTTGCTGGGTCCTCATTGATCAGCTTTAGTTGTGGCCTTCACCGTCAGCTCCTGTACTTGAGCCAGCTTCTTTTTAGCAGTGATGCTTGATCTGAAAACAGCGATTTTCCCAGATACAGCCCACTCCTCTATTATGTCTTTTTTTTTTACTTGGGTCACATTTTCTGAGGTGTGTCTCTGAAGTGTTGTCCTCCCAACACTGATGTACGCAATGTGTGGTTTTCATCAGTGAAGTAGCAATTTACAGCCAGGTGCGCCTCCATATTTACAAATGTCTGCATTATATATATATATATATATATATATATATATATATATATATATATACATATATATATACATATATATATATATACATATATCATATCAGCTGTTAAACTTGTGATTCCTCTTCATATTTCTGGCTCACCATGCCGTTTAAAAGCTTAAAATTAAAAATATTTTATAAGAGGGTTCAAGGAGGTGAATCTGCCCTTTAAACTCCATGCCTTCAACAATTCTTAGCAGCTGGCATTCTTTAAATGATCATATTGACCACAGCCTGATTCACCGCCTGCTTTCAGGAAGCTTCAAGTCCAAAATGAAAATGTATCTTTAATAATATGACATGGAATACTTATAATAATAAAAATAATAATATGCACTAATCCATAATAAATTGAAAGGTTACAAGTTGTGAGAATTTCAACAAACCCGAGTTCATAACTGGATTATTTATACAACAAAGTGCTTCTGTTCATGTAAGATGGCTCTTCAGTGCAGAGTGAGTGTTTCACATGCAAATAAAATCAAAAGTTAATTTGAATGAGGAGTTACTCAGAAAGGAATGGGAACCCATAAGTTCAAACAGCAACTGAACAAAAGTGGAAAAAGGAAAACATTTTCTCTGCCGTTATCTGATCAAAATGCTCCTAAACTGAATAAAGTTTCCTCTTTCTCAGTGCCTCCACAGTCCACAGTGTCCTTTCCAAAAATCAGTGATGGGTCCAACAACACCAACGTGCCGGTGTGTGTATTGAGCACTGAGCAAAACCCCATTTTGGTGTGTATTGCTTTACGAAAGCACATTCTCCCATCCATCCATTATCTTTTACCCGCTTCATCCTTTTCGGGTCGCGGGGGTCACTGGTGCCCATGTCAAGCTATCACTGTGCACGAGGCAAAGCTATCACTGTGCACGAGGCAAAGCTATCACTGTGCACGAGGCAGGGGACACCCTGGACAGGTCTCCAGTCAAACAACAATTCACTCTCGCACTCACACCTAGGGACAATTTAAAGTTACCAATCAGCCTAACATGCATGTTTTTGGTCTGTGGGAGGAAACCGGAGTGCCTGGAGAAAAGCCACGCATGCACGGAGAGAACATGCAAACTCCACCCAGAAAGATCCCGGACTGGGATTTCAACCGGGGTGACCTCTCCCAACTGCGCCACTGTGCAGTGAAATTAACAGATACCAAAATAACACATAATCCATCCTGATAAACACTGCTGTAAAACACAGCAGCTGTCAAGCGATTAAAAAAAAAAAAATGCATGCATGAAACATAATTTTGATCTTTATGCTCAATAAACACCAGTACACGTTAAGTGTTGTTGAACCCATCACCAGAAACTATGATAATAACAAACATTTGGCTGTAGTTCCTCATAAGCAAACAGATGTGAAATAGTTTCTATGCATGTTTGAAAATCTCACATGAACTAGCTTTTCATAAGATGAACAAAATTTTGCGAAGCATCCACTAAATACTTTTTGAGTCAGTGGCACACAAATTCACATCTTTATTGAATGATTTCAGTCAAAGTTCATAAACAAGAACTTAGAAAGATGTTTTCCTCACCACATTCAATACACTGAAGCTGTGTCCTCATATATTGCATAAATAATAAAAAAAATGTTTTTTTAATATTTCCTATGCATTATATAGAAAAACATGCTGGACTTCGTGTTTGCTGTGGATGACCCGGTGACATGGCACACTATGAATCTGCTGCAGAATCGCAAACACTACTCCATCCTCAAACTGCTGGGTCCCACGATGATCAGCTCCATACAAAGTAACTACGGGGCTTCAGTGTACTACAACACACTGGTTCCTGTGGATGGAAAGGTAAATAAACTGTAGTAAGGTTATTATGTCTACATCTTTTTATTTTATTTTAATAAATATAAGAATTCTCAGCTGTTCTGTCAGGATGGGTTTAAGGCACTTTTCTATTTTCCTTCTACTAAACCATCTCTCTCCTTGTTCAGATAATCAAATATGGAGTGATTAGCACAGACTCTCTCATTGATGATCTCTTACACTGGAAGACCATGTATGTTGCTGGACGCCTTCACAAACCGGTCAGTATCTTGATCATACACAGATTCATCCTAGAATTGCGCCGCTCAAGGTGGTTGCATGATGGAGTAGCGCTCTTACAATTCAATTCAATTCAAAAATACTTTATTAATCCCAAAGGGAAATTATTTGTTGTTGTGACTCATTATCCTCATTTCATTAAGAGATGTTATAGATACTGATGGCTGTAGGCAGGAAGGATCTCTTGTAAAGGTCCATCCCACAGTAGATCCTAAGAAACTGGCTGCAGATGCCATCTGATCCGTCCACCCAGACTCGGCTGACCTCTTGGTTCCCCCGGGCTGTAGGACTCCCTGAATGCTGGGCAGAACTCCTCCCAGAGCAATGGCCACTCATCCCAGCAGTCTGCCGAGCTCCTCATCACTGCGGACAGCCAACTGTAGGTGCCAAGGGACGATCCTGTCCTTCCGCTGTCATGAGCTGTGTTTCCTGCTAGTTCCAGGATCTCAGTGGTCAGGCACTCAAGCACAGCTGGCAGGTAGATGAGAATGCGTCCACATAACATCCTTTTCAACTCATTTGAGATTTGGGGCTGTAGTTGAGATATTATGTGAGCCGTTAAGATGTTAATCGGCTGCTGTTGGTTTTAGAAAACGGACATGTTGCCATAGTTACGCATCATAACAAATGTCCAAAACTAAAAAAATGTTTCAGTAAAAATCCTTCCAGCTGCACAACATCTGATACCAGAGGAAACAATCATCCAAAAAATGTGATTTACATCCAGAAATAAAGGAATTAAAGTTTCCAAAAGCAAAGTCTCAGAATGAAAGTAACAGAGCTGCTCCAACATGCAGCCACCTTGAGCGGCGCAATTCTAGAACCTTACTTACTTACTTTTTTTTACTTAATTTCATTCTAACACTTTGCTTTTCATCCATCCATTATCTTTACCCGCTTATTCCATTTTGGGTCACGTGCGTCGCTGGTGCCCATGTCCAGCAATCACTGTGCTAGGGGCGGGGTACACCCTGGATGGGTCGCAAGTCCATCACAGGGCCACATAGAGACAAACGAGACAAACAACCATTCACTCTCTCACTCACACCTAGGGAAAATTTAGAGTTACCAATCAGTCTAACATGCATGTTTTTGGTCTGTGGGAGGAAACCGGAGCACCCGGAGAAAACCCACGCATGCACGGAGATAACATGCAAACTCCACCCAGAAAGGCCCCTGGACCGGGGTTTGAACCAAGGACCTGCTCGCTGAGAGGCAGCAGCTCTACCAGTTGTGCCACCTTGCTGCCCCATTTTGCTTTTGAAATTGTTCATTTTTTTCTGGATGTAAATCGCTTTTTCAGATGATTATTTCTTCTGGTATCAGCTGCTGTGCTGCTGGAAGGATATTTACTGAAACCTTTTTTACTTTTGGACATTTGTTATGATGCATAACCATAAAAACAAGGTGGTTTTCTACAACTGGAAGCTGCCGATTAACATCTCAAAAGCTCAAAAAATACCTCAACTACAGCCTCAAATCCCAAATGAGTTGAAAAGGAGGTGCCGTGGATGCATTCCCATCTACCTGGAGGCGGCGATCGAGTGCCTGACCACAGAGATCTTGGAGGTAGCGGGAAAAGCAGTTCCTGACAGTGGGAGGACCGAGGTCGTCCCCCAGCACCTGCAGTTAAGTCTGCGGCGACGAAGGGCTCGGCAGGCTGCTGGGAGAAATGGCCATCGCTCGGGGAGGAGTTCTGCCAAGAGGAACGAGAGGTCTGCTGGGTCTGGGTGGACAGATTGGCATCTGCAGCCATTTTTTTTCCGACTCTGCTGTGGGACGAACTGCTACAAAAGATCCTTCCTGCCCCAAGCCATCAGTGTCTATAGCAACTCTAATGAAACCAGGACGATGAGCTACAACAACAATTAATTCCCTTTAGGATTAATAAAGTGTTTTTGAATTCAATAGAATTGAATTGATTGTAAGACTTCACTCACTTCCAAATCTGAATCCGGAATAAAAAACTACATCGGTTTTAGCTGAGGACATGTCTTAGGAGTTTTTTAGTTTTGTTTTAAGGCAACTGGCTTGGCCCTTTGTTTGACCAGGCCTACAAAAACCCTACAACCCTCATGAGGAAGGGTGATTTGCACATGAGTTCAGCTCACATAAGCACTTTTCGCTTTCCAGCCTGAATGGAAAAAGTTCCTCAGATAAGAAGCAGCATGTCTTCAAAGACAAGAAAAGAAGTTCAGTTGTCTTTTGATTTTAAAGAGCAGTTATGTCCTGACTGAGATTCTTTACCAGCATGCAGCTTATCTGTGCATACTTACTTGCTCATCGTGTGGCGTTCGTGTTCCTGTGCAGGTGAAGATGGTGGTGCAGAGTGAGAACGGAAAGCTTCGTGCTGCTCTGATGGCCAATCTGAAAAGTGCTGTGACTGCCTCCTTTCTCATGCTTCCTGAAAGCTTCACCGAGGACGACCTTTTCCTGCAGATCGCTGGTCTTTCTTATGCTGGTGTGTGACGTATAGAAACCTAAACCTGAAAATCATGTAGTATGAATTTTTTTTAGAACTGTTGCATTAATCACACTGAACGTTTTTATATAAAAGTCAGCAGATGTTATATAATTTATTTATTTAATATAAATTCTTAATACCAGTACTTGTAAGGATACATGCATACAGCTACACACTGCACTGGAATTTATAGTTGTTGCTTTATTGAGTTGGCAGAAATGGTCGAATGAGTCATTTTTGACATACTGCAAAATGTTGCTGTTTTGTTGCCTCAGTAATTATTTACATACCAAGTGAGGGAAGATAAAATTATGTTGAGTGTACCAGTAAGGTTGTTGGTGCTACTGGAAACTTTGTAATGACAAGGTTTTTAATATTTCAGAATGTTTTATTGTTTCAGCATATAAAAATGTAGCCAAATGTATAAAAAACACTTTTTTTTATAAATACTGGCAAGCTGCGGTATCTCTTGTGATCAGTGCTGCTGTTTTGTAATCCTGAGGCTGCAGGTTTGAACCCAGGTTGCATCAGGAAGGGCATCCACATTAAACAATTGCCAAATCTTTCATATGAATTCACTCGTAGTGGTGACTCTCGCAAGAATGGAGCAGCCAAAAGAACGACAACTTCTTCATGAATATTGCACTCACCAGTGAAGTGATGTAGCTGGATACCAAAGTTCAGGCTCAATAATCCAGGTATAAAATCCAACAATGTTCAGTCAGGTCATTTGGACGGTTTCTTTTTTGTGCCGAGACGTTTCATCCGTCATCCAACGGACTTCTGTAATCTGAGGAACCACCAAACAAAACTGTTTCATTCAAAACAGAACTTTGGTGTTTTGAACCACTTTGACATGACTGTCTTTTAGAGGAGTTGACGAGGGAGATTGCGTGCCCCAGAGGCCTCTTGGCACCAGCAAACTGTTTTTTTTTCCACTCTGGAGTATTCTGTTGGTTGGTGGAGAATCAGTTTTGTTTGGTGGTTCCTCAGATTGAAGAAGTCCGTTAGATGAAGGACGAAACGTCTCGGCACAACAAAGAAGCCGTCCAGGTGACCTGACTGACATTGTTGGATGTAGCTGGATATTTTGTTGTCTTATTGACTTGTTAGGATGAAACATTTTGTCTGCTTCTGAAGGGGATTTTAGGATGGTGTTTGGAGAGGACAAATCCAAGGTGGCCAATATTGTGAAAGACAACATGCAGCACTTCCGGCTTCTGTACAGCAACATCCTGCGGGACTGCCCTCAAGTGGTCTACAAACCTCAACAAGAAAAACTTGAGGTATGACATGGAAAACCAGCAAACGCACACAGCTTAATATATTGGCTCTTTCCTTTAAGGAATGTGGCTAAACATCTGTTTAATTACTACAATGCTATGGTGTAAAATGGGACACTCCATAAAAACAGGAAATTAGTTATGTTCCTAAGACAATGAATGTACTATCTTAGAAGATCCATTAGATAATTATTTTTGCAATAAATGTAAAATAATATTCCCTATACCCTCAATTTTCTCTGTCTCTCTGTCTCTGTCTCACACAAGCGCACAACAAGATGAGTTTGCGTACAAAAGATCCACAAGTTTTACAGATATGTACTACAAGATTCAGAAATGCGTAAACAGTTTTTCTAATTGCACAAATGGGAATTTTCTGCGCATTCAAATTGTCAAATACACGTGCACAAATCAGTGACGTGCGTGCGGTGAGGTTTGTGACAGGTGAGGCACCGACTCGTCTGGAATCGGATGCTCACATATATGAACCCAAAATAGAAGCTTATATTTCAATTTAGCCTTTTATTCTTTTAAAAAGGCATCTAATTATGCTTTACTCAACTCCATACTCCTTTTTAAATAAATAAAAGAAAACATGTATTATCTTACCTTTATTTTAAGATGAATGAGTTTAGAAAAATTATTTAGTTTTGAGATATGATCTTCCATTTTGTCTAAACAAATTTAAACAGTGTACTGATGTGCCCTCCCCCCGCCCCTCTGCATAACAGAACCACTGACTGCATCTGTGTCATTGTCTCTATGGGGCAGCACTGCCCCCTATCGGTGCAGCAAGGTATATTCTGCCGCACCTCTGAATTTTCAGCGTGCATTATGACCGATTAGAAAGAAGAAATATGTCACACACATTCATTCAATATATTAGACGGACTTTAAAACATCAGCATGTGCAGCACGTGTAATCAAACATGTATATTGGCGATTATAAAGAGAGACAGTAATGGGCATGCTCCACCTCCTACTTCATATATTGTATATGACACAGCGCCTCCAGAGGTGAACCAGAGCACTACACTACCTCACCCTGCATTGTTTGAACAGGCTATGTGTAAATTCTGTGATTTTGACCATTGAAGTGTTGAAATAATTCAGGAAACAGTTTAATTAAACACTTTTATATAACAGTCAAGTGGTCAAATGTGTTTTCTCTTATCAACGTGTTAGTATTTTGTCATGATGACAGGAGAGGCACTGCCTCACCTGCCTCCCCTGACTGCACGTCACTGGCACAAATTACCTGCTGTGGACATATCGGTCAACATGAGTGCACGGATCAGTTTGCATCTGAATATGACTTTTGAGACTTTCTTACCGCTCCAAATTCACAAAGGTGATGCTTACCTGATGTACTGAGTGTTAGGGAAAAAAAACATATTTCTAACTTAGCACAGTACCTCATAACCTTTTATATTAAAACACATACACGTACGTTAGCATTCCTGGAGTGAAATTTTTTAAATTTTTTTAACTGTACGATTAAAAGAAGCAAAACGAGCAGGTTATTCTTAATTTTCTTGTGGAAAAACTACTAGTAAAATATGTTATCTGGTATTTTAGCAGCAGAAGAAAATATTTTATACATATGATATATTATAAAATAAAATAAACAACCTAAAATGTGTTTATTATTCTTCATGTAGATAATTTATCGAGAAAAATATGTAAAGTTTACTGAATTTTTTTTTTCCTGGAGTTTTTCCACAAGAAATATAACCTAACCATTTTTTTATGTTTATTTAACGGTCCACAAATTGAACATTTTCTTGTGGACAAACCATCAGAAAAATATATATTTTTGTTTTTCTTGTGAACTGTACATTTGGAATAAACTGGAGGTTTTTAATTCCTCTGCACAAACTACTAAAAAATTACCTTTTCCAGTATTTTCTTCCTTTGCTAAAAGTATGGGGAAAATATACATTTCCAGTTGTTTATCCACAAGGAGAAAATGTTAATTTTGTGGACCGTACAGCTAAAATAAACATAAAAAATGAGTAGGTTATTTTTTCCTCTGCAGAAACTTCTGGAACTATATTTTACGGTGTTTTCTTCCTCAGCTAAAAATACTGGAAAATAAATTTTTCCAGGAGTTTTTACACAAAAAGAAAATGAAGAGTAACCTACTCATTTAGAGTTATTTTAACTGTACAGTTCATAAAATTAACATTTTTGTAATCCAGTAACCTTAATGTAAGAGTGTGTGTTTTAATTTAGGAGTTAGGAGCTACTGTGCAAAGTTAGAAACTGTCCCAGCTTTTCACCAGCCTTGAACGCAGCATCACCTTTCTGAATCTGGAGAGGTAAGAAAGTCATTAAATTCACATTCACAGGCAAGCTGATCTGTGCACTTGTGTTGACTGATCCATCTGTAGCCGGCAATTTGTGCACGTGCATTTGACAGTTTGTATGCACAGAATATTCCTACTTGTGCTGTGTGAAATGTATGTATGTGAAAAAACTGTGCTAGGGATGCAAGATATTGTATTTTTGGCCGATATCCAATATGTTAAAACTTATTTGGCCGATAACTGATACCAATACCAATATTTTTTCCTAGACCTACTTACAGAGACTGCATAGCTTTCTCTGCTGTGGAATTAAAATACTACATTATTCTGCATGGTCTTTGTCAGTTTGGCCTGCAACTAAATGCAAATACCATAAAGGGGGCTGAAAATGATGCAACACTTCAACTTGGATTATGTTTAATGTCACATTTATTCATGACATTTACTCTCTCTAACACAATGACAACACTCGAACAGTGCAAATTTATAAATTTTCACAAATCTAAACTCGGCCTGTTCACAAGCAACAAGTGAAGCACATAAGTAGTAGTGCATTAATAGATACACTTGACAGTTTCTTTAATTTAAAATTAACTTAAAACAGAAGCCTTTTATATCGGTGAGTTATTTTGATGGAATGGCCGATGTCTGATATTTAACTTCATTGCTTATATTGGCCGATAATATCATGCATCCCTAGTCTGTGCATCTGTAAAGCTTGTGGTACGCTTGTGGATCTTATTGTACACGTACAAATATGCAATACGTTGTACGCTTTTTTGTGACTACATTTGAGATTAATTTATCTTCATATATTTGCTGCCTAAAATAAATCTGTGTTATAGTCAAGTCACATTTATTTATATAGCACATTTAAAACAGTAACTGTTATCAAAGTGCTTACCAAAAAAGATCACAGCATCAAATATTAATAACAAGATATTACAGCAACATGAATAAAAGCATAAAAACATTAAATATAATGAGAAACAATGAAATACTAAATCAAATCACCCTGCGTTAAATGTCGGGGAGTAAAAGCAAAATGGATGAACACAATCATCAACAATGAAATACCAAATGAGATCACACTGTGTTAAATGCCAGTGAGTACAGATGTGTTTTGAGGAGAGATTTAAAAGCAGAGACTGAGGTGGCCTGTCGAATGTTGATGGGCAGATTGTTTCAGAGTTTAGGGCCTATGACTGAAAATGCCCGATCTCCTCTGAGCTTCAGCCTGGTTTTTGGTACGGCCAAAGGCAGCTGGTCTGATGATCTCAAGGACCGAGAAGGAGTATAAGGATGAAGGAGGTCGGAGAGGTATGAGGGTGCAAGGCCATTAACACACTTAAATGTCAGCAGAAGAATCTTAAAATCAACTCTTGACATGCACAGGAAGCCAGTGAAGAGAAGACAGAACTGGAGTAATGTGCTCAAACCTGCGAGTTCCTGTTAGTAGCCGAGCTGCAGCATTTTGGACAAGCTGGAGACGTGAGAGAGAGACCTGACTGACCCCAGCATCAAGTGAGTTACAGTAGTCCAGCCAGGTTGTAATAAATGCATGGACCAATTTTTCAAGGTCGGATCTGGACAGGACGGACTTGAGCTTAGCTATCTGCCTTAGCTGAAAGAAGCTTTTTTGAAGAACAGAATTTATCTGCTTATTAAACTTAAAGTCCGAGTCTAAAACTGTCCCGAGATTGGTAACAGACTGTTTTAGATATGGCTGAAGAGAGTCCAAGTTTGCAGGATCAGTGACAGTGGCAGAGCTAGGGTTAAACACAATGACCTCAGTCTTCTGATCATTAAAACTCAAAAAGTTCGCAGCCATCCAAGTCTTGATGTCATCAAGACATTTTAACAAAGGGCAAATGGAGGAGGAACTGTTTGGTGTTAACGGCAGATAAATCTGAGAGTCATCAGCATAACAATGAAAGGAAAAACCATGTTTACTCAGGATAGACCGTAAGGGGAAGAGATACAAAGAAAACAGAAGGAAAGAGGCACTGAAGTAGATAGTGTTAGCAAAATTAACACAGAAACTCCTGTCGCTCAGGTAGGGCAACAGACATGTATATTGAAATCTCCCAGAATCAAAACCCGATCATATCTGAGCAGAATCCAAGTTAAAAAGTCAGAGAGTTCAGCCATGAAGTCCTTATTATATTTGGGTGGCCTGTATAACACAGCAGAAAAAACAGGATTTGAACGGCCCACCTCAAAACACAGCAGTTCGAAGCTCAAAAAATTAGCTGGTATCTGTACCAGTTTGCAGTTCCATCGTTTTTTGAAAATAGTTAATAATCCACCACCTATGGCTGATATTCTCAGAGCATTAGAATAAGAACAGTCCGGTGGTAAAATTTCTGACAGGGCCATGAACTCACCACAGGAGAGCCACGTCTCAGTCACGCAGAAGAAGTCCAGACCGGTGGAAGAGAAAAAGTCCTTCAAGATTAACGTTTTATTAGCCAGAGATCTGGCGTTTATCAGTGCAATCCTTGTAGGAATCACAGCAGGAGAAGTTGTCCGTGAAGTTAAGACCATTGGTCTCAGATTTGTGGAGTTTGACCCACGACGCCAACGACCGGAAGCCCAGCCGCTGCAAACAGGTCTGCTGTGGAAGCACGACCCATCCCGTGGGACCGGGAAGGACTCCGGTGGATCGGCGCAGCACCAGGACAGGTGATTTAAGATGTGGTCCTTGGTTGAAGAGGAAGCCGCAGCAGCAGCTCGCCAGGCTTTGATCCTCACAAGACGGCCGGCTTGTTTTCCACGGCGCCTGGAGCGATGTCTTCGAGCGGGCAGGATACTACAGCGGAGGTAAACAGGAATGTCTTCAAGCAGAGGTGGGGTCCAAGAGGGGGTCCAGAGTTACGATCATTATGATCAAACAAAGCGAGACTGGTGGCAGATAGTCAGAGATTTAGGAGTTGATGACGTTCATAAACCAGCCGTGAGTCGATGTTGTAAGTGAAAAATGACAAAAACAGAAAAAACACAATCACTGCAGACAGAGGTGGAGGGCAGGCCATGCACAGCGGCGCCATCTTCCCGGAAGGGAATATAATAAATTAATTATAATTAAATTAATTTATAATTTTTATAATTATAAAATTATAATTATATTTTGATTGTGAAACAGGCAGACTTATTATTTACTGACAGCTGTTTGATTATACTGAATTTTCTCTGTTCTTAACCGTCCTTTTAACTAGATCAGTGTGGAAAGTGTTTGTCTGAACTTCATACAACCTGCAAACATTAGTGTGCAATATTCCTGCTTTAGTACCAACCTGTTGCTGCCACACCCAGGCACACAAGGAAATACTTCTCACCTGAGGCGACGCACCTCCTGGAATAACATGTTGAGTAAACGTAGAGGAGGAGCGTTCAGGTGCAAGGCTCTGTGTATCTTTTGTTTAGTGTCTCTGCAGTGGAAAATAAAAAAAATCCCTGGGGAATTGTTCACGGTGATGTTTTCCGACAGGAGCAACACTCCTAACCCAAAGTCATAAATGTACAAAGCACATTTGCTCGCTAGCAGTCTGCTTCTGCTATTAGGTTGTTATTCTTTTAAACTTTGATGGAAATGTGAATGCGTTAATGACCACCTGTAAAAAAAAAAAAGTTAAAAACTAAACAAAAAAACTGGTGACTGTGTTTGAAAACAGCTCGAGTGTTCACTTTGTGTGAACCTTTTTAGACAGTGTATGTTTCTAAGGACAGCCTGCGTCTCTATCCATCACTTCACTGTGCTGTTATAAACTGATACTTCAGGAAATGGTCACTGTATGACTAAATCTTCTGAAACTGTCCAGAAAAAAACATCTACTTCTATACTTTAGGTTCCTAATGTTTTGTTCCTTGTCACACTGTACAGGATAGAAACTAGCTAATGAATAACAACAACAACAGAATATAAAAGTTACAGATGTTTTCAGTGTTACAACCACAAAAACAAATGCATTTCAACATATGCAACCAAATACAGTATTTAAGACAATTGCAATACTACAGATAACGTGAAAATACACTTTCTACAGTGGTATAACAGTAATCAATATTCAAACTTTTTATTCAAATATTAACTTGTGAATAAATAACTTTTTATCCATGTTTTTTTAAAACTTTACATCAATATTTTTTTCTTCATCGGTTATGATTTAGGGTCAATGGTAGATAATATTTACAATATTCCATGTGAAATATTATGTTAAAAAAAGGTGTAATAGTTTACCCAGGCCAGGTCCAATCCCAGTCTGGGAAATTGTTTATTTATTTATTTATTTTCAACAAAAGTCAAAAGTACAAACCAAATGGAGATGATCAAGACAGTACAACTACAACAATTTCAGATATGTTCCAAATACAAATTTAACTGAAAACAATAACTTAGATTTGTACAAAATATAATTCAATGACTAAAAAGATGAAAAATGTCCAAATATGATTTGAAATATGAGCAAAACAATTACAGTTATGAATAATAAATAGTTGTAGTTGCCACTCTTACTGGATACTTGTGTCTGGATAGTTATACGCCCTAACACCACAATAGTTTTGCAGACACTGATTCAACTGTAAGTATTTCTCCTTGTTTGTTTTCTTTCAGGTCGACAAAAGTCCCGAAGGCCAGTTTATCCAGCTGATGGCGTTACCTCGAACTCTTCAGCAAAGGATCACAAAGCTGGTCGATCCTCCAGGGAAGAACCGGGACGTGGAGGAGATCCTGCTGCAGGTGGCTCAGGACCCTGACTGCGGGGCCATTGTGCAACAAGGTACAGTAGATTTACGAGAATACGGCTGTGAAGCTGCTCCAGAGTCTGTTCTTGTGAAATGATTCACTGAACCATTTGCCTTAACAAAAAGGGAATAAACAAGATGGTAAAGAGGAGGGGCATGAGGAACAGTATGGTTCAACGATTTATCATCAATTATACTTTTTAAATGGCAAAGATAAACTGATGAAACAATACGTTTTTATTTTAGTGAACAAGCGAGCAAATATATATTAATAAATGGTACGAATAAAAAGCGTAAACTATACATAATTTTAAAAATCTTTACAGAACCCTCCTTGATAACTGTCTACACAAACTGCTTCTAGACAACAGTCACACTGAGCTGATGAAATGTTGCCTGTCTCACAGGTATCTCTACGATCGTCAAGACGTCCAGTATAACACAAAGTCTCAAAGGCATTGTTACAGCTGGTAAGAACTCGTACACCTCATCTATAAACCTGCATTGATGTGTTGTGTAGTAGAGCTTTAGACTGATAAAAACACTGTACAACACTTCTGGTAATGAACTTAATGTCTACAATGTTAGAACAAAATACAAAATTTTATATATTTCAAAAAGAACTCATGAACTATAGTGAGATGTTTGGATTATTAAATGATAATGAAACATACCAGCTAGCATCTCTGAAGCTTATTAATTAATACTGTATATATTGCTTTAAAATATATTGTAAATTCTAACAAAACTACAGTAGTCCCTCGCTACTTCGCAGTTCGTTTTTCGTGGACTTGCTCTATAGACGTTTTCAAAGTAAGATTGGACATAACACACTATGTCTGACTGATGGATGAGCTGAACGATTGGCATGGATTTTTTTATTTAAAATAAATTATTTTAAATTATTTAGCACCTGCTGCACAGGTGCACAGGTCTGTGTGCAGCCCACAGCTGTGAGAGAAGCTTCCCCCTGCAGCTGATCAGCTGATCTCAAGGAGAGAAGTGGGCGTGAGCGAGAGTGCAGCCAGAGGCAGAGAGCTGAAATCATGACATTTTGTGCTCTTTTAGAACGTTTAAAGTTTTGAAACATTGTTTAGAATATTGAAAGAGTGTGGGAAGGTTTTAAAATGCCTTAATAAATATATAAATACTAAAATAAATTACTACTTACTACTTGTACTACTATTCCTACTTCATGGTTTTTCACTTATCGTGGGGCTTCAGGGTACGGATCCTCCGCGATAAACGAGGAACTACTGTAATGGCCTGTTAGTTGCAAAGTATTGTATACATTTTATATATTGTATATCATATACCTCTTACCTTTTCGCCAACCTTAAGAAATGCTTATTGGGAGATGTAATTTAGGACCATGTTATTAGTCTTCTGTATTAGAAACTTTGGACACACCGTTCTTGTCTTTTCCTCTTTAGGTTTGTGGAAGACAGTGTCATACAGCTCCAGAAAGTTGAAGAAAATGTGGAGGGGCTGGAGGAGGAAGTCGTCTGTCTCACACATGTCCTGATGCAGATGATTCAAAACTGTCCGTTTTTATTATTTTTATTTAAACTATCCATATTCCACCATTTATTTCCTGTTTTTACACCTTGGAAAACTGACTTGAACAATGGCGCAGATATCTGTAACGTTATGGGCTCTGAAAAACAAAACACTGTCAGTGTATAGTTAAAATCCATTTGTTTACCTGCGCTTAAACTCATGATAGTTGCAGGAAAAAAAACGAGACATTTCCAGAGTCAGACTGAATTAGGTTTTTTAGTCGTACTAAATATTTGACCTTTTTATTTTAGGGCTGAAGTGAGTCAGGGACGTGTGAAAGTTAGTGGAATGTAAAGAGCACCTTTGTGTTAATACAGCTTGAAACGTCTACCTCAAGTTTAATGAAAGGAGTTTGACATTGTGTATTTTTTCATGTGAATAGTTCTGTCCTTGTTGGGACCCGTGATTGACGTAATAGGGGTTAGCGTTTCACTCTCCAGATCCCAATAGTGTGCATGCTTGTTAACATTTTATTCAAAATAAATGGAGTTTGAGTGATTTATCCATCAACACATGTAACTAGACCAGAGGTCTGCAACCAGCGGCTCTGGAGCCACATGTGGCTCTTTGGTCCTTCTGCAGCGGCTCCTTCAAGCTTTGGCCAAAACTGCCATAAAACTGAATTTTATTGGTTGTTACACAAACAACAAAAAAGTGCTAGTTTTAGCTGTTTTCCTTTCATTTCTTTTGCAAATACTCACTTTAACTTTTTGCTTTATTTCGACACCTAATTATTTTATACACAATTAAAAATCACATAGATCTGCACAGTTCTTTTTTTTTTTTTTTTAACTATTTTTTTTCCCACTCTTTACAAGAATCTGGTCTTTTCCTTTGTCTTAAACTGTAAAAAAAAAAAAAATCAAATGTTAAAACTCATTAGATATTTTTAGCTTTATAATGTCACCATTACTGGCCACAAAAAGTCTCCTCCAACAAACCTAAAGTAGCCCACGGGCCACCAGTTGATAATCACAGTTGTAGCAGGTTGTTCAGGCTCTGGACACATTTAATTTAGTGAATGAAGGTTTAAAAATGTCTCTTTTGATCATAAAAGTTGCAGACACCTGAACTAAACAAAGGTCTAGAACCTAAAAGTTGAAGCTGCTAAGTAAAAGTGCCCCCTAGTGGCCGGCTGCAGTGCAATTACAGGTCACACCCATGCAAAATCAATGGGATATTTTCCTGACAAAAAAACAAACATACACTTCATGTGTTGATTTTTATTGATTTATGTTTAACTTGCCTTGTTGCAATATATTTTTTAATCTATTTCTTTTTAAGTATGTTTAGTTTTACTTGGTATTTGAAAGTGTCCTGTTACACCATGTTGATGAGTTGTGATTGTGAGTAGACAGGGCTTTAGTATTAAAGGTCCAAAATCACTAATGCACAGACTCTGGCTCCAAAAATACAACTTGGCAGCATCCGTAAACCAGAGATTATTTCAGTTTCGAACAATGGAAGTTCATTTAGTTTCTTAGTCCATCTTTATTTATGTTGATGCAGTTTGTATTTCTGTAATTCATGACTGATAAATTGTACAAATGTGGATAAATGTGAATCTCCTCACATATTTTCTCAAAACTAGCACTGCTGTTTGTTTTTTCTCTGTATTTGGAAGTGCATTATTCTTAATCACCTCTTGAGTAAGTTTTGTCATAGCTCAAGTATTGTCGGCGCACAGTCTGCTTGGTGACAAAAGTCGGAGCTACATGCAGGCAACTATAGAGGAACATACAAGACCATATGTGTCAAACTCAAGGCCCAGGGGCCAAATTTGGCCCTCATTGACATCTTATCTGACCACCAAGATGATATTTGAAACATAAAATACTTCTATCTCTTGAAATTTTTTCAGTAATCTTTGATTATGATGTTGAAAGCAAAACAGAGAACATCAATGAGACCAATCAAACTCTTGTTGAGGAACCTGTGACCAAGAAAAGATGTTGGGTATCTGATTTGAGTTAACGTAGATTCTGATATTGGCCCTTAGTTTGAAAAAGGTTTTAATTTTGGCCCCTTTTTGTAAGTGAGTTTGACACCCTAGACTAGACCCTCACTTTGGTAAAAAATAATAATAATAAAGCCCTGCAGTGGCAGACATCAGCCGTTAATTGTAAATTGCTCAAATCATCAAAACTAAAATAAACCTAATACGATCTTTAAAAACAACTTTGACCTTTAAACTTTTCAGGTTCTACTTCTTTGGACCCCTAAAACAAGTTAAACAAAATCACACACATCTACTTACCTGACTTACTTTACCAAAGTTATGTTGAATGTTTATGTCTTTAAATGTTTTTATTCACTGCAGTTTGCATACTGGTACCTTGTAATACCTTTCTGTACAATGATGAATATCCAATTAAAAAAAAGAAGTTTAATAAAGTTTTATAATCGCACCAGTCCTCTTCAGCTGTATGTTCTTCTATGTGAACATAAGGTTTGTTCAAAAACCCAATTTAATCTAAAGATAAAATGTTTGCTTTTACAGTGTATCACAAAAGTAAGTACACCCCTCACATTCCTGTAGATATTTAAGTATATCTTTTCATGGGACAAAATGACACTTTGACTAAATGAAAAGTAGTCTGTGTGCAGCTTATATAACAGTGTACATTTATTCTTCCCTCAAAATAACTCAATATACAGCCATTCATGTCTAAACCACCGGCAACAAAAGTGAGTACACCCTAAGAGACCACACCCCTAAATGTCCAAATTGAGCACTGCTTGTCATTTTCCCTCCAAAATGTCATGTGACTTGTTATGTCTCAGGTGTGCATAGGGAGCAGGTGTGTTCCAATTTTCTAGTACAGCTCTCGCACTCTCATACTGGTCACTGAAAGTTCCAACATGGCACCTCATGGCAAAGAACTCTCTGAGGATCTTAAAAGACGAACTGTTGCGTTACATGAAGATGGCCAAGGCAACAAGAGGATAGCCAACACCCTGAAACTGAGTTGCAGCACAGTGGCCAAGATCATTCAGCATTTTAAAAGAGCAGGGTTCACTCAGAACAGACCTCGCGTTGGTCGTCCAAAGAAGCTGAGTGCACGTGCTCGGCGTCACATCCAAATGCTGTCTTTGAAAGATAGGCGCAGGAGTGCTGTCAGCATTGCTGCTGAGATTGAAGAGGTGGGGGGTCAGCCTGTCAGTGCTCAGACCATACGCCGCACACTACATCAAATTGGTCTGCATGGCTGTCATCGCAGAAGGAAGCCTCTTCTGAAATGTGTTCATAAGAAAGCCTGCAAACAGTTTGCTGAAGACATGTCAACAAAGGACATGGATTACCGGAACCATGTTCTATGGTCTGATGAGACCAGGATTAATTTGTTTGGTTCAGATGGTCTCAAGCATGTGTGGCGGCAATCAAGTGAGGAGTACAAAGATAAGTGTTTGATGCCTACAGTCAATCATGGTGGTGGGAATGCCATGGTCTGGGGCTGCACGAGTGCAGCAGGTGTTGGGGAGTTACATTTCAATGAGGGACACATGAACTCCAATATCCATCCATCCATTATCTTTACCCGCTTATTCCATTTTGGGTCACGGGGGTCGCCGTGCCCACGTCCAGCAATCACTGTGCGAGGGGCGGGGTACACCCTGGACGGGTCGCAAGTCCATTACAGGGCCACATAGAGACAAACGAGACAAACAACCATTCACTCTCACTCACACCTAGGGACAATTTAGAGTTACCAATCAGCCTAACATGCATGTTTTTGGTCTGTGGGAGAAAACCGGAGCACCCGGAGAAAACCCACGCATGCACGGAGAGAACATGCAAACTCCACTCAGAAAGGCCCCTGGACCGGGGTTTGAACCAAGGACCTGCTCGCTGAGAGGCAGCAGCTCTACCAGTTGTGCCACCGTGCTGCCTTGAACTCCAATATGTACTGTTAAATACTGAAGCAGAGCATGATCCCCCTCCCTCCCGAAACTGGGTCACAGGGCAGTGTTCCAGAATGATAATGACCCCGAACACACCTCTAAGACGGCCACTGCTTTACTGAAGAGGTTGGGGGTAAAGGTGATGGACTGGCCAAGCATGTCTCCAGACCTAAACCCAATAGAACATCTTTGGGGCATCCTCGGGCAGCACGGTGGTGCAACTGGTAGAGCTGCTGCCTCTCAGCGAGCAGATCCCTGGTTCAAATCCCGGTCCGGGGGCTTTCCTGGGTGGAGTTTGCATGTTCTCTCCGTGCATGCGTGGGTTTTCTCCGGGTACTCCGGTTTCCTCCCACAGACCAAAAACATGCATGTTAGGCTGATTGGTAACTCTAAATTGTCCCTAGGTGTGAGTGAAAGAGTGAATGGTTGTTTGTCTCTATGTGGCCCTGTGATGGACTTGCGACCCGTCCATGGTGTAACCCGCCCCTCGCACAGTGATTGCTGGACATGGGCACCGGCGACCCCCATGACCCAAAATGGAAGAAGCGGGTAAAAGATGATGGATGGATGGGGCATCCTCAAGCGGAAGGTTGAGGAGCACAAAGTCTCGAATATCCGCCAGCTCCGTGATGTCGTCATGGAGTGGAAAAGCATTCCAGTGGCAACCTGTGAAGCTCTGGTAAACTCCATGCCCAGGAGAGTTAAGGTAAATAATGGTGGCCACACAAAATATTGTCACTTCAGGACCTTTCACTAAGGGGTGTACTCACTTTTGTTGCCGGTGGTTTAGACATGAATGGCTGTATATTGCGTTATTTTGAGGGAAGAATAAATTTACACTGTTATATAAGCTGCACACAGACTACATTTCATTGTGTCAAGTGTCATTTTGTCAGTGTTGTACCATGAAAAGATGTACTTAAATATCTGCAGGAATGTGAGGGGTGTACTCACTTTTGTGATACACTGTATGTAAAGGCGATCTTGCTCAGAACGGTAGGTTTATGTCTTCCTGCAAATTCACTAATTAGACAATTTTAATCTTTATTTTTTGTCATGATTGGTCATTTGATGTGGGATATGTTGACAAACGCATAATGGCAGCAGAGGAGAAGAGAGTTTTTACTTCTTAAAAATATATCTTAAATATATATCTTTTTGAGTAGTGTTAGTTATTTTACCGAAATGCTTCGAGAAAATAATTTTTGTTTTAGCAATAAGAGCACCTTTGGGGTAATCTAATTTTGGTGTATCATTGTGGTGACAAGCAGTAACCAACACACTCCAAGGAAAACAACAAAAACCTCTGACTCAACTTACTGTAGGCCATTGGTACAAGAGTGAAAGGAATAAAATGGTGTCTTTAAAAGCAAAACAAAAAACATAAAGGATGATGTTTGTTGCATGTCAAGTGAGTCATGTTTTTTTCCATTAATCATACCTTCATGATGAGTCACCTTGAAGCAGGTTCAGGTACGTCCTCAAATGTCAAATAATTTTTTTGTCCCCTGCTGCTGAGCTACCAGCCGTTAATGTATGTGTTGCAATCACCCCTGAGCACACAAAACTTTTCTTGGACACTTTTCAGCTCCGGCATTTTGTTGCTCCAAACATTATGCAACCCTGCAGTTTGAGGACGGAGAGTAAAGTTACATTTACTCAGGTATTTTAGTGTTAGCGACGCTTATCAGATATAGTATCCTCAAATGAACTTGAGGCTTCTGCTCCTTTTACTTAGTGCACCTAAAGTAAAAACAGACGTACTGTCTACAAAGTAGAACAGATTTTCACATAAAACCAGCTCTTTCTTGCTCTATCTTGTGTTTGGTATGAATCTATTTTATAAGTTTTCCTTAGACTAGACTTCTACATAAAAATAAAATGAACTTTTTAATTAAAAAAAAATAAAAAAATAAAAAAAAATATATATATATATATATACAAGACTGAGTAGGGGGTAATCGGTAAAAAATAAACGTGCCTGGGCAGCTTTGACAGAAGAGCGGTTTGGCCCAAAGAGGTGTTTATTTTATTTTATTTACTTTTTAATAAAAGTTGAAGAAAACTGAGAAAGTACTTAAATGAGTGAATTACTGAAGTGTAAAAAATAAATGTCAAGTATTTCATTTTAAAAGGTATTTTATATTCACCTTGTTGTGTTCATATTAATGGCTTCATCAAACGTTGCTGCTTTTTAAACTGATCTCAGTTAAAGAGATAGTTTGTAGTTTGTTGAACAGTTTGTTGTCAACTGCACACTGAGGGAGTTTTTCCTTTCCACTGTTGCCACTGTGCTTGCTCACGATGGGAGACTGCGACCACGTGAAGATTCGACAAGTCTGCCGGCTTCCTCATATACAGTAGATGACTTCACTAAATGGCTTTTTTTTAATGTATGTGAAAGTTTCTGTTCAGTTCCCCGATACAACTTCTGTTATGATTATATAAATAAAATGAAATGAATTGCACAACAACATGCTCCACTCCAGGGTAAAGAACTCTGATGTTCCGTGTTAACTAGTTATTTGGTAACCACCATAATTTCCGGACTATAGAACGCGCCTGAATAAAAGCCGCGCCCACCAAATAAATAAAATAATAATAATAATTTTGAACATATATAGGCGGAAGTTGTGTATAAGCTGTGGGTGTGCAGCATGTGTGTAACATGAGGTATTTACACAGAAATATATATATATTTTTTACTTTTAATTAAATACGTACAGGTAACATACAGTGAATGTTGTTGTCTGAGCAGTGCCGGTAACACGGCTGGTTAAAAAATAAAATACAGTAGCCTACCGGGACGTCATTGATTGCTATCTTCACCTTCCTCCTGTGCAAGCTTGTGCTGTCCTCCGTCACACAGGTGCCAACATCCCACCAAGCTCAAAATGCCACTTTAAATGCACAATTCATACTTATTTCTATGACATCCCGAGCGCCGCAGAACGGCCGCACTGATGAGAGAAAATCGGTTCTTCTCATCCTGAGCATTTCATTGTACTGTTTACCTTGTGTTAACCTTGCACAAGACAAATGAACACAACTTGAACTTGAATGCACAATTCACACTTATTTCGAGTGGCTGAAAATACTATGTTGTGCCCCCAGGAAAGGGGTACGTTTCCCACCTTCCTGGGGGCACAACAGGGAGGGGAGGAGAGAACAGGGAGAGAACAACCTGTTCTCCCCCTTTTCATTGGTCCACTGTGACCTGTTCTGTAATTTCATTGGTCAGATTATTTTTTTTAACCTTTATTTAAACAGGTAGTCTCATTGAGTCACGAGGACCCACCCCCCAAGAGAGATGCATTGAACAGCTACGTGAGCGCCTGGGTGTAACGAGGCTAAATATGTTGGCGGCATGAAGCTCATTAGTACGATGGAGTTTTAGGGCCATGCTAAAAAAAAATAATAATAATACATTGCCACGCTAAGAGAAAAAATGTTTTAAAGCAATAAAATTACGAGAATAAAGTCGTAGTACGACGAGACTAAAGTCGAATAAAGTATTAATATTACTTGAATAAAGTCGTACGAGATTTTTTTTTTTTAGAGCTGTCATTAATTTTTTTTCCCATGTGTCAGATCCACAACGAGACCTGTCAATCAATCCAGTAGGTGTGTCAGCAAATGACCAATCCGAAGCTAAATGAGTACTAATATTATCCGAACTCCTACATGATAAAGCAGGGTTTACCGCATTTTAACTGCGGTAAAAAGAACGTTTGTTAAACTTTATTGTTATTGACACTCTTACTCAAAACCTATTCCAATACTGCCACCTACTGTTGCGTTTTTTTACGCTGCTTCTGGGATGCATATACGTGACGTCATTACGTCGTGACTTTCGTTTTTGTTTCTGTTTAAAAATGGCGCTCAGTGAGCAAAACTGTGTGCGTGCAACGCTGTTAGAGGTCTTCAATAAATATGCCAGAAAGAGGCTGAAGAGAACCAGCGACTCACTTATAGGAGCATTTAGCTTCGGACTGGTCATTTGCTGACACGTCTACTGGATTGATTGACAGGTCGCGTCATGGATCGACTCATGGAGAAAAAAAATTAACGACATCTGTTAAAAAAAAAAAAAAGTCATAAGAATTCACTCTCCTAATCAGGGCTTAATTTGTAAACTGATTGATGCCGGAACACAAATAGCGTGCGGAGAAGAGTGTGTTTGTGTGTGTGTGTGTGTGGGGGGATGTGTGTCCTCCCCCGGAAAATTTTGAATAAAAGAAATGCCATTTCCTGCATTTTGGTGTATTTTAAGTAACGTGTTGTTAAACATCTTTGTTTACCAACATTTGTAAACATTTGGTTAAATTGATTAGGTCTCTCTTGTAAATGAATCCTCGAGGTTCAATGAGACAAACAGCCGGTATAAATAAAGGTTGAATTGAAATTACTATTTTAGAGAGCAAGAAGAAAAGCCTGTGACTAGAGCCGATCCGATTCTGCCAAACGTCCTACCCAGCCCCACCCCCTGGCAACTCAAATCTCCGCCCCTAAAAGTCCCAAGTCATTGTGCATTTTTTATTATTTATTAAAAATACAACGAGAGGAGACGTTGCCCAGTCTGTGGAGTGGATGTTCCAGCCTCAGCGCGTGCACCACATTCCTGTCCAGCAGAGACATAGACCGCATGTCTCGCGGGGAGCGTCTTCATCCACCTTCAGCTGTGTGTATATGTCTATGTGCAGGAGTTCTGACACATCAGAAGCTGTGCGCGCTCTGGAGAGGCGGTCCTGTGCGTAAAACATGCACTGTCTGCAGGGCGCACAGCTGAAGCATGAAGACGCTCCCCATTGGACATGGGGTCCGCGCCTCTGCTGGGCTGGAGCAGCTGCGTGAAGCTGACACCCAACCGTCAGCTCCACCCAGCTGACAGGAGCATGTGCGCGAGCTGGTGCGCGTAGTGTGGCCGGAACATCCACTCCACAGACTGGGCAACGTCTCCTCTCGTTGTATTTTTAATAAATAATCAAAATAACTGAAAGTGACTTTGGACTTTTAGGGGCAGAGATTTGCCAGATCTGACCAAATAGTTGCTGAAACACAGTCGGTCAGAACGAGGGAGTTCCCAGATCTTGTTCCGGCAGGATACGACTCAAATTCACCACTGCTCGTAATTCTACGACTTTAGTCTCGTTTTTTTTTTCTTAGCTTGGCAATTTTTTTTTTTTTTTTTTTTGCGTGGCCCTATAGCTCCGTCATACATTAGCCTGTCAAAAAAAAACCAAACAAACATAATAATAATAAAATAAAATCCATAAATTAGCCGCAGTATTGTATAAGCCGCGGTGTACAAAGTGTGTGAAACATGTAGCGGCTTATAGTCCGGAAATTACGGTATTTGTTTATTAAAAGTCCCTGAGTATTCTGCACGTGACAGCATGTGATGCAACCCTCCAACAACATAATATATGCTGATATCACTCCTCACGGGCTCCACCAATCAGAGAGCGCTACTCTCACCACCTGCTAGGAGCTGAATTCCATCATTCCTGGCATTCCTGCTCCCTCCCTCCCTCCCTCCCTCCTCCTTCTCCTCCTCCCTCCTCCTCCTCATTTACAACCAAGTTTGTCCCGACAGCTACTATTGTCTCTCCTCGTTCTGGACTCTTTAACCGCGGTGGAATATACACATGTGGACTTACTGAGATTTTTTTTTTTTGTTGTTGCCATTTTTTCGAACTGGAAGAGTCCAAAGTGGCGCGTGAGGGAGGTACGTGTCGCGAGAATGTTTTGGTGACATTTCATTCACAAACCGGGTCGACAAAGTTTCTCACGACCAGAAAGCCAGCTCAGCCTCACGGTTTGAGTTCATTCTCGGTTGTGACGACAAGAAAGTGTCAGAAATGGCAGGAGACGGTTCGATATTGTCAGAAAACAGGAGCGTTTCCTGCTCGCTGCTTCTTCCTGCTGGATCATTGCAGTGATCCTGACTGAAGGGGAGACATCTGTTCAGGACACTGAGTCAGCCTGATATAAATACTGTTTCTGTTGGGAGACAGGCCAAACAGAAGGCACATAATCGTTTTCATCTGTAGCTTTCATAAAAAAATAATAATAAAAAAAAAAGTTTATTTATACGTTTATGTCTGCTTGACTTGTCCAGCTGCACAGTGTCTGCAAGTGTTTCCAGTTTAGAGTAGAACGTTAAAGAAAAACTTCTGAAGCTGAATGTTAAATATGGTTAAAATGTGTTTTTCTCTATGAGGGAACAGTATCTTAGGAATGCAGCATGAGGGAAGACAAGCATGCTGGATGTTTATTGATTGACCGCCCCCCATTCAAATACCTTTTATAACACAGCTAGTGTAAAGGTTCAGAGGAGAAATATTCCAAATATCTCAACAGTATTTTGTAAAGGAGTGATGTCAAAACACTCAGCAGATACTGTTTGCCAACATCTATTGCACGGCGGTTGTCCAGTGAAACAAATAAAATCAAATGCTGGGTTCGTTTTTAATTGAAAAGGCTATAAAATATTATCTAAACGTGATGCTGAATTAAAATGTGGATGCATATTTTTTTGTGTCAGGTGTGCTCATTTATTTTATTGTGAAAATAATTGACTTCATGCCATTTTCCTTTCTTGTCTCCATCGTTTTCTGTGTGGTCCGTGTCCCGCTGGACTTTGTGGATTTTAGGTGTATTGGTCAGCAGATCAGTCCTTTCGTCTTTTGATCATAGAGAGAATGAAAATATTAATCCTGTTGATCATTGGACTTTAATCTAGATTCAATCTGTTTATTTCTCCTCTTTAAATATGCTGTAAAATCTATCTGGAGTTGTGTTTGAAACAACAAAATCTAAAAGCCACAAACGGGTCAGCTAAATCATGACACTTTGGGGGTGACAACTCGAATTCAGACATTCCACACTAAACTCTTGTTGTTGTTGTTAATATCTTACTGTAATTATAATATTCATAACGATCTTGAACCCATCAGCAGTGAAATGGTGGAATGCTGTTGCTGTATATATGACAAAATAAAAAAAGAGAAGTTTTAAGATAAGTAGACTGCAAGAACATGACACCGGCGTATTTACATGTGAATTATATTATAACTGAGCTTTTACTATGTTAAAAATGTGTATTTTTGCTGAACATGTCTAATATAAAAAAAAAAAAAAAGTCTCAGTTTGCAGCAAAGTGTTGCGACTTGGGAGCAACTTTGAAGCGAAGTGACCTGAACTCTGAACTTTATTTAAATAAAGAGGATGCAGAGGACAGAGATGGAGGAGGATGACTCGCTGTGGAGGGAAAAGCTGCAAGAAGAAGAAAGATAAATAATAATAATAATAATAAACTCCAGTGGTTTTGACATTTTTCCCCTCTGCTTTGTTTTCCACCAGGCATCCAAGCATGGAGACCCCGCTGGACGTTCTGTCAAGAGCGGCATCATTTGTTCATGCGAACGAAGAAGAGAGTGAGTTTTGTTTTATTCCGTCCATCTATTCCTCTCTGTGCTCTCTCCTGCAGACATGTAGTTGTAGTGCACGTTTCACCCCTCTCTCTTCTTCTTGTGTTGCTTTAAAGTGATGCAAATGACTAAGATCCCACATACGCTGAGCCCAATATTGCTCTCAGACATAACTCAGCCTTGTTTGCTGCTGTAGGACAATAGGTACGTTATGTTATACAAGCTTTCAGTTTCAGACCCGCAGGCAAATCAGACCAACTGTCTTCAACAGCTAGCAGCAGTTTGACCAGATGTTTGCTTCTGTCAGAGTGGAACATCTGTCTTTGACATCCCGTCTTTGTCTCTCATTGCTCCAACTCTTAAGTTCACCTGCGGTAACCTCTTCTGTTTCTCTCGTTCTGCTTCATAGTCATGCTTCGGCATTTTTGGAACTGATGGAAAAAAAAAAAATTCCTTCTGAGATTAGAATGAAAAGTACAAACCTTCTCAGCGGGCTTCTGTATAGCCTGCAGAATTCAGAGCTGCCTGAAACGTACAAGGACACTTAACATTCAGGGGATGCCACTGATAACTGATGTGTGCTGCTTGGAGGACGTCGTGCTTTGTTTTTAATTGTCCACGCTGCAGCTTTGTGGGTTTGTCGGCTTGTTGCGTTGGATAACTGCTCCCTGCACGGGACCTGAAGGGTTGTAAAGAAAAACAGGGAGCTATTTAATAACTTACAGTTCTTAGAGCATCCAAAGTCTGTTTTAATTAGAAATTTTTAAGGTTTGTGTGGGATTTTTTTTTAATCAAAAGCCAAGAATTTACCCACTGTTATGACATTAAAAAGTTGTTTATTAGGCTGTTTAAAAACTTGTCCAGTTATTAAATATAAAAAGTAAGTACTGCAAGATAATAAGAGAGAACGGGGAGATATTTTTAAAGAGTTTCAGCTGAAATGTCTCCCATGTTAGCAGCTCGTTTTCACGATGGTTCTGCCTAAATGGGCTGAATATCTGACTCAAATGTCCGGGGAGTCCTCCTCCTCAGCTCCCCTGCTGTTTTTCTCCTCTCCAATGATGTCACTTTTTGTTATGGGCTGTGCATAGCCTCTTTGTCTGAAGACAATGTGCTTTACTTCACGGATAGCCTTAATGCTCAGAAACTACTAAGCTGGTAAAATGACCAGCTGCTCTGTCAGTCTATATGAGTCAACATCTTATTTGCGTTTATGGCAACAAACAACCGTGACAGCAGAGCACTGGGCCCGCCTTTACAACCGTCACTTTTCAGGGGCAGAACCATATTCAAAACTTCAAGAGAAAAGCTTTAGTTATCTTTAACAACCTCGTGATGCTGCAGAAACTGTACCCATGTTGGGGCTTGGATGCGATCAGGGACAAATGGTCTTACTATACATAAATAATGTATTGATTTGAGGTTCTGTAGTGGGGGGCTCTAAAATAAAATCCAGTGTTATACGGGAGCAGATATGACAAAAATAATGTCAACGTCTTTTATTTTTTCTGAATAAAAATAGATTCATCTTTATTGAAGTCTTGGTGAAAGACTTTACTTTTAACCTGCTGCCTAATTTGATGCTAGTAACAAGCGTTTACCAGATTGCATCAGCCCACGTGTTAAGATCACAGCCATAGATCTGCATGTGAATAATGCCTTGTAAGTTGTCGCAGTGGCAAGAAAAACTGGTTTTCTCTTGAATGTGACCTAATTGGCCATAAACATACTACACTTGTGCTTTGTGTGTTTATTGAACAAGTTAACCCCGAAGCAAAAGTTGCAGCTGAGACTGATCTAAGTTTTGAAAGGTTATTGTGAACAGAACAGGGGCGACTGTGGCTGAGTGGTTAGAGCAGTCGCCCTCCAATGCAAGAGTTGCGGGTTTGATTCTACCAGCAGTCACATGCCGAAGTGTCCCTTGGAAAGTCCCCTCATTGCTTCCGATGTGTGTCCCATCAGTGTATGAATGTGATCTAAAGCACTGTTTGTTTGTTGTATAGATCTAGTAGAGTGCTGTACATTTAGACAACCTCAGCTCAGAAATACTGTGTGGACAGTTTTACTGTGGTTCTTCTTCATGTGATTAGGTTAGGTTAGGTAGAAGGTGTGTTTTACTTTACTAGCAGACAATTTTTTTAGATGCATTCATTGTTTTGGTTCAGCTGAGGCGTCTTTTGATGGACTTTGATGGAATAACTTTGCTGTTATTCTCTAAAAAAAATGGATCAAAAAATGATTTTCATTCATTCAACCTTTATTTATACAGGTTAGTCTCATTGAGTCGCAGGGACTCATTTACAAGAGAGGCCTGTTTTAAACAAAGAACACAGATGAGGTACAAACAACTATAGACAATCGTATAAAAGCATATAAAATGAAATGTAAATGAAAGTAATGATCTGGACAAACTGCCTTAGAGACCATACAGAGGCTCCATTCGTTATAATATGATATTATTTGCAGGATAAGATTATGAAAGTACACTGTGACAATTTTACACTATATTGTTGTATTTTTTTTAGTTTCACAATTTTTTTGAAGCAGCATTAGTGAATAAAATCTAACCCTGACTTGACCATTTCAAAGTAGTGCATGTGTTTTTTCACCATTTCAACCAGTTTTTTTGCCTTTTTATGTCCTTTCCTATGGCAAAGTTTCCAGGATGGAAAAATAAATAAAAATAGTACTTTTTTTTTCATCAAACGCAATGATGTTTAACAATTTTTTTTATTTATTCACTTCTTCATCACTTTCTCAAGAATCAGTTTTGTTGTGTTTTTCCTTGACTGATGAAGCCTTCTGGATCGAAGGCGAAACTTTTCAGCACAAAAAAAGAAACTGTCCAGATGACCTGACTGAAAAATGTTGGATTTTATACCTGGATTATTGAGCATGGACTTTGTTGTTTTCAACCAGTTTGACAAGACTGTCAACAAGGAAGTGGGCCGGCATTGGAGGAGGGGCGTACCAAAGAGACCATCTTATCACAAGCAGAACTGGTTTGTTCCACTTTGGAGTAAGCTGTTGGGGGAAGAATCAGTTTTGTTGTGTTTCCTTGACTGATGAAGCCTTCTGGATCGAAGGCGAAACGTTTCAGCACAAACAAAAAAAAAAGAAACTGTCCAGATGACCTGACTGAAAAATGTTGGATTTTATACCTGGATTATTGAGCATGGACTTTGTCACTTCTTATTTTTTGTGGGTTAAAAATTTGTGTCCAAACCACTCCTTCTCATGTTTTATGACAACAGAGTTGATAATTAAAAGCATTCTTCTTTCAGCCAGTATTTCTCCTTGGCTGACGTTCATGGTGACCAGCCTTGTGCACCATCTAATGGAGGGTCTTCCAGATGTTGGTACAAATTTACTCAGATTTTCTTGGAAGTGCCTTGGAGTTGGTCCATGGGCCTTGGCTGATCTTTTGAAAAGTAATTATGTTAGTAATTAGTTAGTTAGTTAGTTTTAAACATGCATTTTCTATGCTAATGAAATGGCGACTGAACACACGGGCATCATGTTTTAACACCGTTCTTTGTAACTACTCAACACTTGGGTCCAACTTTTATGTTATCACTAACATGATCAAATAACTAAATCAGGAGACTTTAAATATATCTGCTTTTCAGATGAGCCTTGATAGAAAGTGAGAACAATATAAACATAGTTTAGCTGTAAAACAGGGCTTGGCGACGACCCTGTGATGAACTGGTGACTTGTCTAAGGTGTATCCCACCTCTCGCCCATACTGCTGGAGACAGGCAGTGGCTCCTCAAATCCCTGAACAAGAACAAGCAGGTAAGAAATAGAGGTGGAAAATCTATTTTTAGACGCATCACATTGTGGACAAAGAAGCTTATTAATTAAATTTTTATGTGCCAAAAATCCATTTTGTTAATCTGCACGGTTCATGCAGCTTCCTGTAGTAGGACCATGTTGCAATCAAATTGTTGTTTTTATAGATTTTGGATCTTTTTTTTTTTTTCACTGAACTTTATAGAATATATGTCTAAATATTGGAAGGTATCATAACATGACTGTCTTTAGTAATGAGTTTATAAATATGATGCTAGTGGCGTTTTCCATGTTAAGTTCAGGTCTCTCTTGTAAATGAGTCCTCGAGGCTCAATGGGATTTACCTGTCTAAATAAAGCTTGAATGAAAGCAAAGTTAGCATCTATGCTAAATGTTGGTCAGCAGCTTGTGATTATTATTTTTTTTTTTGACAAGTGCTAATGTGAACGCTTTATTAGAGGTAAAAATATATAAACCAGTGTTTACTTATATGACATAACCCATAGTCGTTTCAGTGTCAATGTAATTAAAATGCATCAGTCACTTTATAACTACATGGCAGCTTTCTGAACCATAATGAAATCAAATCAGGAGGTGCCAAAATATTCAAGGTCAAGGTTCTTTATTGTCATTCTCATCGCATGTGGTACATGTGGTGGAACAAAATTGTGTACACAAGGTCCCAGTAACATCCAACAAAAGTATAAACTGTAAGATCTAAGATATGAACTAAGAAATACGCTAAACTAAGAATACACTAAACGCTTAATAGTTAAAAAAACAATACGTCGAACAAAATCAGCACGGACATGAGTCTGTGTGAGTAGATGAGTACGAATGAACACAGCAGCATGAAATAAATCAGCAGCATGAGATCAGCAGCATGGATAGCATGCTCATATCAAGTGGCATTACAGTGATTTTTTTCACAGTGATAATCCTGATTAGAGATTCATGAGTCTAACAGCTTCAGGTAGAAGCTCTTCCTCAGTCTAGTGGTTCTACACTTAATACTCCTCAACCTCCTGCCTGAGGGGAGTGTAGCAAAAAGTGTGCGTGCTGGATGAGTGGGGTCCTTCATGATGCAGATGGCTGTCCCTGCATATGGAGGTCGGTGATGGTGGGGAGGCTGACTCCAACAGTCTTCTGTGCAGCCTTCACCACTCTCTGCAGAGTTTTTCTTTC
>NC_056504.1:32585041-32594425 GCF_014905685.2 Nematolebias whitei
GGGGGACTAAAGACTCTGGTGATCCCAAGGAAGACAGTCAAAAGAGACAGACTGAATCATAGCATCGGTTCAATTGCTGTCATAGCTAATAAAAGTGGTAACAAATTTAGAAAAATCCAAAAAAGTTCAATCATTATTGAGCATGCATCAGGAAATTTAGAAAAAGTTACTGAGAAAAAGAATGAACAATTTATAGTGTCTATCTTCAACTTCTACAGCAAAATATATATATTTAATGATTTCTGTTAATTCAGCATTGGTCTCATGTCAGTTTATAGTAGAAGAAGAAAAAAACAATGCAGTAAAAATTCTTTATATTCTTTAATAATTTGAAGTTCAACTGTATATTCGCCCCACCCTGGGCCCATGAGCAAGGCCCTTAACCCACATCTGCTGTCTAAACAGGTCTCTCTTGAAAATGAGTTCTCGTGGTTCGATGAGACTACCTGTATAAATAAAGGCTAAATAAAATGTAAAAAAATATATGGACACATCTTCAGTCAGCTACCTTCCAAAGTGTCTGCATGCAGCACTAATCACAGCTCCTAACTTAGACGCTCCTGACCATAGATTCAGTTCTGTAATTGTGCACTTGCTAAAAAAGCAGGGAAGTAAGCCTTGCCTTGTATTTAACGGTGACTGTGGGAAATGCCTAATAGGTGCTGTCGTCCATCCTTAGCATTTTTGGTGACTACTTGGAAGATCTTGCAGCGTGCTCCACCCTTCCTGGAAGCAAACCTGTGTCTGAACACAGCCTGTACTGCACTCCAAATTAAACAGCTTATACTTTTCATAATAAATGATGCGCTTATTTCTTATTATTTTCATCCAGTTTATTTTTGAAATGCTGCAAATCGGCAGACTTGGAAAACAATGTTTTGAATCGTAAACACCAGACCAGAGTTGTTTACTGGTGGAGCAGTGGTTTAGGACTCAGTGGAAAGATGGAATATGGATCTTTTGTTTTCTACAGGAACCACAACAAAAGAAAAAACTGATGCCAGAAGAAGGTGGTTGGCTGCGAACTGTGCTGTGCCCTCTGCTCTAGATTGCTACGCTGAAATCCCGCTTATTAGTTTAAACACACACTCAAAGACTTTTACAGAATCCCCCTCGTCACTGTTCCAGTTTCCATGGTTTGTTCAAACTGACGGCCTTTTCCTAACTCTTTGTAAAGTTTTTTTCCAAGGGAGGGCGGGGATTTAAACAGATTTTCGGTCTGTTTCACAGTGTAACACTGTAATAGATGGACAGTATAACAGTTTGATACAAAACTGTTATTTTGAACTGTCTAATGTTTCTGTTTTCCAGCTGGCAGTTTGACCAACAAGATGCAGACGTATGAGAAATACGCAGAATAAAAATTAAACTGAATGGTCGGATCTAAGTTAGCGGTTTATGTTGTGTGTTCACACCAGCTTTTGATTACCAGTAGTCTGAACTGTCACATTTCTAGACTCTCAGAATGGTGAAGCACCAGTCAGAGCTTGTCAGAACTATCATTTGGCTAAACTCAAAGTGTAATTGGAGACTTTGCATCAAGGTGCTTTGTCTAAACATATCCAGAGGTAAGAAGTGTTCTAGGTAATTTGACTGTTTGGCTTTAGGTGGGGTGAATTTAGGTGAGTACTAGCTTCTTCAGCAAGGTGTGGGTTTGCCCTCCAGGCTGCCCAGATTGATTGTGGCCTGTGCAATGTCTTTTACAACCCAACAAAAGATTTAATGCATGCAAATAACCACATCCTCTCTGGTGACATCTTTTTTGAAGATACAGGAGCTTAAATGTTACCTTACAGCGTGTTCTTGGATATATGAGTAACTTTGTCTGCCCGACAACAGAAGTGTCATCTGTTAATCAGTGATGGCAGCTTATGAGATTATTTTACTATAAGGACATAAGCACAATATTTTAAATGTTTATTGTCATTGCAATTTCACCGCACACATTATCAGTATGTGCAATATCAGTACTGCAAAGTTTAGCAATAAACTGGTTACATGTCAGTAATCTATTTACCGTGTACACTGAACAGAAATATAAGCAACATTTTTATATTTGATCCCATTTTTCATGAGCTAAATTCAAAGGTCTAAGATTTTTTCTATGTACACAACAGGCCTTTTCTCTCAAATATTGTTCACAAATTCTGTGTTAGTGAGCACTTTGCCTTTGTTGAGATAATCCATCCACCTCACAGGTGTGGCAAATCAACATGCCGATTAGACAGCATGATTATCACGCGTGTGCCTCAGGCTGACCACAATAAAAGGCCACTCTAAAATGTGCAGTTTTATCACACAGCCCAGCGCCACAGATGTTGTGCAGTTGGCATGCTGACTGCAAGAATGTCAACCAGAGCTGTTGCCCATGAACTGAACGTTCATTTCTCTACCATAAGACATCTCCGAAGGCGTTTCAGAGAATTTGGCGGTACAACCGGCCTCCCAACCGCAGAGCACGTGTAACCACACCAGCTCAGGACCTCCTCATCCAGCATCTTCACCTCCAGTTTTATCTGAGGCCAGCCACCCGGACAGCTGCTGCAACAATCGGTTTGCATAATCAAAGAATTTTTGCACACACTGTCAGAAACCGTCTCAGGGAAGCTCTACTACATGCTTGTCGTCCTCATCGGGGTCTCCACCTGTGTGCCTTGAGTGAACAAATGCTCATATTTGATGGCGTATGGCACGTTGGAGAGGTGTTCTCTTCATTGAGGAATCTCGGTTTTCCCTGTACTATGTATATGTCATTCTGCATGTATGGAGTCAGGAGGGTGAGCGGTTTGTTGATGTCAACGTGAATCGAGTGGCCCATGGTAGTGTTGGGGTTATGGTATGGGCAAGCGTATATTATGTACAATGAACAAAGGAGCTGCTGTGGTTACATGTGGTTTGCGGTTGTGAGACCGGTTGGATGTACTGATAAATTCTCTGAACATGAGTAGTGAGAAAAAAAAGAATTAATGTTGCATTATGTTGTCATTGCAACATTCAGATTAATTGTAACTGCATGCTTTCTTAGTACTGTGCAACCCAATTTTGCTGAGTCCCTAAAGCTGCCATGAGCGTGCTTTGATTTTGGGGAAATTGCTCACATGCGACGTGCATATTGAGAACTTTTAAAAGTTTGTCTGAAAAGTAGATTAGTGACAAGGTGGTAAATGTCAATCAAATTTACCGGTAGTAGCCAGTTGATAGGTTTGTCCCAGTAAATTATAGCTGAAATGTTGGACTTGTCTGATACTTTTTTAAGTCTCTAGTTGGACTGAAAACTCACAGTGGCTAAAGTACCTCAGCAAGGTACTGTACTAACCACGATACTGTCACTCTCCCTTATAAAACTACAAATTGCTTACACAAAAAATAATTTGTTTTTGATTAATCTTTCATATTCTTAAAATAAAACTGTTTTAAAGTAGTATTAATAAAGTAGTAGTATTACTACTATTACTATTTAGTAGTAGTATTAGTAAAGTAGAATTGCACTGCTCAAGGTGGCTGCATGTTGGAGCAGCTCTGTTGCTTTCATTCTGAGATTTTGCTTTTGGAAACTTTAATTCCTCTTTTTCTGGATGTAAATCACATTTTTTTGGATGATTGTTTCCTCTGGTATCGGATGCTGTGCAGCTGGAAGGATTTTTACAGAAACCTTTTTTAGTTTTGGACATTTGATATGATTCGTAACCATGGCAACAAGGCAGTTTTCTACAACCAACAGCAGCTGATCAACATCTCAAAAGCTCAAATAATATCTCAACTACAGCCCCAAATCTCAAATGAGTTGAAAGGATGTTCTGTGGACGCATTCTCATCTACCTGCCAGCTGTGCTCGAGTGCCTGATCACTGAGATCCTGGAACTAGAAGGAAACACGGCTCATGACAGTGGAAGGACAGGATCGTCCCTCAGCACCTACAGTTGGCTGTCCGCAGTGACGAGGAGCTCGGCAAACTGCTGGGTGGAGTGGCCATCGCTCTGGGAGGAGTTCTGCCCTACATTCAGGTGGTCCTACAGCCCAGGGGAACCGAGAGGCCAGCCGAGTCTGGGTGGACGGATCAGATGGCATCTGCAGCCAGTTTCTTAGGATCTACTGTGGGATGGACCTTTACAAGAGATCCTTCCTGTCTACAGCCATCAGTATCTATAACATCTCTTAATGAAATGAGGATAACGAGTTACAACAACAAATAATTTCCCTTTGGGATTAATAAAGTATTTTTGAATTGAATTGAATTGAAGTAGTTATATGAGTTTATAGACATATAAAAGCATTATAATGGTTTGTAAAACATGGTACATTTTACTTCCTGAATAATTCAACTTTCATTTATTTCTTAATTATTCCGCTTAATATTCACTCTAAACAAAGAACAAAACGTGCAATTATGTGCAACAGCTGTTGTGAATCTGTGTCTGAATAACTACCTGATTTTAATCAAGATACATTTTGTGTAAAAGCCTGCGGCGACCAAGCATCAGCCGTAAACTAATAACATTTAAAGCATACCGACACACAGTGCAGCTATTATGTGCATATCTTGTGTGTATGTTCAAGTTTGCGTGTGCATGCAATAAAAATCAAAAACATGCACGCCAAAGAGGATGAATGGTATTGTGTCCTACACCACCACTGTTTTATTGCCTGATATCTTATCAGTTCTGAGCCAGCGTCTCTTGTCTTTTCAGAGGTAAACATTCTGGGCCAACAGTGTAGTAGGTCAGAGTTTCTGCACGCATAATAATTTTGGTGCATAAAATGATGGTTTATAATATTAGTCACTGATTTTTTTTAAAATAAATATATAAAATCAGCAGTGAATAAACAACTTATTTTGAGTTCTTCTTTTTTGTTGTTGAAACCACTAAAAATTCTGCCAGGAAGTAAGTCTTCTGAAAGCAAGTTGTAAAGGAAAATATTACTCTGGATTAGTAACAAAATACGTAACAACAGCAGGATTGTAAATATCAACGCAGTCTGATAATTATTTAACCTTGAGGGGCCTGACGTTTGGAACTAAAAATGAATTCACTAAATTCTGCATACATAAACAATAATCTTATTGTCGTTCTCCTGCATCTGCTTTCTCCTTGTTTCCTATGACAAACGATATTTTACAAAGTGAAAATATGGGAACAGGCAGTTTCCAAATAATGTGACATGTGACAGACAAAATTTACAACGGTACAGAAATTCAGATGTGCTTAAATTATGTGCTGCTAATATTTGCAGTCTAAATGCGGGAGGTGAAACGGGGATTGAGGCAGCAAATAAGCTCAGGGTTTGTTTGGCTAACTCATCAGTATTTGTAATACCTGCAGATGACAAAAAACTGAATGCTTCAGCAGTTTGAATACAGCAGAGATTACAACTATAAAAGCTGAACAGAGACGTGAATGCGTCTGTTTTTATTCCGATGCTACTGTAATAGTTAAGGCTCACGTAATGAAGCAATAGATTCTCGCTCATCCAGAACACGTTTACCAGTTTTCTTCTGGCTTTTTGTTTAAAATAATGATTTTGTAAGGGTATGTCTGAAAATATAGTTAATAGCAATAAACATTTGGGATATAAACACAATCTATGATTTTAATCTCAGATCCTCACTGGGTTGTCTGCATCGACTGCTTCAGTGTTCCTCAAGATGGTGGTCACGACGTAATGTTAGTTATTGGAAAGCAGTTTGCTGCACACATACATGGTACTTGTAATTTTAGTGAACAAACACCCCCAAGAAATAACACTTTACAACCCATTGCCTGTATAAAATGGCTAATCAACATGCTAAACAAATAATTATTGTTGAGAACAATAAGCTATTCTGTTGATCTGTTTGCAAATGTTCTTCATTCACCATAATAACTTTTGCTTATAAGATCTGTCTGCAATGCAGACATCCTCGACACAAAAATGAGTTTGAAAAATAAAAAACAATTGTCCATTATCTCCACCTAATATATACCGCCTGTCGTTATTGCTTATTGATAAGCTCGACGGTGCAGTATTTTCCACCGTACCTGTCGCACCGCCCTATAAGTCGCATCAGTCCAAATATGTTTAAAAAAGTGGAAAAATCCATAAATGTGTCGCTTCGCCGTATACGTTGCATTGATTATGCGTCACCACTGACCTGACGCGTTTGTTAAGCGTTACCGTTGACAACCTGGAAATGTGGGCCGGTGTTGTGCCAAAAATCAATGGGCTGCCAAATGGCGGCCGCAAGAGCATGCACGGGAAGACTTTAACAAGAATTTAACAAGATTAACACTTAAAAAGAATTATTTGTTTGCTCAAAATTATAGTAAAGTTGTGTCTCAGTCTACCTTTTGCATAACAAATGCACTTTAATGGTCAAATCAGCTGCATTTCAAAAGTATTTGCTGCCTCGTTGTTCCGGGAACGAGCAGAGGTAGGAAAAAAAGGACAGAGAAACGCTGCTCATTTCTTCGAAATTTAACAAGAAAAGCACCTAAAACTATTATTTGTTTGCTTGAAATTATAGCTTAAGTGTGTCTCAGTTGAACTTTTACTTAATAAATGCACTTTAATAGTCAAATAAGCTGCATTTCGTCAGGGCGGTGCAGCTGGTTTGACGGTTGCTCCAAGCAGCGAGCAGAACAAAGCTGGCAGCATATGGCAAGCCGATTGTGTCATTAATAGCTGGTGAAGATTCTCAGTCATCCAGGACATGGTACATTCAAAAAAGTTCAAGACAAAAACAAAGTATAAAGTATAATAAATAAACTTCAGTTGTTTTTGTCTTGAACTTTTTTGAATTTGTCATTATAGCCACGTTTACCTATTACATGATACAATGGCATGCCCTACTGCTACTACTACTACTACTACTACTACTACTACTACTACTACTACTACTACTACTACTACTACTACTACTACTACTACTACTCTGCTAATATCTAGTGGCTGGAAATTGTACTGTTCAGTTTATTTTTTCAGTCAAAATGCATGAAAACGGTCATATCTCAGCCAAAAATTGGTTTATAAATATGGGAAAAAAATCCATAAATATGTTGCTTCGGCCTGTAAGTCACAGGGCATGCAAATTATGCAAAAAATGTGACTTATAGGGCGCAAAAATACAGTAGATGCCATTTCCACTACACTAACTAAAACTATGTCCCTCAGTCTATGAGTTGACCTGCATTCATCCCAGCGTGCCCCCACAAACACTTCCTTCAGCAGTTTAACTTATCTGTTGACCGTTGCACACACTCAAAGACACACGGGCAAAAAGCACTACATCACGCTCGGCGCTTTGTTTGAGTCACGGTTCAGCAGGCGGCCATTAGAACTGCAGGGGTTAGAGGTCACCATGGTCAAAGGGTCAAAGTTCAAGTGTCATGAAATGACAGTTACAGGCCATGGGGCTGGTCGTTAGGCTGGTGGTCCTCCTTTTGCATGTGAACAACTAGTTTTGTCTGTCAGCAGCAAACTGGTTGATCTTCTATGAGAAGGTGCTGCATTATAAGACTGAGTTTGTTGCAGCTCCTCAGACTGAAGAAGTCTTTGAAATAAAAGACAAAACGTTTCAACAAAGAAGAGCCCATCCAGAGGACCTGACTCAACCTTGTTAGAACAATCAGTTTGTTTTCCATTAAACATCATTTCTGCTTTGCATTTTAAATTTTAACCATATAGGTCCATGCTAAAAATCTTTTTTGTTCACAATTGATAAAAAAAAAAACAGTTTTAGTTTTTCCCATGCACAAATAAACTCTCAACTTTAAAACAGGACTTTGAAGCTAGGACTGGCAGTGTATGATTCAAATGATTAACACTCATCGACTGCTGTTTGAGACCTGACTACAACTTGTTTCTTTTTTTTCTTCATCTCGGTCTTGTCATTTTGCACCTCTTCACTTCTTCACTGGCCTGAAAAGGTTATAGATAGCCTCGTCTCTTTGGCACACTTTTTGACACCTGTTGATGCTTTTGACCTGCCAGAGAGACTTTTTTTTGCTGTTGTGCACTGAGGTTAATATCAGGACAAGACCGAATGGAGAGTCTTCTAACACAATGGAAAAGTTATTTCTATAATGATGAAAAAAACAACACTATCTTAGGAATGTGGAGAAACAACAGCTATGTTTTAATTCAAATCTGCCCTCATGTTGTTTTGCAGAGACCATAGTGTTTGGCATGCTAACTATCAAGTGCTGGCTAATGATGCTACTTTGTATGCCAGGAGGTGAAGGTTATTAAGGTCATATTTTCCCTTTCCATAAAAAGAAAGAGGTAAAAGAGCTGCCAGTGAACTGTATTTTCACAATTTGTTTTTCCTCAAATGGGAAAGAAAACAATATAGTTAAAAAAATTAAGTATTATCATAAATGGACTATGTATTATAATGTGAACACATGTTGTTACTTCACCCCCGTGACCCAAAAATGGAATAAACGGGTAAAGATAATGGATGGATGGATGGAATAAAATTACCAAATTATAATTGGTATAAGCTTCAATATGTGAGATGGTTGTTTCTGTAGGTGTCAGATGTTGGTATTTTATTCATGAATTACACGTCATATGTTGTAAAAATAAAGTGGTTTGTTTTGCCACATGGCTTACTTCAAATTGTATTTTCAGTGTAAATAAAAAAGAATAAAAACATATGTATTCATAAACTGACACACTAGTTGAGTCAATATTACCATGACTGCAGGATCAAGACAAAAAAAAAAAAAACATATTGTAGGATAAATATTGAAGAAATTAAAATGTCTTTACAAACAAATGTTAGGGTAAACACCTGCAGATAAATGTTCATGTTTCCTTTCATTTGTTTTGTCATATTTCAAGGAATGTAGATACATGCGTTCAAGCAATCAGTGACATTGTGATTAAAATTGAAAAACATCTTGATCATAATTGTTACCTCAACCTGCCATTCTTTGTGTGGCCTACAGCAAGCGTTAAATACAGTTTATAAAAGCAACACCAAGATAAATCTAACTACAAGTAGAAATAACCACAACTTCCCCAAAGAAATTAACTTTTTTGAGCCTTTAATCAAATAACTGATGTCACACACACTAAGCAGGCTCTCTGATACAGTAGCAGCTCTTCTCTCTTAAGAAAATAATCATTTTTCACACTTATTGACTCTGCACATATTTCACATTCTTCTGCTTTTGATAGCATTCACCATAGTTGGGAAGAATACAATTGAATGGCATCACAATATCTTTCATAAAGCTAACCTTTAAAGTGCAGAATAGATGGATCCTACCTGCTATGTTGACTTTTAATTTTAATGCAATTCACTTTATTTAAATAACGCAAAGTCAGAACAGAAGTCATCTCAGGGCACTGAACAGAAACATTCATATATATATATATATATATATATATATATATATA
>NC_056504.1:32594825-32609738 GCF_014905685.2 Nematolebias whitei
GGACCTGCTCGCTGAGAGGCAGCAGCTCTACCAGTTGCGCCACCGTGCTGCCCACATTTATTTTATATTATTATTTATTTTTAATTTAATTTTATCATCTTTATTTATAATAATTACCATTTACCTGAATGATTTTAATGAACCCAGTTGGTTCGTATCTAACTACTGAAGGCGAAAAGTTGCACAAAAATACAGTCGATGTAGACATTACATCTATTATTTTTTATATGTCATGTAGGTTTTTTTTTATTCTATAAACTTTTACATTTAGCAAATTAAAATATTGTGGTTGGGGCGGAACAGTGGCACAGCTGGAAGAGCCGCTGTCTCTCAGCGAGAAGGTTGCTGGATCGAATCCCGGTCTGGGAGCCCCTCTGGGTGGAGTTTGCATGTTCTCTCCGTGCATGTGTGGGTTTTCTCCAGGTACTCCAGTTTCCTCCTACAGACCAAAAACATGCATGTTAGACTGGTAACTAAATTGTCTCTAGGTGTGAGTGAGAGAGTGAATGGTTGTTTGTCTCATTTGTCTCTCTGTGTCCCTGTGATGGACTGGAGACCAGTCCAGGGTGTCCCCCGCCTATATCACACAGTGACTGCTGGATATGGGTGACAGTGATCCCCGCGACTGAAAAAGGAAGAAGCGGGTAAAGATAATGGATGGATGGATATTGTGGTTGGCACAGGAATATTTACTAGTACAATAACGACTGTAAATTGGTGAAATGTCAAATATTTTGTAGTCTCTGGACCCGGTGATACGTTTCTGTAATCTATATAAAATCAGAACAGCATGCCAGTCTTCCTTGTAGGAACGGACTTCTTGAATAAATAATAAGCCACCTGGAGTCAGTTTGCCTCCAGCTAATTGTTAGCATGTTAGAATGTTGTTATGGGCCAGACTATGTGATGGGAGCAGGAATCCCTTTCCATAACCAGAAATAGGATCTCATGTGGCGAGATGTGTTTATGATGCCTGGTCCTTCTTAAAATAGAAACAAAACAACCTCAAGATCTTAATGACAAAGTTGGAGAACTTATTTGGACTTTTTAAATGGTGTTGCTTTGATAAAGAAAGGAATTTCCTCTTTAAAACTGTCAATGGAATGCACAAAATATAATTTACACCCTCCACGTTTTTCTATAAAGGCTTAACTAGCTGAAGAATGAGCTGGTTTGAGTTGTGGTCGTGTGCATATACTGTGTATAATCGTTGCACCTTCATCAGCTTCTTCAGCCATGTCTCAGGGTCTTTTTAGGACATTAACAAAACTGTTATGACAAAATGTGACTGGCAGCAAAGACTGGGAAAGAAAAGATTTGACAGAAATAATGAGAATGAATGCTGTCTAGCCTGACTGTATTATTGGACAGGAGCTTTGCTAAATCAATAGAGAAAGATTTGCAAGCAGCGTGTCAAGGAAAAAACAAAATCCCAATGACGAGGTACGTCTGTGAGAACTGAAGAGTGAGGCGGTGATTCAGAGCGAAACAAAAGCACCTTATTCTCATTATGAAAAGATTTGACGATTCAAACAACTTTTGGAGCTTGGAGCGAACTTTACTCAGAAACGCCATCAATGTATAAACTATTGTTTTCATAAGAAGCTTCAAATCAAACATCAGATTTTCCAATGACGTGAGAAAGACATAAAACTACCAGCATGTCTGTGTTTTCATTTCAAATTAAAATCCTTATGACTGCTTGAATGCGTCCATGACTGTTTTGAAATCAGTTATTTTGCTGATTGTTTCCTTAAAATACAATCCATGTATTTTTTTTTCAACAAAAGAAACTATATTTCTGGTCTTGCACACAGTTCCTTTATAACCCACTCAGTAAATGCCCTTTTTTTTAAAGTCAGTAACTTACTGCTTATGTAAAGACATTTACAGATAAACCATACTTGATTTTCTTCAGACAACTCTGTTAATGGAAGAAAAATATTTAAAATCTGCAAAATTGCCCAATAAATCAAGGATTTCTTTTGTAGCGATTCTGACTGTTGGTCTAACTTTGAACAAATCTGTATTTCAATATTACAGCGACTAATTTAACACAATGTTGTCGTCATTATTTAGACACTTGATTTGATGGACACACGCACACTTACATGAGAATTATAAATCCAATACAATTATCACGTGTTTCATTTTTGTTTCCGACTTAAAAGTGTTGTCTGGAATGACCTTTTTTTTTTTGTCCGGTGACATCATTGGTAAAGTCACCGACTCGCATCACAAGCAGGTTTGACAACAAACAAAACCCTTTTTGTTAACGACAAACCCACATGGAGAGCACAAAGGTGGGAAGTGAACGGCTCTGCTTCCACAGTCACCTCTTGTTGTCTTTGTTTTTATGTAGCAACACTATACTTCCTCCTTTGTGTGGAAGATCTTTGCATCCAAACACAGTCAGAAACTAAGCTGTTTTTAATTTTGTTATAATTTGGATTAAACAAGGTGGACTTTGCGAATATTTTATTGTAAAGCTATGTAGGTTGGTATATACCAGTTTGTCAGGCGTTCTTATAATCAGACATTTTATTTTGTATCCTAAGGTTAGGAGAAGATAACTGTCCTGATATAAAGAGCTGAGCCAACAAATTTTTGTCTTCAATCCATTATGTCACCATGTAAACAAGGCTTGTGTTGTGGTATTTCAACACTTGTGTTGTAAAGTCATCAAAGATTTGACCTTTGATCCCTGCCTGTGTGAGAGTCATTCTTCCAGCGTGGCTCAATAAGATCACAATTTCTCTAAGGTTAGGGAGACGAGGACAAATCAATTATACGTTTAAACTAGACCTTATTATTCTGGACATTTTGCTGTTTTTACAGTGTTTAAATTCTAATAAAAGCCCGATATTCTTGTAATCTTTTAAACGTGGATCTTCTAAAGGTCTTTTAAAGTTTTTGCTTTACACTTTGGCTGCTATTTCTTGCATTTTTTTGTGCAGTTCTTGGTTCCAGTTTGCACAAAATGCTAAAAATGACCAAATCTGGCAAAGTATATGGGTCAAACTGTGTTGTTACTGGTGTTTTTTTTATATATATTCAATTCAAGAAATAGGAAGGAACATGCCTGTTGGTAACTAAATGCCTAGAGGACCCATTTCAAATGAATTGTTTGCTAAGTTGACTGTTGTGTGTTTGCATAACAGTGGTTCATCCATTGATTTTAGGATGTTTAAACCATTCATAAGTCAGAGTTAAGTGGCCTAACAAACTAATGCTCATTTGAGAATCTTCATACTGGTACTCACAAAAACAAAGAGACAAGAATGTCTTTTTAACCAAATAAAATGGTTCTCATCAACCTGTTTCAATTCAAGTGTGAAGTGTTGTTGGTTATTAGCACAGTTTAGCTTGATTAGAGGTCTAAACTTAATCAAAAGTAAGATCAGAGAGTATTTTAAACATGTAGCAGAAAGTTATCCATTAGAAAGATTAGGTTTTTGTTGATGAGCATTAATGTGTTCCTTAAAACTGACATTGTCGATGAGCTCTTGAAACTTGTGACTAAAGATGGCAACCTGAGGCTACTGCAAGAAGAAAGGGTTAATTTTTCAGTAGGACAAGTCGTGTTTAACTCCTTGTCTTGTGGAAGTAAAAGGTGGAATTTCAACAACTGCTTGTGTAACCATTAATCTTCTCAGTAAACACTCATTTCTGAACATGCCAGACTCAAACAATGGCACGGTGTTGTGCTGTTTGCTTTCTAAGCAGATTTTACATCGGGCTTTTGTAATAATTGTGAAACAGAATGTTAAAGTGAATTTAGCAGCTAGGGAAGAATAAATACTGTGACAGCTGCATTTCCTGTCACAAACCAGCAGTAATTGATCAGATTTTTGTTCACACTCTCCAAACTGTCACAATTAAAGATTTTTCTCATCCTCTTTAATTTCTTTAATCTTTTTTTTTTTTTTAATAAGTAGGGTTGTTTTGATGAGGATTGCCATTTAAACTGCATGCAATCTAATATTTTTTTATAAACTTATAACATATTTATTTCACTGCTACTGGAAGTTGACTGTAAAAGGGCCAAGGCGGACTAGTATGTTAATAAAAAAAAAAGTTTGCACTAGCAGGAGCAAATGTCTTCGAGTTTCTTTTATCATGTCAACTACAAGCAGACAAGCTTTATTTTTTTTAAATAATAAATACCCATCAGGACTTGACCACTTTAAGTTCATACAAGCAACTCTGTATGCATAGCTGCAAATTTAAAACCAGCACATTGTTGATTAGGGGAAAAAGGAACACTAAACAGTTTTTAATATTAATTTGTCAACATTAGGATTACAAATTTTGCAGAAACCTTTTTTGATGTACTCACTACTTTACAAAGGAGCAACGGTTGAAAAGCACAGACCAAAGTTCAGCTTTGGGCCCGTTTTTTTTCCTGTGCTTTGCGAACCTGCAGCACCAGCTGTAGAGGCAGCAGCAGAAGCAAATAGACTCTGACAGAACTCAGCTCTTTCTGAAACTGGGAACAATGGTTGTCCAATTAGACAAGGACCTGAGATTTGAGCCCCCCGTTAGAGAGGGCCAGACCAGGAGGGAGGAGGGTAGATGCCTTTGTGTGCATGTGTTGAAGTAAGGGGGGAGGTTTTTAGACTGATCCGTTTTTGTCCAACAGGGTGGAATTAGTTTGTAAGCATGTTAAATTGGAAGCATGGAGGAGTTTGAGATACTTTTTACTTTATCTTTTTTATTTGTGCAAATTTGATCTTTTAACCCACATTTGCATCTCTCAAGTTTTAAATCTCTTAACTACTGAACTTTTCCTACTAAGTCTGTATAATAAATGCACCTTTTTGTGCAAACTTATCATCAAAAGGAGAGTCGTACTCTTCTCGCTGCTTCCAGTTAAACACTAGGAAGTAGTTCTTCAGTTTTATAAGGTACAATTTGCAATGAGTCATTTTCACTTCAGAGCTGTTTAAATGTTTGCCTCATTTATCCCCAACCATTCTTTGACAAAGCATGAGTAAAACCTTTTTTCGTCGCCAGGGGGCAGAAGAGGGCCAATCTAAAATTGAAGGGAAGTCAAATGGTCTTTAATTGTATCCTATTTGTGTAAACACAGTAACGTTTATTCCTAATATTTATATAGCAGGCGTCACCTAAAAACATTACAATAATGTATATAAATGAATTTAGCTATATGAAGTTGTTAGTTTATCAAAAATAATGCTGATTTACTTTTATTTTAAAGGAAATATTCTCTTAGAAAAGCAGTTTATTTTGACAGATAAAGAAAATGCTTGTAGGAAACGTGCCTCTTCGGATGAAATAGCCCCTGTTCATTTAGCTGATTTTAATCTTACAAGAGTTTTCAAAATCCAAACAAGTTTATGACTTCTCGCTCTCCCCATTTTACAGCCCCTGTGTTTTCTTTTTAATGTTGCCATTATCAAACTACAGGGACTCGGGCAAACTGTGATATGCTTAGCTAAGCATGCATGGAGTACTTTTATGGCACCTTTCATTTTCTTTTTATCATGTTTTTATTGCTTTGTGTCAACAATTTTTTTTCATGTGCACACTCATGTGCAAAAATCGCAGAGTTGAGACTTGAGAAACTGTGTAACTAATAAAAATATATAAAAAGTTCATGTGCAACCTGCGCCTTTCTCTTGTTGTATGTGTGTTTTTAAGGGGTTGATCTTGCGCGTTAAACATCCCTGATATTTGAGGCGCTCCAGGGATTTACCGCGCATGCGCAGTACGCTCCTCTCAGCACCAGTGGAAACCGCTGGAGCAGTGTAGGAGTCATACCAAGCATAGTCTGCGTGTCAGTGCAGTCGACTTACAGCTGGCTGTGAGAAGAACTGACGCTCTACTTCCCCCTGTTTTTACTCTGTCGTCGCTAAACGTTTACTTATTGTTAAATTAAAAAGAAAAGTATCCCGATCTAACTGAAACATCCGCGAGACTACTTTCAGCGACAAGAAAATAAAGTTGGAGGCTGGGCCTTTAGCTTTTTTCGGACGGTCGCTTGAAAAGAGGGAGAAAAAGAAAAGCTGGTCTTTTTGTTTTAAATGAAAGCTCGATAAATGCATCTAATGAAGATGGACCTGTTGAACTATCAGTACTTGGACAAGATGAACAACAACATCGGTATTCTCTGCTACGAAGGTAATGTTTTGTGGGCGTTTTGAAAACTTTCGAGTGGCCGTTAGTTAGCCCAGTGGACTTTACTTTAGCTTTACTGTTTCTTTGCTAGCGAGTTCTTTATTTCCCACAAGCATAACCCAGAACATTAATATTAGCTACATGAAACAGTTTGAAAGTGTTAATGTAAAATGAACTGCTAACGTACTTTACGTAGCAACTAAAAGTGAGCGGCCTCGCTAGTATCGGCTCTGTTTTGTTTTGTGCTATATTTTGCTGCTTGGATGAAAGAATGTAAATGTGTGCGTGTTCATTTGATATGCCTCACTGTATTACTAGTCTCACTATCCGAGCTCTTGGTTATTACAGTTAGTCTCAGCTCATTCTTAAGACTTGTCTAGTGGGTTGTTTAACGCTTGCTCCACAGTTCAACTCTTCAGATGTGTCTGTAGTTTTTGTGCTGTAGACAGAACCGTGTTGTTCTTGGTGGTTGTTGGTTTTCATAAAAGCGGCTTGTCTGGGGGTTCATTGCACCAGTTTTTCTCCTGTCTTGACCCTGTCTTGTTCCACAGTCTGTAGCATTTAATAAGTGTGATAAAACGTGCTGAAAGCATCTCTTGTAACTAAGCAACTTAACAAAACAAAGGTCCAGCTGAATAAAAGCAATCAGTAGTTCCTTAACTTTTTAGCTTCTGACCCCCAAAATCAAATGGGGAAAAACTTGCACTCCAAATATTCTTGAACTATATAAACATGGTGAAAAGCTTGAATAAATAAAATAGTGCTTAACAACACAAGATGGCTTGAACTCCTATTATACAACTCCTTTGCCCCATATTTATGGTTGTCTGTTTTAACCTGTGTAATAATTAGTGAAATTATGCCAGCAGGAATTATTTTAGAATATTTTCATTTCTTGAAACCATCTCCAGACCCCCTGCTTAGTGTTTTGGTTCTTCCCCTGCAATTTTGGGAACCACAGGAACATACGCATGTTTTGTAAATGGTCTGGGGTTGCCCAAGGTGAGGTGTATTATTTCTTTATCTGGTTCTGACAAATCCCTAAAGAAATGCAATGCATTTCTTAGTTCCCTTTATGAACTGTTTGTCTTTCTTTGATGTTCTTATGCCTACTTTATGTATTATTGCTCTGCTTCAATTAGCAGTTCCCTCTTTGTATGGTACATGGACTTTAAATACCCCTTTATGACGTGCAACTGTAGGTACTTTTTGTATATGCTAAAAACTGCAGTATTTGTCATGTGACCGAAAACACTCATCAACAGAGGTGAACTTTTATTTGTTCCTGGTGCATTACTAGAAAATGTTTTAGCTGTTGTAATTCCTGTTTGGCAAACTGCGCGTGAGATTGCTGTATTTAAACGTGGGACCTGTTAAGTGTTTCTCAGTAGTTTGGACACGCATGCTAGTCTTGTAAAATTTTAGAGACTGAGCAGTAAAGGTGTAGCCTGGGGTGGCTGCCTGTCAGAGCGAGGCTTTTGTGTGTTAACATGAAGCCTCGTCTTCCTCAGGTTTCATCCTGTTTCTGTGAAGAGAATGACCTCAGTTAGGGGGAGTGGTATATTTGTATATATTCAGAATCTGCTGGATATCACTTGGACATGTTGAACTTAAATCAATTTTGTTTCTGGTTGCATTTCCTGATGGATTAAACCTGTCTGTTTACTTCTCAGTGTTTCTAAGTGTGTTTTAAGCTGACTTAACTAAAATCTGACTTCTTCACGTGTTTCTTGATAAGAAAACCAAGATTAAAGAACTGCGAAAGGAGCTTGGCGGTTAAAAAAAAAGAGTGAAAGAAAACCCCCTACAGTTCAAACATGTTGAGCCAAGTAAAGATGGGAAATGCTTTATGATACTGTGGTTGTCCTGACTTGTTATTATATGCATGAGCACACCAACTTGAATACATGTCCTGGCAAACCCACATGCATGCTCCTACTGGTAGTCTGTCCTTACAGCTTCAGGCCTCTCCTGAAGCTAGCACTTTGTTGTCATTGTTGACACTCATTTGCAAGTGCAACCATGGCACTGTTCATCCCACACATGTTCAGCTGTGAACTTTTAGAACCGGTAGATGCTTTTATATGCGGCTTATTAAATTATGTTTGCCTGTTAGAAAAATTCAGAGCTAAATGATGCTTTTGAATAATCCCATTCACGTGATAATGAAGTGTTTGGATAGTTTACACTATCCTGACTCACAGTAATTTAATGCTTAATCACTTGCTCTGAGAAAATTTAGAACAAGTAATTAAGTTTAATCTTGTTTTCCAAATGTAAGCTAATGAAATCAAGTGCTCATGTTCAAAATCAAGTGCTCATGTTCTACAATTTATCCAAAATTGGACACGCTTCAGTCAGGTCATAGGACAGCCAAGTCCTTGGATTGAGTTAATTTAACTAACAATAATTTACATTTATCTTCAGTGTTCTTCTTTCTTTCTGTATTTTTTATTTTTTTTGTTTATTACAAGTCACCAAGTGTAGAAAAACAAAATCGTGCATAACACCTCTAGATTGATGGGTGTGCCAATTTTATTGCTGAGTGATAAATGTTACTGAACTGTATCGTTGGTGACAGTTTTCAGTCACTTACAGGCAATGACACAGTCATATTTTGCACTGCCAGGTAATTAAAGCATGAAGACGGTGACGCTGAGGTGTAGACAAGATTGTGAAACTTGCGAACACTTTGATTGTTATATCACTATATGTCATGTTAGGACTAAATGATAAGTACTGTAGTTTTTAACTGCAACAACAAATGTCTCTGGAATTCCAATTGTTCCCATTTTATTGTTTCAAATCTTTACTTCATGGTTGTTTCAAAATCTGGTATTCTTTAGTAAATTTTTTTTTTTTGTCAGATTTGATATGAAGGATGGTGGAAGGTGTGAACTTCCCAGATGTGTGAAGTTTTAACCTTTTCTGTTTGTTAGTTTATCAGTTTCTGGCTTTCTGCCATCATTTGTAAACCTATCATGGAGAGGAGTAGATTATTGCTGGCCAGGACAAAACAAACAAACAAAACCCCCACAAATCTTAAAACATCTTTAAAGTCTTGCACTTTGCTTTATTTACATTTTTTTCAGTCAGAGATCATACAAATCAAGATTATGGGATTAAAAGTTCAGCCCATAAAAACAAAAACATCAATGGAGATTTTGTTTTTGTGTGTGTGTGTGTATGTCCTATTGAATATAAAAAGTTTTAAATCTCTGTGGATTGGGGATGATAAAAGCAGCCGCGGTGTGGGTTTCTGAAAAGCCCATCCAAAAATAACTATTGGTACTTTGCTGTTTTGTGGAGAGAACTAATCTTTAAGTATTCAAAGGGGAGAAAGAGAGCGAGAAAAGCAGACGGACTTGGAAAGAGAGAGAGGTTCACCTTAGTTTGTAATCCAATCTCATCCTGATTCCAAGCTGTTTGATCAAGAGAACGAGGCTTTGATCATGGAGACCTAATGAACTGAGGGAGCAGTTTTACTTCTGTTACTGCCCTCGTCCAACTGATTGGCTTCTTCTGCCAGTTAAAAAAATCCTTTTTTGAGGGCTCTTTAAACAAATATTTAGAGTAACACATAAGATAATGTAGACTGATGTAGAATGTTGTAAAGACTATCAACATTTTCCCCCCGTTGGTGGCATGGGTACTTTTCCTGTTCTTGTTCCTGGTTTTATGATTTGTGGGCAAAATGCAGAAAATTGCACAAATTATTTTGCTCTTTTGTAGCATTGTTCTTGCCACTGTTCCTCTTCCTAGTTGTTTTTTTCTTCTTTTTGCCTACTACTGTGCAAATATTAGCCTGTTTATGTATTTACTACTAAAATCAATCCACAATTTAGGATTGCATGGTTCTCAATAAATACACATATCTTTGTTTATTTGGAAAAAAGTAAGATGAGATTAACCATATTTTGTTGCTGTCAGTAAAAACTGAACTTTATAACCTTTTTCGATGTGAAATTGCCTCCAATAAGGTACTACATTTACAGGTTCATTGAGTTGAAGCCAAGTCAGCAGTGTTTGGCTCCTTCCAGTCAAATGTCTTGTTTGCAGGGGAAACACTCACAGATTTCCTCTTTGTTGAGCACCACACACTGATCAGCTGTTGTATGTCTTTGGATGCTGATTGGACAGCGTGGTGTCAGTCTTTTTGTTTTATTGCCACCCCACTGCCCTGCCAAAAACAATGATGTCACTTTTGTTGCCATGGTCACAGTAGGGCAAGCTGGAACATGCCAAAGAGCGAGAGGACTAGCTATTGTCTCTTAGGCCATGCAAAAACTAAATATATTGTACAATAAATAGATTATGGTCTTTTAGTGAAGGTGTGAATTAGACAGTGATGCTCATATCTGTGGGAACTATTTTCCATGCAGATTTCGTGCCCCTATGGATCCAAAAGTTGAATAGAATAAACATCAATAATATATCAATTTATTTGAAACATCTGACTTAATAGTGTGGTGCTACTCTGCACAAAATTTGGGTTAATATTTGTTTCTGCAACACAATTGCACAGTGAAAAAGCGTTAAAAATATATTCATCTATTCAACAATTTTAATGATATTTCTAAAATAAGAAGAAAGATGATGTGTACAGTGCTTGAACTAATTTCTGCCTCAGTAAGAGTAGCAATGTTAAGAAAAAGAAACTGCTGTCAAATTTAGTGTGGGTTTTTTGTTTTGTTTGGGAAAAGTCAAACAGATCCACGAGGCCCAAGCAGTGGAAAGTCCCTGTGTTGAGATGGAGCCAGTGGTAGCTTTCCTGATTCTTCTTTTGCTTGAACTCCCACTCACTGACAGCTCTGTAGGCCCTCTGTGCCAGGTCAAGACTGCTGAGAGAGAAATAATTCACACCACACGCATGCATGTGGAATCATCCACAACTATTTCGCCCAGAACATTCCTGACCAGATATTCCTCTGCTTATGTAAAGAGGGCTTTGCTCAGCAAGCTGCATTAGTCAACAAAATCCAATGTTTGATCTAAATTACATCCTGGACTGAAAAACACTCAATCAGTGGTAGAATTTACCTGATCTCTTGAATAAAGTCTTACATCTCTGCTTCCCCTGTTTTTTTTCTGTTTTGTTTTGCAGGTGAAGCTGCATTGAGAGGGGATCCTAGATTCCAGTCCCTGTCACTTTCATCTTCCTCCTCCTCGTCATCGTCCTCCTCTTCTTCCATCTCAAGCCACAGAACGGGTCCTCCTCCCATCAGCCCCACCAAAAGGAAGCTGAGTGGAGACCAGGTAGACAGCGACATGGACGACAATGAGCATGTGGCAAAGATGAGTCGACTGTTTGCTGCACAACTGTGAGTACACTGAGACTCACTCATCCGCAACCGTATGACTTAACAGGTGCACACGTTCAAAAAAACCTGAAGATCATTCAATGTTCATACAGTTTTTATTGTATGAGATGCTTCTAAAAGATAGCACTGTTCGTTTGTCTTTCTTTATCATTCAGAGATTGTAGTTATGGAGGAAGCTTGGTTCCTAAAAGCAGCATACAATTCTTATTTTTTTGTAAAACATAGCCTCCTTTCTTTTTTTAATTTCAAATAGGTTGGGTTTTGCCTGCTGCACATGCAAATATTTCTGTTGGCTATATCTGAAGCTGCACAGGGGGATTTACTCATTCCCATTTGGGCCACATGATGCTGTGCCAAGTTGAGCTGGCTCTGCAAATTTGTACTCCTCTTGTAGCTGCACATCTTTGAAAGCTTGGAAGCAGGAACCGCACAACCAAAAAATAACTCGCAACATTTCTACATTCCTGCTTCCAGGGGTTCTAGAGCATTCAAAATGTTGGATGGTGGTAAATGTCTGCAGAGGAAGGGGCCAGTGGAGTCTGAGTCAGTCATAACCGAGTCATTTATAGGATGCTAGCTAGCCACTGCTATTTATTGCAGGCAGGCAAAGAAGTGTTAGGGGGAGCTATGCATGCTAGTTTCCAACATTACGTCCAGATTGACAGATGCAAGTAATTTGAAAAATGAAGTGACACAATGAAACTCTGGATCGCCATTAGCACAATGCAACTTGCTCCAGTTTTATCCCCTCTGAACTTCATCTCCAACGGATCTCAGTGATGCGAGCAAACGGTTCTTCTACAGTTTCTTCTATCTCAATAACTTTGCTAGTAATTCGATTTCTACGTACAATGAGAGCAAAAAGTGGCACTTAACATCTGTCATAAAAAGTTTAGTAATTTAGGTAGATTACTCTAGATTTGTATCATCTGTACTTAAATATAAGAAATATGTATATCATTGCAAACTTAAAAAAAACTAATCCACACACAGTGGTAAAAATCTCTTTAGAACATGTTAGAATAAAGTTAACCAAGGTAAGAGGTATTCAACTTGTGCTACTGTATCTTTAAACATTTTCAGATGAAAACCAGTAATTGTCATCTTGTGTTTCTGGGTGATTTTAGTGGGTTGAAGAAAGAGATGATAATTCTGTAGCCTGGGAAATAATCTTCCTGGACCTACTTTTGTTCTACAGCAGGCCATAGCTTCATTGAAACTTGTTTGTAAGGATTTTGATGATTTTAGAGAACTTTGGCTCCGTTTCTGTCAATAGACCAGGACCATTCACGGTTCTGTAGATTGGGCACTCGGTTCTGTTGACTGGTCGGGCCGCCCTGCTTGTATAAGAGGGAACGGGGGTTATTCTTTTATCTTTTGACCGTCAAAGCTAACGATTAAGTTAACCATCATGAGATGTGCATCTTAAGTCATAATTATTATTATTATTTTTTTAATTATGAATGTCATCAAGAGTAGATCTATAAAAACACTGAAAAAAAAAATCCACCTTTAAACCATCTTCTCTTTGGTGTATTATTCTGTTGCTTCTGATGTTATTTTTAATTGATATTTATTCATGTATACACCATGTGGTTGAACTTTTTATGCATTCATAACCAAATACTCCCACTTGTGAATCACGAGTTGAATTTTATTTTGTAAATCTGCTTGTGAAAGTACAAGAGGATCTTTTGTCGTATCAGTTTTCATTTTGTCTCACTGCCTGCTCTACACACAACTTTCAGTTTGGAATGGAGTTTTACTGATACAAGTCTGTGATGTTTAAGACTTTTCAGGCTGCTCATTGTACCATGATTATTTTCTAGACATAATCCATAATCCTCTAATTTAATCTTCATTTTATTTATGACCTTGAAATCATTTGACTTTTAGTCCTGCAAGTTTTATTTCCACCCAACAGAAGTGATTAGTTAGTTGACTTGCTTTAGTCAGGCAAAATGAGTTTCATGTTTACACTTTCACTTTTTGTATGGAGACCTAACTCTAGAGTAATCTTTTTGTTGTTGTTGTTGTTGTTTTTAATATGAAGTTTCAGTCTTTGGTAAAGTGCTGCTAAGTGACGTGCTGAAACCTGCGGTCAAAGTTTGAAATGTTCAGCTTATCTTGACGGCACTCATTACACTCTAGCTGGTGAATGATGGGTTAAGCTAAATTACAATAAAAATACCCTTCATAGAAAACTCTGGAGTGTGTATACAACGCACACAGTCACACACAGTTCAGATGTCCTGAGATGGCAATCCGTGTACTGAGCTGTTGGAGTTTTGCCAGCTGCTTCTGTCTGTGCAGCTTGTTTTCTTTTTGTTTTTTTTGGCGCTGACTGCTTAGCCTTAGCTTTGTGTTCCCATTTCTCAAAGTATTTTTCTCTAGCAAAAAAAGACATTTTTAATGTGTTGACTATGTTGATTATAAAAGTAAATTTAGTTTTGCTTAAATTTCTGTCTCAACAGTTTTATTGATGTAAAAAAACTTAGGTTATTTTTTGCAATAGTCATTTAGAATTTGTTAGTATTTCCGTATACAAAAAAAAAAAAAAATCTGGTAAAATCATCCAGTCTTGGGGCAGGTTGTGATTTTTGTCTGTTTTGCATCTGCTTGTGCTCATGCAGATATGCACACGTGTTGCATTTGTTGTGCACACATGGATGTGTGCGTCTCCATCTGTGATCATCTGCAAGTGTCCTTGTGTGTGTGTGTCTCTGTGTGGGGTGAGGTCAGGCAACAACTTTCTCATTTTCTCTGAGAAGTAGGAGGAGTCTTGAACAAAGAAGCTTTATCCTGTCCACTGGAGCCTGCGGGCTGGAAGCTTGCTGTAGCCTGTTTGCTTGCCCGCCACTCTGCAGTTAGACCCACCAGTGTAAAAGTCTTCAGCTGTCTCATTCTTCCTTAAACATGGTCGTCAGAGAAATAAACAGATACTGTATTTATGTCTGATTGTAGAAAACAGCAGCATGAAATATGAGTTTCAACACACAGAAGTTTACATGGGACATAGGAGAGGTTTGTTTTTGTTCGTTTTATTTTTAGGAAAAACAATCAGTTTAAATGTAGTATATATTTCACAGAATGTTATTAATTCTGTTCTGTAAAAAAAACAGTGAAATGTTCCTGTCAGGTTAGACTGTAATGTAAGATTTTCAGCACAAGAATGTCGAGGTGGATCAGTGTGAATTTCAGTTTGTCTTGTACGAGGGCTGAATGTCTGTCGAAGTGTGTAATTTGTTGCATTTATGCTATATTGCTCTCTAAGACTATTCCAGACATGGTGACTTAAAACAAAATGCAGCTGCCTTGTACTGGGAACTCCATCAGTAAGTTGTTCTCATGGAAGTTTCTCCAGAGGCCCAATGGGGAGAGAATAAGAGGAAGAATGTGTGTGTGTGTGTGTGTGTGTGTGTGTGTGTGTGTGTGTGTGTGTGTGTGTGTG
>NC_056504.1:32609748-32631185 GCF_014905685.2 Nematolebias whitei
GTGTGTGTGTGTGTGTGTGTGTGTGTGTGTGTGTGTGTGTGTGTGTGCACACGCGCATGGCTGGGGAAGTCATTGTTATGCTCTTGTTTTACATGAGACTATTTATGTATTTGGCAAGTGAAGGAAGGCAGGAAGAATTAGTTTGTATTTTTTCTTTCCTTTTTCAAATGTGTATATTCACATTTTATTCTCTCTCCTTATAGTTGTCTCCACATACAGCCTGTCCCAGCTCTGATTCATTTTTAATATTTCTCTGTCACTTAGCAGGAAATACTGCACTTAGAAGTATTTTTGCTCGAATCAGAGACTTACTATCAACTTAGTCGAGATTTGTGCAAGTTTTGTTTGCTTTATACAGTATGTACCAGTAATATATGATGCTTTATTTAATTTTTTTCTATTAAGTCTGTGGAAGGTATCTGCTATGAAACGGCTATTAAATCCCATTATCATCAGCAAAAACTATGTTGAAGTGTTTGTATATTTTATATACAAAGTTTTGTTGTGAGAATATACATCATCATGTTTTTATTTTTTTACATTTTTTTAAGCTTTAACTCTTTCCAGATGTTTCCTGTCTGTATCTTTTCCCCTCTCTTTCTTCTTCCTCTTTTTGAATTTATTTAGTAGGCTGTGAACCTGTGCCCAGCCAAATATTTGCAACGTGGATTTTTCTCAAGACCTTAAAGCCCATTTGAGTTTTTTTTACTTTTATAGCTTGTGTGCATTTGCCACAGAATAGTGTAGCTGTCTCACCAAAGTCACATGCCCTAGACTCTAATGTCCAAATGTGTAAATTTTTATTTGATTTATTTTATATTTATTATTTTTCATTGTTGACACTAGAGTGACTTTGACCTTTTCAGGTCACTCAAACACATGCTCACAATCTTAAACTAGAGGTTAACTTAAACACTGGGTGTTGTTTGACTGGTTTCTCCAAAAGCTATACTTAGTGACAGATCTGAGTAGTTTAATATTGTTCATGATATTTTACTGTATCATTTATCCATTGAGGGTTTTGACTCACTGGGTTTTAAATTAAGGGATCATGAAGTACATCCCCACCACACTGACTACCACTAATGTCAGGCTGCAAAAAACCAAGACTTTGTAAAGCAAAATCAAATAAAAATTAAATGGATATCTGCTTTTTGTTTCATTATGCTGGAAAGTTGATATTGAGTCACTGTCATACAGTTTTTGTAGGAAGTATTGCCGCTACATATTTTCTTGCCATAACTTAGAGCTCTGCTCTCAAAATGCCTAAAGAAAAGCTCACTGTAATGTGAAAACCGTTTATCTCGCATAGACAGTGTTGTAGCTGAACTGTGTGGCTTTGCCATAAAATAAGATACAAAACCGTGTTCCTAACCACATCCTCCTCGTTTTTTTAATGCTGTTGTCTCGTGATGGCCACAGTGAAGACCTGTCTTCTTGTTCTCTAACTTTCAAAGGTCATTTCTCTCTGTCCTTTCTACATCTTTTATCCTCCTTTCTAGCCATCTTCCTACTCAGTTTACCATCCTTTGTCACATTTCATGTGTAGTCCTAGCTTTTTTGCCCTTTACATCCTCTTTCTCTGTCCCCATCTGTGGCCTTAATGTTAATTGAGAGGTGAGTAATGGAGACAAAGACACTGGATCAGTTTTCAAAGCCTGAACTGTGACATGAAATGTGGTTTAGTGAGTAATCAGGGGAGAGGGTGGTTGATCTGACAGCTACACCATTCATTCAACAGATTTGTTGATGCTCTTCATTGGCTTCTGTGACAACCCCCCCATCCCCACTCCACTTTTTGTATTAGGATTGACACATCAGCTTTTTGGCATTAATGAAAGTTTGGAACTACCACAGCTATAGTTGCTAGGGAAAGAGGAAGCATCACCATGTCCCTTTAAATGTTAGAAACGAAGAAAAAGAAGCACAAAAGAAACTACCAACCTTGCTTTTTCAAAAGCTGAAGGTCTGGACCATTTGCATGCAGTTCCAATCTTCCCACTTCTTCCTTTCTCCCATTTTGTGTTGTGTGTTATTTGTGGAGAATGGTGCTGTGAAATCCAGATGCTTGACCCAGCAGTCAGGTTGCCTGGTCACGTGGATCTACAACTGTTTGAGCTGGCTCTTTTGCATCCTAACAAACCTTTAAAGGGTTTCTGCTGCCTTCTCCCTACTGAGACTGCTGTGTGTTCACAATTACACCCCTCTGTTGAGGAAATGCCACTACAAATGGAAGTTGTATTCTACTCCAATTATCTTAAAATTATTATTTAAATTTAAAAGTTGTTCTCCAACTGAGTCCCCATTGTATGTCCATATTATATGTAAAGGAGTAAGTGAGTAAGTGCTAGGTGTTGTCATCATTGTATGTTCCCATACAATGGTGAAATTAGTTCTCTGCATTTAACCCACTGCACCTGGGATACACCCAGGTGGAGCAGTGGGCAGCTATGTAGGCACCCGGGGGGCAGTTAGGGATTGGGTGTCTTACTCAGAGACACCATGGCCTGTGGGAATGGCTGGGGATCTAACCTGGGACTTTTAGGTCCCAGGTTGGCTGCCCTGCCTCTACCCCATTTCAGCCCCTGAAAAGAGGATGCTGGTGTGTGTATTCTAATCTATGAGCAGGTAAGTATGTACATGTGGTTGTAGAGTTGGAGAGAATAGTAAAGGTAGAAGTGAGTACTGTAAGAGTTGCTCCCTGAAGTTGGGCCTCATTCTGTTGGAAGGGAGGGAGCAGCAGAATCACAGAAACAAAGAGCACGTATGACGCACTCGCTGAAGTAATCACTATGTGTTAAACTACAAGCAAGCTTGCACAGTATCAGGCTTAAACTCTGTGTATCAAACACATCAAGTCTTTATCACAAGAGCTGGAAGTTCGCCACAATCAGTGTCGTAAACTCGTATCATTTATCTCTGCTTTTTTAATGATTATGGTTTGGAGAGAACTGCATCATGGGGGTAAAATATTTCTCCTTAACATACATTTACTGTATATACTGCATGCATAGGTGTGACCAGCCTGGCTTTATCACTCAGGTCATGGTTGTGTGAGTCGTCCAAAGGAGGAAAAAAATAAATACGGTAAATATGGAAAGAAAGAAAAACTTGAGATGAATGTAAACAGTAAGTTAACAGATTTAATCAAGTGTTGACAATAAATTCTGCTTGCTTTAGCTCTGCAGGACTTTGTAAGTTTTCATTTGACAGCAGCAAGTTCAGCTAACTGTAGCCTTGCCAGAGAGATAATGTAGATTTTCTGTACTGAGGAAACTAATTTAAAGTTCTGGACTTAGTGCCCATCAGTCCCCATATGCATCAATAAGTCTGGAATTCATCCATGATGGGTACATTAAAGGGCCCTGCATACTCCATCCGAAGCAGTAAAGTCGTCTGTCGTTGATGAAGTTGCGTGATGAAAATTGCGTCACTTTGTTCGTAGAGTAGCTTCGCCCACTTCTTCTCGACACAAGGCCCGGGCCGAACTTTTTCTCACATGCGTCTGCTCCAAGTATTGTGCGATTGATTGGTCAGAAGTTTGTGGACGTGTTTGACAATTCAGAACTGTGCTTGGACATTCAGCTGTATGACTAAACAAACACAGTAAATTAGTCAAATGGCCAAAAACTCCTGAATGGAGATCATGCAGACATTCGAAGGAGTCTGCTGAAAATTTTGGCGCTTTCTTCATGATAGTTTTGTGACCAAACAGTGGATGCATGGACGGAGCGGAGATTCTGGTGGGAAGAAACCCATGCAGTGAGGTATACTGCCACGGGAGGGGTTTCCCAGGAGCTCTGCATGGTGTCTAGTGGAATATGAAAGGTGTGTGTGAAAACAAACGTCCCACAGCCACATGACCGCATGGCCACTGTTCGGCTTCAGATGGAGTTTGGATCATTTTTTACTCATAAGTAGTATGACATTGAATTCCATTTGTATTGTTCTTTTAATCCACTTTGACATATTTTTCTCAGAAATTATTATTTTTCCCCCTTTTATTATTATAAATTATTATTTTCTCTTGATACCTTAATTCTTACTCCAGTATTCACTCATGAGATTTTCTCCTGGGAAATCCATCCATCCATCCATCCATTATCTTTACCCGCTTATTCCATTTTGGGTCACGGGGGTCACTGGTGCCCATGTCCAGCAATCACTGTGCGAGGGGCGGGGTACACCCTGGACGGGTCGCAAGTCCATCACAGGGCCACATAAAGACAAACGAGACAAACAACCATTCACTCTCTCACTTCCTGGGAAATCAGCTTACCTAATTAACATCTGCTCATTATGCATCTGTATTCAGTGACCAATTATTTTTCTTACCCCAATAATTGGTTTATGTGTACATCACTTTCTAAACAAAACAAATGTTTCATTCTTTGTTTTTATTTTTGCCAGGAAACCCAATGGAGACTATCGCAACTCATCTGTTACCAAGGACCGTAGCCGAAGCCCCAGTGAGCGCATGGTGGTTCCCACTGCTTTGGGAGTTCAAGGCAACCCCCTGTATGGCCTCCCTCACCATCACCTGGCTGCCTTAGCCAGCATGGACCAGCCCCTGGCACTCACCAAAAACAGCATGGTGGACACGGCGCGTGGCAGTGCAGCATCTTTGGTCACAATGCCACATACAGTCAGCCCAATGGAACGACAGCAGGTAAACGGCACATGCTGAGTTTTTTTTCTCTTTCACTGAACACATGCTTTTCTAAATGGGGTGAAACCTCAACTATGGTGGGTCCTCCACAATATATGGTAAATCCTTTTTGTCGTTCCTTGCTGCTTGTCTGCTGAATGATAAGATGTCAGTTTTAACTTGTTAGTGAAAAACATATGAAATCTTAGGAGTCCCTTGTTTTTCTACTCGTCAGTAGTTTTAAGAAAGGCCAAAAAACCCAGAATGTTTCTTTGTGTTTCAGAATCGCCCGTCAGTGATCACATGTGCAGCAGCCAACAATCGTAACTGCAACCTGTCTCAGTGTCCGGTGTCCCACAGTGGCTGCTCCAACCTCACCAATAACTACAGAAGAATCAACAGTGAGTCCACCATTAGTGACAGACACATATTACTAACTTCTGTAGTATTGTTTGAGATTTTCTTTTCAGGATCTGGGTTTAAGGAACAATTCAGGGCCAACTTTTACTGCTAATTTAACATTTGTGATTTTTACAACATTAAATGCTTGTTATTAAATAAAAAAGAAGTAAATGTTTCCAGTGATGTAAAATGGACTAAATTTAAACTAATATAAGGCAATAGATTACCAACAGTTTGCCATTAATCGGAATATGAGGGATAATTTTTCCTTTCTTTCTTCCAGCCAACACAGCCTGTGACCCTGTGATTGAAGAGCATTTCCGTCGCAGCCTTGGAAAAAACTACAAGGAGCCTGAGCCCACCGCCACCAACTCTGTGTCCATCACCGGCTCGGTGGACGACCACTTTGCCAAGGCGTTGGGCGAAACCTGGAACCAGATCAAAAACAAGGGGAGTCCCTCGTCGTCCAGCAGCAGCCCAAACTCTTCTCCAAATAGTCACATGGTCAATCACAACCACTCCCCTTCCATTGTCTCTTGAAGGCAGAGGGATTTTTTTTTCCTGGCTCATCCAATCATCCCAGGCTTCGACATCCATGCCCCTGCCACTTTGGTCTGTCACCAGCATCCCAGAGGGAATGCCTGCCTGCTGGTCTGCTAAAAACAGCCAAAACCTTCAAGCCTGCTCTCTCACTGTGCACTCAGAGGATCAATCAAGCAATAAAGAGATGGCCACATCCCTTCTGTCCTCTGGTACTGCTAAAACAATAATCAGTACCAAATGAGGAGGATTTAAAACTAAATCTGGACTGAAGCATCAGCTCGCTCCTTCCAATCCTTCATCAACCCTGCGTCTGTAGCTTGAAGCTGAACAAGTGTCTGTAGTTATATGTACATACCCGAGGAGAGGAAAGGCAGTGTTTTGATTCTTAATGTTCTTTCTTGTTTCGTTTGTTTTTGTTAACAGTAGTTTTGTGTACCGATTCTTTAACGTCATGCCTGGCTTTTAAACGAAAAGATAAGTGAGAAACACGTCTTGGAAAACAATCACAACCCACCTGACTGTGAAAGAAACCTCAGACACTGATGTTAATCAATGTTCACCTCCAAAGCACCCCATCATTCTCTCAACCTTTGACCAGGAGAAAATAATGTTGATCAGGGTAACTAAAAACAGCTCCCTATGCCATCTGTGACGTCAGCAAGTACCCGGATTTCGGGCAAACAGAACTTTTAAGTACAATACAATACAGTGCTGTAGTCATGGTTTGCAGATTAAAAAAAAGAAAAAAAAACGCAGCAGAAAATATCTAAGAAGCGTTGTTGCCATGAGACTTTCAAAAGTGACGGCCAATATCCTGACGAGCCTAAAATTCAAGTTCATGCCGTTTCCAAAGCCGATTACTCAGGGAGAGAAATGTGACTGTTGATTCAACTCTGTGGCCGAGTTGGCTTTGATCAGACAAATGTAAACAGGAGTACTTGCATCCAAGTGGCAGGATAATACTTTAAAACACTAGGGATCCTACAAATACCATCACAATTCTGGCATCCTCTAACTGGAGTAGTGTAAAAACAAGTTTCAAAGTAGTTTATATCTAAAATTATTTAAAAAAAAGAGACAAGTTAATATTCCTTTCTGTTTCCGAGCCAAATATTGATTGTCATAATAAAATAACTTCAAACTTGTGACATTTTTAAGAACGTTTTCACTTTTGAAAAATTGAGTAAAAGAACCGATCGCTAACAGCTAACACCGGCTAACAAAGAAGCAGCTGGCAAAATCGTTCTTCATCCTGCTGCCGAAAACGTTGAATCAATGGCGAGCATCTTGCACGAACTCTTCTGTCATCTGCTCGAGGCAAAACAGCACTGAAACAGCAGAAACACCCGGTTGCCGGACACCGCTAGTCCCTTGCATTGTAGCCAACACTTGAGCTTTGCATTTCTGTGTCCTTCAATATAATCCAAGTCGATTTTAGCTGCAGGGACGTCGTCGCCGTTTAAGTTGACATGAACAAAAGCATTGGAGGTAACCATCATGCATGCGTGAAGTCTGCCGCGTTGTTTGCCAGACATCTGGGACTTTGGCGATTCCCCACAATTCTTGTGACGTCCTCTCTGATCAACACTTTTAGGATCTCCTCAAACCTGTATTTTTATTGTTGTTGCGACTCTGAACACGGGTGATGTAATTATATTTGGCTAACACCCTGCTATCTTTATTGCCCCTTTCTGTTTACTGTGGTTTGATGAATTTCTTTAAGGTTTTCAAGTTAAATTAATGCTTTTTTACAGATGCACGGTATTGTTTTTAATAGCTGGTATCTATTAGCGTTTTTAGCATTTCAAACTTACTAAGTACTATTAACCTTTTCATTCAGACTTTAGTTGTTTCTTCTCTCGCTGCCAGTAACAGACGTAGACACTATACACTCACTGCTGGGTCAGTTGTACTCGTTGTTGTTTTTGTTATTAATATTATTATTATTATTATTACAGTTTTGTACCATTGTTTTCCATTAATTGTAGTATGATAATAAATATCTTTAGTGGGGCAGCCTCTGGACAGGCTCTGTTAAGTTACGAGAGCTGCCTTTCTCAAAACTATCCCAGCACAATGACTTCTTAGCTTATTTCCCACACAGCAGGGTGATGATTGTGTTGATGTTTATTGGCTTTGGGATTCACAGCTTATCTAAGTTTTTTATATGATGTTGATCCATCAGCGGTACCGGATGCTAAGACCCTCAGTGTGATTGATCAGAGACACCAGTTTAGCACATATTAGTCAGCAAGCTTTTCAACGAAAGCATCTTGGCTTGAGCTGGTGTAACCCATCTGACTCCAGCATTTACTCTCAAAGCCCACCGCATTACTCTGAAGTCTAGCAAGCTAGAATATGTTGGTGTATATAATGTGTTGCTGCCTTAAACTGTCCCTGCAAAAGGAAGAAATTACATTATAAAATTGAAATGGGTTATCTGAAAAGATCAAATTTATATTGTGATGTTGCAACGCTCAGCTTTCACAAGCTGACTTCTTGTGCTCTGACTTAAGTGTCCAGACTTTTTTTTTTTGGGGGGGTGTGTGTATTTCAGTGATTTCCTTTCTGAAGAACCTTGTATTTGTAATTTGTTTTTGTTTTTTTAGAAGAACCTGCACCAAGGTGGTATACATTCCTCCAGTGGGCTTACACAGACAGGCTTCATACGTACACAGCTAAGAACCAGCCAGGCTGCTTGTCCTATAGTTCCCTCCAACTGCTTATGATTTTTAGTTTTTGATCGTTTCATTGAGCTGATTGGCCATACTTTATAATAAACAATCACAAGGGGTGCCATAACATAAAAAAAATGATAGCTTTTTTTTAATTGAGAAAGAGAACTGTGCTCGAGTAGCAGTGTGTCGTTCTGTATTCAAAGTACAGAATCATTTCATGTAACTGAGCTAAAGTTAACAGATGAGTGTTTGCTTTTAGGACGTTTGTAGCAAGTGTGATCCTACAGAATGTTCTCCATGGAAGGTGTTCGCTCTCTAATTATCCACATTCCATCATCAGTTATAACAGATGCGACCAACAAATGTTTCAGAAAGGTTGGCCACACCTGTGGTTTTATGGTGAGAGGAAAAAGAATTAGATCATCCCCAAATTTAAAGTGATGTGGGTGGGTTAGTATTAGCAGGCAGGTTGGGGTGGTGTGGAGGTGGTGATGGGGGGGGGGGGGGGGCTGAGCTTCAGAAGCTGTGCTTTTGTAAGCACAAGCTGTGATTCTCCAGACTTTTACCTGACGAGTCTGTTTAGGGTCTCAGCAGTGCCTGCCCCCTCCCGCAAACCCTTTTGGTTCTGGTTGACACTTGTATTTGGCATCGTACTACAAACCACGAGGAAAAGGGGATGTTTGTCCAGAGGTTTTTATTTTCTATTACCTTTTCGTTATCATTTCACTACCACCCTGTAGGTAGGAAGCGCTCTCTTTGCTTCGGCATGCACTCCCTACACACTGTAGGAAAATCACTTAATAAAAAAAAAACTTTTTTATAATAGGTAAACTATAAGACCATCATTACGCTGTGCGTAAAGAATGTACAGAGAAAACAAATCGTAGGTATTTTTTGAGGAACAATTAATTTGGTAATGATATGTAGCTATTTAATTGTTTTTTTTTCCTGTCCTTATATTGAAATCAGTGTATTTTCTTTTTTGTGAAAAAAGTTGATCTTTTTTTTTTTTTTTTTTGTCAGTAGTGTTCATCTTGTTAGAGTAAAGATTCAAGTGCAGGAACACAGTAAATGTATGAAACCACATTATGCCACAGGTGTGTCGGTGACAATCGCTACTTCCATTGGTCCCCAGTCTTTGTGTTCAATCATGTGACTCCTGACGTTTGAACAAAAGTGTTACTTGAGCAAATTGCAGAACTCCACTGATGAAAACATTTCCACTGAGTAATAACTGTTAGAGGCCAGCTGCAGTAAGAAATATCAATTCTGGGTCTTGTTAAAAATGGGAACTAAATGTTTGTAGTTCAACATGTTCATTAAACTTGCAAATGAGTTTTTGAGATGTCGCCCTAAAATCTGCTGCCACAGTTTTTCTCGTGTAACAGAGTAATTGAGTTGTATATTCAACTGACAAATCAAGAGTTGACTGCACCACACTTTCCAGGTCATATTTGAAGTGGAAGTAGCATGTACTTAGTGGTAGTAATACTCAGAACTGTAAAATAGTCTATCAAGAAACAATTTGTGGCTCTGTGTCTCCTACTTAAAAGGTTTTGGCAGGCCACCTTTTTTGTACGTAAAGTAGCCTTGATGAACAATAAAGTGCTTTTAAACCACTGATTGTGTATGTATTTATTGATTTTTTAAACTTAAAGCTGTTCCCAGTGTTTGAGATTCTAAAGTAGGTTTTTGGAAACATGAAGGATGTGGAATATATCTCAATTCTACAAAAGCTCAGTTTCTGTTCAATGACTTCCAGAATAAATGACAAACAGCACAGAGACTTTATTTCTTGATTCAATACTTAGAGGGGTGCAAGCTTAACAATACGGCAATTGATCGGCGATCAAACAGTTATGATTTTAATTTTAATTATAAGCATTTTGACTCTTAATTCTGAATCTGTTTTTCCAAGAACTCAACCAGTTGTTAAAATGTAGATACAATTCAGAAAAAAAATACAAGTTGGAACACACACAGGACATTGCAAAGTAAAATAAGTGCATAAACGTCTACATGCACTGACAGAAAGCACCCAAGACTAGCTGGTTTGGTTCCAGGATGTCTGCTGTAATTGCACATCATTAAACTGTACAGTAACATTCGTCTGCAGGTTTTCTCTCAGGAATAGTCCTAAAGCTGGTTTTAGTATCAGCTGCACTGTGTATATTTCAGTCTCTAGTAAACAGACAAAAAAGATGGATGGAATTGTTGAGTGGACAGCTGTGTTTCTGTATTTTCTTAGTTTACCTGAAACTTTCCAACTGAATAAGCAGATGTTAATGTCTTGCCAAAAAACAACTTGGCTGAACTGAGTATGTGGGTTGATGAAGGCATCAAAACTGATAATTCAGAGAAGCAATTTTACACAACAAATGTGGATGTTGTTCTGAAGAAAGGAAAAAAAAACTATAGTAGTTACACAGAAGATGTGTTCAATCTTTACAACAGTTTTACACAATTTCATTTATGCAATCAGTTTTCATTACATCACTGCTCAGCTCTGGTTGTCACTTTGTGTCTAAAGTGAGGAAATTAGTTTGTGTAAATATTTCATTAATATGAGGAGATATTAAACATTGTAGACTGCAGAGTGGAGTCCTTGTGGTGCTCACGTTTTACTGCTTCAGGCCTTCAGATGCTGTCATCGTCGCTCATGTCCCAAATCTGATGGGGGGGGGGGGGGGGGGGAGACAAGAGAATCTATAAGGACTGAAATATTTAACATGGCAGTTACTTCAACAAAAATAGTTTATTGACAATGTTACTTAGAGGATGTTAGATTCGTCTTTTTATCCCTCTCACTTGTGGGGTTCCTCAGGGATGCGTTTTGGTGCCACTGCAATTTATTTTGTAAATGTTACAAAAAATCTAAATGTCAATAAAAATACTCATTTTGGTTTGAAAAATCTAAATCTTCCACTTTTTTGTTCTGTTTGTCAGCCAAGTATCTGATTATTCCCCAAATGTGTCTTTATAAAGAAATCAAACATTCTGCCATTGTTGTAAAAAAAAAAAAAACTCCACCAAGAAGGAACGGTCAATTATAAAAATAATTTTTCTTTCAGTTCCTTCAACCTTTGCACAATGTTTTATGTATTGCATGCTTTAAAGCCGTTTTCATTTGCTACAATATACTTAAAAGTACTTTATTTATAGTCAAAAACAACAACCGTGTTATAATATAAACTACAAACAAGTAGTAAGAGGAGTCAAAAGTATGAATACGATCATTTCAGATAAATGTGTAGCTTAGTCCAAACTTAACTGAAGCCATTAAATCAAAAAGTTCAAACTATTGAAATAAACTCATGTATTTTTTTTAATCTAATAAATTATTTTTGAAACTGTAATAAATATGAACGTTAATAAAATATATTTTGACATGTACGAGAACAAGATGCACAACAGCCTTGGAAAAAAAAAAAACCTGCCAACTCCTACAAACAGGTTTCCCATCAGACAGCCACACACACACACACGCACACACACGCACACACGCACACAGAGCAAACAACCTCCTTCGCAATAGTGTGTCAGTAAACAAAAGTGTCCTTCTCATGGCAGCAGATTCTTCACATTCCCCCACTGTACAACGTAATTCACATACCTCTAACACTGTCTGGAATGTTACACACACAGCTCGGAGTGCACACACATTTCTTTCTCACACATATATGCTGCATTCCTCAGCTCCACAAGTCAAAGAGCTGAAACACAACGTTCCCTCCGCACAGCAACACAAACCTGTCGTGTTCCGCAAGTTTTAAGAAAATCAGCAACATTTTGATCCAAAGCGTTTTGACATTCAAGGATGGCATGTACAGCTATCAGAACAAACTGAAACTGTATTCACCTTGTTTCATTTTAATCATTTTAAGCTGTTAAATTGGATAACAATGCATTTAATACAACAACATTAAAAGATAAAAGCACCGAATGTTCATACATGGACCAGACTCAATAATATGTGATGGCTATTTTTGTCAACTGCTAGTTGTAAATTCACCTCTAAACCAAAAAAAGATGGTTACTAACGCTTAAAAATTGACAAATAAGACTTTACAGTGTTACAAACTGCAAAACAGAGTTACACAAGTCAGTCAGTCATTTTTGTGAAGGTCAGGTGTAAAAATAGAAAACGGAGTACGCACACAAGTGCTTCACTGCCAGGAATGTAAGAACAAAAAGTCTCCGTGATGGGACAAATTTTGGACAAAATTTCATGACTAGTTTAAGTAAAAGTGTACTTGGGAAATATAATTATTGAATTCAGTCAATCATTTCAATTGTTCATACTACGTGGACATGAATAAACCTACATCTCATCGTTACATCAGGAGTTTTCTCGACGTCTTGCAAAACCCACTGCTGACATGCTGATGCAACTATCTGGGAGCAACTTTGTGCTTCTATTCTACAACCCACTCCCCAGTTTGGGCTTGTTTTGATTGTTTCAGTCACGAGATCTGGCAACAGCAGCTCGAGCAGGCAGTCTGTGCCAGGAGGGAGGAACCGGAGGAACAGGACTTGTTTTGTGTTTTAAAGAATTGGAAAGAGCTCAGATCAGACTAAGTTACTGTCACTCAATAATCTGTATCTATAACATTAAAACTGGAATAGAAATGATTAAACTTTACAGCCTAAATTATAAAGCTCTCAAGTCCTTGTACTGATAATTACACTAACTAGTAAATAAACGTATTGAACACAAAACTTTAAAATCGGACATAAGAAAACTTGTTTCCTTAAAGCACGAAAAATAATGTAGTTATTTTCTGCCAACGTTTTTATCTAAGTACAGCATCCTCACAGAAGGTCTTAATGAGAAAAATCCTGATAATTCTCTCAACTTCACTGCCTTAATGTGATTTTTCTAAGTGGGTTTTGCAACATGTCAATTAAAATGACCCACTCTCCAAAGAGATTTGTACTGGAGTGGAGATGGGTGGACGAGTTGACAGCCTGCTTTCAGAGTACATTTTAAACCGTGCACTTAGCGAGAAAAACGTGCATCGTTTTAATATTTCTTTCAGTAAGTTTATTGTTTTAGCTCTACTTTTACATTTAGTCTGTGTATTTGGGACTTATGTAACGCTAACTTTTCCAAAAAAATTTACCAAAACGTAGGTGACTCTGATCAATTGTGCACTTTGCTTTTTGATTAAAGATTAGCTTCCTTGTATTTTATTCGTTGGATGTCAGAATTTGATTTAAAATGATTACTGCTCGGTTCTTTTTATTTTCTATCCTGACTCAAGCAAACAGTAGCGCTCAGTAAGAACTAAGAGCGCTCGCTGAACTCAAAGCCAGTAAGGAGCTGGAGAAGTTGTCCAACCTGTCCCACAGCCTGCCGCCTACAGGCCGCATCAACAGGCTTTCTCCGACTGAAGTTTCAGGACAGTGTGAAGACTCAGAAACAGATTCGTATCAAAGCCGGACGTTCTGTGTTTCTGCTCCACTGCAGCTGGGGAGCAGTCATCAGAAGGACACCGAGCAAAGAGCTCTTTGAAAGCCAGCGACACAGGAGCCCCTCTCTGGACCACTGCCATGCCACACTGACAGTGTGTGCGTGCGCGTGTGTGTGTAGTCTTTTGTGCAAAATGGAAAGGGGGTTGCAGGGAGTGAGCGTTTAGAATCAGGGGAGGTGGGTTGGAGGGGGGGGGGGATTATGTAACATGAATAGCTTGAACAAACTGAAGCCAGCAGCTTTACAACACGCTGTTAAGCACTGTAGAATAGTTGGGATGTTTCTCAACCTGTTGCCTCCGCTGCTGCAACGCATAAGCAGATTTCTGTAAAGCCAAACCCAGTTCTGAGCCGTTGGGCCAGATTTACGAAGCTCTCTCATTCCAACATTAGAAATAATGTGGATCTGAACACAAAACTGTGAAAGGCCAAACACCAAAATGGAAGAAATAGTTTTATTTTTTTCAAGAGATGAGTATTGAAATTATTTGAAAATGTACTTCTCTTATATCCTTTGATGTTTATAGGTTTACTTAAATTAAGTCCATCTCTAATGCCCCATTTGCACTGCTCCTAATCAGCCCCAACTCAGCTCAGCCTGGATTTGCACCTGCACTTTAGGACCGACTCTGGAGGCGAGTCCAGAATCCAAGTCCTGCTAATGAGAGTTCTGCCATGAGTTCAACTCAAAGCAGTCTGCTCCTCGGATAAATAATATTAAATTATTATTTTTATAAATGAATGTTTCTGTTAACTTATTTTATATATGAATATTTCCGTTCAGTGCCCTGAGACAACTTCTGTTGTGACTTGGCGCTACATAAACTGAATTAAAGCTGATGAACCAGATTCTACAAAAACATCTATATTTAAACGTAAAAAAGTTAAGTCTGGTCCTCTGGACATTCAAAAAACAAAACAACAACAACAAAAAAGTAGAAACGTTTCATCTTTCATCCGAAATACTTCTTCAGTCTGTATTCATGAGCTGAATACAGCTCCACAGACTGAAGAAGTCTTTCGGATGAAAGAAGAAACGTTTCTACATTTTTTTTGTTTGTTTTGCTTTTTGAATGTTCAGAGGACCAGACTTAACTTTTTTAGATTTTTCTACCTGGATTATTGAGCATGCACATGGACTAAGAAGTGATTTAAAGATGAAAATGTACCAATGGGAGAGTCTGCGTGAAGTTAATGATGACCAGTTAACCAGTGAATACAGGGTGCAGTGGTGGGTACGGTAGTTACAGCCAGTTATGACTCAGCGCACCATGATAGACAACATCCACGTATCCAGGATACATGTACAATGTACACTGTATTATCAGAACATGGACTCAGTAACACTAGAATACTAGTCCAATAATTCTCAGTCGGATCATCTGTACAGCTTCTTTCTTATGGAAACGTTTGGCCCTCTATCCAGAGAGCTTCATCAGTCAGAGGACTCCTCTGATTGATGAAGCTCTCCAGATAGAGGGCGAAACGTCTTTATAAAAATAAACTGTCCAGATGACCCGACTGAGAATTATTGGATTTGGTACCTGGATGATTGAGCATGAACTTTGTTGACTAGAATACTAGCAATTAGCATGCACACATTAAAATTCCAGAGATCATATTTTAATCAGTGGATCAGTATTTAAATTCCCTGAGTTCTCCCTGATTCTTTGTTTTTCTTTGTTCTTCCATGTTTTCCCCATATAGAAAATTTGAAAGTCATGTTTCAGGTTTTCCATGATCTCCAGAGTTGCTGGGAACCCTTTACTAGCTCAACTACAAGTTTAGCATCGATATTGGACATAGATGTAGTAATTCAACCTTTAATCCTAATAAATTATGGTTAATCTTTGAAAAATGTCTTCAGCATCCTTTGCCTGGTGAATGTTTCAAGGTCAAGGGTTCTTTATTGTCATTTGCATCGCATGTGGTACATGAGGTGGAACGAAATTGCGTACTCAAGGACCCAGTTACACCCCAAAATAGCAAAAAATATAAAGTATAAAAAAAACAGTAAGGATCTAAGATATACACTAAACACTAATAATATAAAATAATACTGTATATTAAACAGCAGCCTGAACATGAGCCTGTAGTGAGCAGATGGGTATGAATACAGCAGCTTAAAGGCAAGAGATCAGCAGCATGGATACTTCCAGGTATTACTGCTAGTAATGACAGAATCAGAGATTGCATTGGCCCCATTTCAAGATCTGATGTGGACTAGGTGTTCTAACTTTAAACATTTAACATTCGAGTACTTTGCTAATATCATAACTTGACATTTCTGTACTAACAAGCTGGAACCAAAATAAACACACCATAACAGGGACGTAAAAATGGATTAGGCCAAACTATGAATTGGTCTTATCACCTTTAGAGCTTGAGCTGTTGTTGCTTCAAACATCAACGACAAACAATAGCTGTAGGTTTCATAATTTCCAGCAGTAAGCTGAATGTAATCATTGTGGGAAAGTGTTTGTAATCAGTTGGGCTCCGGCTGATGTGACATGTATAATCCAGGCTCGATGCTGAAACGAGGCTGGGATCTGATCAGATAGAGGAGGTTTTAGCTGGAAGCTGAGTTTGGTTGAATCGCATCCAACCCTCTGCTGCTGCTGATTACTGCGCCCCCACAAACACAACATTAAGCCTCAGCATGAGGGGTTTTCAGCAACGTTTACCGCTCCGCAGGAAGGGGTAATAACTTTTTAAAAATGTAACCCTGAATTCCTCGTCTTTGCTTGTTTTGAGTCATTTAGAGAAAACTTCACATCCCTGTGATTTCACTGCCATAGCTGCGTTCAGGCAGATGACTCATGTTTTAAAACACCGAGCCTTCACACAGGACAGGAGTACACCCTAAGTGCGGGTGGCCCCAGTGGGAATCCAACCTCTAAAGCCATTCAAGCAGGCAGCGCTACACAACCACTGATAGACTGGGCTATTAAAAGCACATCTGCTTTACATATTAGAACTGACACCAAAGCACAAAGAGCAGAGTCAAGCTTTCATCATGGAGACTGGCTCCATCTGATATGCAATTACTGGACCACACAGAGTGATGTGGTTCAGGGCTGCCGGGCGCAACCGTGACTGAATGAAAAAATATATATAAGAGCAGAAATCCAGTCTAGCTACATTTATGTTTCTTCTTGTGATTGTGTTTCTGTTATTACTGAGCTAAATACAGCAGCTAATCTGTGTCATTACACAGAGCGTAGCTCCTCATAAAAGAGATGATGCCAACCAAAGACCTTCACACGCATGTTCATGTTCGGTGGAGGATGGTGCTTCATCATTTAGACAGAGAAGATATCTGTACAGCTAAGGAGTCTTGAATAACTGCTGTGCACTTGTTTCTGTTCCCACGTCCATGTGTGGCTCAGTTTTCTCTTTATTTTTTATTTGTTTTGGGTTTTATTTGTGCTTTTGTACTGGGAATGGATATTTTTGTATTTTATTTTTATCTACAACCCATCTTTCATACAAGTTGTGTATTGTTCCAAAGATTAAAACATTTAAAAAATGTAGCAGAAGTCTGGACAAGAATAGATTTTCAATCATAGTCTATCTGGGACCCTTCAGACTTCAATCTGGAGTTGGGTTTTTTTTTCTCTTGTGGGTTCATGTCAAATAAATTCAATAGTTTCTGTGACAACGAATCACTTGATCACACACATTTTACTCCTAAAATATCTGCAAAAACAAATCTTCGCGTCTTGTCTTTGTGTTAAAAAACACAGTCCAACATTTTATTTGCATTTATATTCTTTAAATCTCCAGTTGCCTGACTTTGTAGCTTAATGAAGATGTATGATGTCAGTGTTGCCAGATAGAGTCGAGGTTTTTCAGCCCAAAAATCTGTTAAAAACCACCATATCAGACACAAATCTGCCCAATCAATATATTGTTACAGTATATTTACTGTTTAAACATGAACGCACATCAGTACAAGCCAAGGTAATTTAACAATATGTGGAAAAATGCAACAATCCAACAAAAATCTTCCCAGAGTTCCCAGCAAAATCAGAATGAAAACAGCCCAATTGGCAATGAACTGCCCAACCTGGCCACACTGCATGATGTGTGTAAACTGCCATCACCTTTACAGTATTTAGGTCCAACCCATCCACGTCTTAATGTTGCTGTATTTTAAAACAAATGAAGACCAAAACCAGTGGATTTTTGAATCAGTCTATTCTTAAAGGGACAGCTACACAAGCATTACTAATATATTTAAAAACTGCACAATCAATGAACCACTTTTCATTCTTATATTCAAGTTAAAGCTCAAACATCAACAAAGGCCAGATCGAAACTTAAAGACTGCCAAACAAATGTTTATTATCCCCTAACTGATAATTTACATTTAGATATGTAATTTATTATTCATATAAGTAAAGGGTGTTGGTGGGAGGGGAGCTCACCCTTTTATTGCTGACACCCTCCCCCCCCAAAAAGGGCAATTTTCCCATCCATGAGAAAGAAAACCCACAAAGCAGCTTTCACAACCGTAGAAGGATGAACCCTTGTGAGAGTCAATAAATGACGAAGGGCCGAACTGTTTTCATCTTTCTGATTATTCATGTTTAAAACTGAAATAACTCCCACCACTTTCTTTTTTCGTCTCTCCCCTGCTTTCTGTTGCCATCCTCTGCACTCGCTAACCACGTTGCAATCATTGAAATGCTCACAATACTAAGAAAATACATCTAAAATTACCAACGACGACAACAATGGCAACTGTGTGTGTGCTGACCTCATAATGCTAAGATAGCACCCGTGTCCCGCTCTCACAATGACAGCCCACACATAAACCTCATATCCTGACACAAACAAACGATCTGAGGCTTTTGGCTGGTGGATGTAAATAAATAATGCAGTTTAGGGTGTAGGCTCTCTGAAGATTCAGTTTCTGGCACAGAGGAGTGGTCTGCGGTTAAACAGCAGCTCTTTGAAGTGAATGAGCTGACATGATGAGGTCTACCATCACCTGAGGTGCTTCTGAAAAACAACTTTTATCTGCTTTATTCGGAAATGGAGCTTTCAATTAGAAAAAAAAAAAATCAACAAGAAGACATTCTATACTTTAGGTGTTTGCAGTACTGAACTAAACTGATTATAGATGCATGCAAACTGTTAAAAGTCTCTTAATGTGCTATATATAGCTTTACGTGTGCTAGTATGTGTAAATGTAAAGAGATGAAGATGAAACATATCACTGGCACGAGTTTATGTGAATTCCGCACCTGTTTAAGGTATTGACTGGTTGTAAGATGATGTTTTCAACATAAAAACATATATTTCAGTTTAATGTCTGCTTGATTTAAAAAGAACTGGGTGATAAAGCAGGACAGAGTGTGTTCTTGTTCATCAGCGTTGTCTGTAATTGAAGTAATTCAGTAAACAGACGTTTTGCTGTAGTTCGACAACTAGGCTCTATCATCTGTAACACGAACACGAGCATGAATTCTGCCGTTATTACTGTTGTTACGACTCACAGACGGCACGGTGGCACAGTTAGTAGAGCTGTTGCCTCTCAGCGAGCAGGTCGCTGGATCGAATCCCAGTCAGGGGCCTTTCTGGGTGGAGTTTGCATGTTCTCTCCGTGCATGCGTGGGTTTTCTTCGGGTACTCCGGTTTCCTCCCACAGACCAAAAACATGCATGTTAGGCTGATTGGTAACTCTAAATTGTCCCTAGGTGAGAGTGGGAAAGTGAATGGTTGTTTGTCTCTATGTGTCCCTGTGATGGACTGGAGACGTGTCCAGGGTGTCCTCCACCTCTCCCACAGTGACTGCTGGATATGGGCACCAGTGATCCCCGCTACCCGAAAAGGAAGAAGCTAAAAATTAGGGTTAAAGATAATGGATGGACAGATGGAATTATATGCACATGAAACTGTGATGATAACTGATGTAAAATAAAATGTGCTTAAAACCAACTGGGCAAAACCAAAAGCAAACCCTTGAAACCCATTAACAATGTGAAAAACCCTTTTTGTATTTTCTTATTCTGTGGGAGGACTTGACAGCTAAGGTTTTCTGTTTATTCAAAGGTAGAAATCTTGGAGGATCACACGCTCCAGAAAGCAGTGTAGGAAATGAGATGCACATGACCACACCGCAGAACCAGATGCTATAAGACAGAACAAAGAGACTCAGATTGCAGCACACAGGAACAGAGTGACTGTGTCATCTGGCTTCTCTGGGAAGAATCACATCATTTTCATAAATATTTACAAAGCAAACCATTTGCTGATACTTTATGGATTAAAAAAATAACAGTCAAGTGAAGATTTGAAACCACAGTAATGAAAAAGTAGAGCCTCATTTTGATAAAGCAAACCGTTAAGACCGTTAAGCATGTAAATGGTGTTGTATGTGGCCTAGGAGGCAATAGCTTTAATATTTTAGTAATATTATAAGATAAACCCTTGTTGCAAACACCATGCTGTATTTCAGGGAAGCCAAACTGGAAAGATGTTGGCTTCTGTGTAGTGAACCAGATGACCTCAAATATACCAGATGGACAGAGACTGTTATTTTCATTGATCTGAATAAGTCTGAACCATCTGATGAAATTTCTTTCTTGAATTAATCAAGCAGAAAAGACAATCCTCTATAATCATTACTGTCTTACAAATGTTTTGATAATCAAATTGTGTTAGTTCACTCAATGCTTTACAGGTTGAAAAGAACTACTAATTTTTATTTTACATAAACAGTAAGTAATGATTTTTGTTCCTCATTCAGAGAAGAAATCACCTGAATATGCCTTTCTTGATTTTCTGTCTGAAATGAGCAAGCTGTCGTAAGTATGTTAAAGGTTGGTTTTCGGTCAACTAAAATGTTTACCGAGAAAAATGTCATGTTTTACTATTTGAAAAGATTACAAAGTGTGAGACTCCACGAAGTCTGCTGTTGCTGCAATAATCTTTTCTGTATGTTGTAAACAATCCTTGACTTATGATAACATCTTACGTCACAAATCCACTCCTCTTTCTGGTCCTTCCACGAATCAGAAAGCTCTAAATTGAACAGGAAGTCGACCCAAATAAAATGTGGCAACTTCTCAGTTCATAGAGAAGAGAATGAGAGTTCTGAGAGATGTTGGAATGAGAGCTGACAACAGGTCCGATAGTCCAACAGAATGAGAGTTCTGAGAGATGCAGCCGGTTATGAAGAGTTTGGAGTTATGAAGAACCAGGGACGTTTGGGATTATACTTCTGTTTGAACTAACCACGCACGACTCTCCGAGGATTTCTAGCTGTTCTGAACGGAGGCGCTGAAACAGTCTGAAGGACTCTTACTGAGCTGATCTATCGTCAAACCAGGTAAAGATTTCCTCTTCGACTCAAGTGTACCGTGGACGGGCTGAGGATCTGACGAAGCGTGCAATTTCTGGTTAAACAGATTAAACTTCCCTCACACAGTTCTCTGTAAGATAATCTCCTTTCACTCTAAAACCCACCTCTCTCTCTCATAAATCAGTACAGATATTTTAGAAATATCTTAAGCAAAGTCCTCAAATCACCGCCGAGTGATTTGAAGTTCATTTTCTGTGAAACTGTCTGTTATTATTTTCATATTTTGCCAAATTAATGTAAATGTTTGATGTTAAACTTTGATTCTGAAAATAAATGATTCCATTCATTTGATGGGTCAAAGATAAATAACGTCTCTCGTTAC
>NC_056504.1:32641185-32657580 GCF_014905685.2 Nematolebias whitei
ATATTTGTCATACTATAAGTGACACGTACCTCACGTGACTCACTACATCTGCAACAACCAAATGACATAAAGCCAATTTCTAAATTCACCATTAATTGAGCCAAAAACTACAGCAACCCAATTATCTTTAAATAATAAGACAGACAAGCATGTCTCAAAGGCTGCAGTGGTTTAAAAGAGTTAAGACCAAGCAAAGTTAAACATAACAAATGGAAAGACGAGCTGGCACAAAAGGAAACATGACTGGATCCTAAAATAAAAGACTCTATAAGCTGGCAACAGGTTTATTACTGGCTTTAAAATATTTAGGCCTGACATTTCAAGTACCGGTACTTCTTTGGCCTCTTGTACATACTGTGGGAAAACATTTTAAGAGGTTTATTTTTCCTAACTAAATATTAGGAGTTAATCTTTTTATGAGAAGACAAAGTGTCATGTTCCAGTCAAAAGATCAAATGGTATTAGGAGTGCTAAACCCAGTTTAGCTTGAGTATCTCCTTCCAGCAACATGCCTAGATGATCTCACAAACACATGTGCATCACACAGTACTCACAGACCCGAGATGAATGCATGTGCATACCAACCATCAGCAGAGAAAGTGACCTCATATAGACCAGTGTACTGCCATGTGGTGCTGCAGCATGCTGCATTCCAAGCTACATTCCTGAATTCCTCAGACAGCCCAGCACAAAGTGACAGGAATCTGCAGCGTGGTTGTCCCACCAGCTGACAGATGTCTTAAAGGTGGGTGAAAAGGTCAGCAAATAATAATGATATTAAAAACTAAACATGGTTCTGTGTCCCAAAACTATTTTTCTGCCTTTAAAGTAAAAGGAAAAACCATTATTGCTATAAAAAAGTAAAGAATGCTTTAACTGATTCAGAGTCAAAAAGGTGGGAATCGCCATGGTAACCAGTGATGCAGGTGCAAATTATAGAATTCTCCTAAACAAACTATAAGCAATAGCTTTCCAAAATGTTAATTTTTTTTTGTCTGATAAAGTCAATAAATTATATTAAAAACATGTAGTTTAGATTACGGTGGCGAAAACAATTGTTCACAGGGAAAAAAGTTAAAAAAAAATTTTTTTTTAAAAAGCTAAAATTTAAGAACGTTTTTGAAAGGAGGAAACTTGTTTGGTTGAAAATATACTGTATTTTTTAGTTTGTGCCTCAGCAACAAGTTAGGATTGTTTTAAGTCATGTTTTTTTGTTTTTTAATGGCGGCTGGGGCTGAGTGAGCAGTCCTCCAATGCAAGAGTTGGGGGTTCGATTCCACCAGCAGTCACATGCTGAAGTGTCCCTGGGCAAGATACTGAACCCCTCATTGCCTCCGATGTGTCTCCTATCGGTGTGAATATGATAAAGCTCTGATTATTCTTTGTATATATCTAGTAGAGTGCTGTATGAATGAGTAAATGAGGACACAGATTGTAGAGTAAAGTGCTTTGAGCGTCTCGATAAGATAGAAAGGCGCTATAAAAGTACAGTCCATTTACCATTTGACATTTATTTGTTCTTAATAATGAAAACAACAACACAACTGTTTGTTTTAGAGACAAGGAGGTGAACGAATAAGTTTCAGAGCATGAAGCTTGGTTGTTTTCTGTCATCTCACAGCGAACACCAATTATGCACCAAGGCTGTTTTTTATATGCAAACATCAGTATACTGTATTATCCTTTTGAAATACAGTTACCAACTCTCTTTGCTCTCTTTTATATTATGCTTTGCTTTATAGTTCCAGGATCAGCTTCAAAGCGAGTTCTTCAAAATGTCCATATTACTTGTGGCACAGGACTGTCACTTTTATTCATATATGGCCTTTTCTTTGGCTTTATTTATTTTTATTTATTTATTTGCCTTTTTGGAAAAGCCAAAGTCAGAGAAAACATAAAACCAAAGAACTCTAAAGCACCTAACGGCTTCTGTTTAATAAAAAAATGTCTCCAGGCAGCGTACATAAGTCCCCACAATAAGCAGAGCCTTGCCTATTACCGCTTCATCGTAAAAATGCTCATTTGATAAAGTAGTTCCAGATGTTTGGGTCCGTAAGATATTGTGACTGTGTGATCCAGATTTGAAGCTGTAGGTGTGCATATTGGATGTTGTTGTGCTTTAAGATTGTTGACACCATGAAGATCTTTCTGCCTAAAAGTGTCCACATTTTTTAAGTAAACAACTCAAGGTCTTGAGATTTTAAAATTTATAATTTATCAGCCACTTGAATATAAGCACAAAAAACAAGACAAGAAAAAAACGCCTGTTTTTTTACACATCAGATGCCTTCTTCTTGGGTACCGCATTTGGACTGAGCTCAGTCTCATTTTAGAGCCTCCCTTTGCTGCTGCCCCTCAATTTTATAGAACAATTTTGTTCTATTTCATTTTCTGTAATGATCTTCTCTGATGTCCTCGTTGTTCCAGGCCTGCAACCCTCTGGGGGGGAACACAGCGAACACGGTGTGTCACTCTGTGTGCATAGACACATGTTCAATTCACCGAGGCTTGGGACAGGAAGAGGAAGAGGGGATGGGTGGAGACAGGAAAAGGAGGGAGAGCTACAACTAAACCTCTACATCTCCTGTCGACTGGCTTTCAAAAAAGAAAAGAAAAATACTGACCCATAAACTAACACAAACAAAGTGTGCATGACCTCATAGGGTTTGTAATAGGTCTGAGGTCAAAACTATACTGTAAAAATATCTTATTTTATTGTTCTCAAACTCTATTTAATGTCCAGCTGGAAAGAAAGGCCATAAATATATCATCATTAAAATATAATTTCTTAAAACAGATTTTGTACTTTTTAATATCTGATACTCAGACAAGTGGTTTTAGCTGCTGATTAAAACATTTGTGCTGTCTTAGTGAGTACTTCCAGTAGAAGTATTTTAGTGTTGCTTTAAAATAAACAAGAATCTGCAGCTCCCATGGTGTAGAAAGTTGCCACAGACAGGGAGAAAGATTCATTTGATGTAATTTTTTAATACTATTAACAATTCAGGTTTTTGGCACATACAAATAAGCTTTCTTAGAAGTTGGATAAAAATTAAACTAGAATGTTGCTGATTATTTCACCTAAAAGTTCAAGTTCAAGTATCTTTATCGTCATTCGCATCACATGTAGTACATGAGGTGGAACGAAATTGTGTACTCATGATCCCAGTTACACCTAAAAAATAGCAAAGGTACAAAAAGAAACAGTATATAAGAATCTAAGATATACACTAAGATATTGGCCAAACAAACGCTAAACATCTAAGATATACGTCACTTCCTGCCTGTAGCCGGACTCATCGTTGTTTGTGATGTATCCAACCACTGCTGTACGGTCTGCAAACTTTACAATATGACAGCCTGGATGGGTAGGTGCACAGTCATATGTGAGCAGTGACTAGGAGGGGGCTCAACACACAGCCCTGAGGGAAGCCAGTGCTGACGGTTATGGGGGAGGAAAAAATGGTGACTGCACCAAGTTAGCATTGCTGTTTATTATCATAAATAAACTCATCATGGAGGTAAACCAGTTTTATGACTGTTTTTCAATTCTAAGCATCCTTTTTTTTTTTTGCCTGAGCCCGTCATCCATAATAAAACCTGATTGGGAGGAGACGTGATCTACAGAGCACTGATAAGCTCACATTTCTCTGCACCACTTCAAACAAACGTCATTGCTCGAGGCAGTTTTCCACACTGCACACATTTTCTTCCACACCTACAAAGCTCCATGTTTTTTCTATCCCACATGAAGCAACACTCCCCAAACTCTGAGCACAAACTTTGATGTGCATGTTTTGTAGAACTTCTCACAGTTGTGTAAAATTGGCACAATTATTTTGTTTCTGAACTTGACAACCAACTTTAACACTAATCACACTGCTGGTAGTTTCTCTCTTTTGTCCAAACTCGACATAATCAAGCTCGGGTTTAACAATAAAGTCTATAGAATCATGAGTTAGGAGTCTAAAATGGGTATCCAATGTGTAGTTTGTCAACTTGAAGGTTGACGGTTCAATTACAGCTTCTCCCACCACATCTCAAAGTGTATTTAAACCAGTGGTTCCCAACCCTGGTCCTTGAGGAACACCATCCTGCATAATTTAGTTGTTTTCATGCTTTCACACACCTGATTTGAATGAATTTGTGATTAACAGGTTTCCGAAGAACTTAAGTAATTAAATCACTGTTGGAGCAGAGAAACAACTAAAACATGCAGGATGGTGTTCCTCAGGGATCAGGCTGGGAACCACTGCTTTAAGCAACACATCAAACCAAACATTGCCTCTAACCTGCTGATCAGTGTGTGTGAATGGGTGAAAATGGTTTGTTGTGTAAAATGAATTTTAGCAGTCAGCAAGACTAGAGAGGCACTAAGTAAATGTACCCGTAGTTCAATAACCATTCTGAATATTGAGGTAGAGGGGATTTGTTAAGAGTGATTTAAGAGGAAGCCTGAATGACGGAAGAAAGACATGAGGTGGAGGGAAGTACAGTAACATCAGAGGAGAGAAAGGATAAAATGTGTGGGAGTGAAAGTGGCCTGACACTGGATGGAAAAGGGAAAAGGCCGGGTTTAGAGGAGCTCTGGTGGGAACAGCATCAGCGCTCAGGTCCCAGCTGAGGTCATGTCCCTTGGCTATGTTTTCATAAACTCCTGAGTCGCAGGGTAATCAAACAAAGTTCAGGCATTCTCAACATTTGGCCCAGATAGCAAACTTTGGAAGCAAACACATAATAAAAAATGACAACAAGGAGCAGAGCATGCTTTCCTTTGAACAGGTTTCATATTTAAAGGTAGACTTCGCTAAGACTCTTTTAGTCACTTTAAGCCGATTAGACATGACTGACCCCCATCTCTTCGTCTTTCTCCTCTTTTTTTTTTTTTTACTCTGTGTCATAAAGGTCAGCTACAACAACAAATGGAGTGTCTCCCGGCTGGGTGTGGTGGCCCGCGGAGCAGCAGCTGGGTCCTGTTGTTTCTGCTGAGCCATCAACACACATCCCTTTTAGGATAACTATTCCTTTATCGACTGCTTATCGGTTTCTTAATATTTAGATATTTTTTATTTCAAACTACAAAGTTTTCCAAGATTTTTTTTATACACAATACTTATCAGCTTCTACTCACAACTGTTCACACAAACCCTTTTGTGTCTTTCAACAAACAGGAGTCACAAAACTTTTGTTTGATTCATTTCCTCTTCCATGCTTTTTCTGTTGTTTCTTTTTTAGTCTAACTTTCCCCACCCCCCATTCCCCCCACATCCCTCTATCCTTCTTTCCTCTGACACATTTCCTGTACCGTAAAGTTTATCAACACGTTTGTGAGTCATTCAAGTGTTTCTCTTGGCCACAAGCCTGATCATCATCTCGTCTCGTGGAAACAAGCACAACATCCTGAAATAAATTTGGAGTTAACTTCTGAAGCTTGACCTCTTTTATGTTTTGGTTATTTTGAAGACTAACAAGGATGACAACTTCTTGTTGTGTCACAATTGTGGCGAAACCCATCACGTCCACAAAAGTTCACAAACTTTTTTTTTTTAGGTCTGTTGCCTCTTGTGAGGCATTAGTGGCTGCTCGTGTTTGCAACCACTATAAATTCTACCTAATGAGATGTTGGAAACATGAAGCTAACCAAACGACAATACCAGATCAACTTCAGAGGCAGTGTGTGTGCATGTATGTGTGTGTTTTGCCGGTTTAGACCTGCCCATCCTTTAATTAGAACAAGGAGTCTAAGCCAACAGACGTGCGGTCAGAGCAGCTATCAAACACTGGTGAGGCCCAGCGAGCCCATACACAAAGACTGTTGTATGTGTGCACGTTCAAAACAGTGTTGCACACCTGATCATTAGCAATGAAGAGAATGAAAGCAGTTAAAACCAAATAGTTTTTTGATTGTGTTTTTATTTAACCAGAAAGCACAAGCTCCATTCAAAATCACCACCTTTAATGAAGCAGCAAAACTTTATGCACACACACAGAAACTCAGAGATCACAGAAGAACAGGAAGCAAAGTGCCCAGTAAACCACAGAGGAGGCAGTCTTTTGATCAAACATTAAGCAAACCAGGCTGTCAGAGTCTGTTTACAGACTGATCTGAGGAACTCAAACTATTTATTAACCATCACTGAGGAAAATCATACAATCAAAAACTTTTGCACAGCAAAAAGACCTTACTGTGCACCACAAGGCTGAAAAGACTTCAAACACATGAATGTCATCATCTAACATTTTTCTTGAGCTGTTTTCAAATAAGCATCTGTCTGTCTTATAATGCAGCTAAAAGTTCCGAAAAGATTAGACAATTTGTTCACGTAGTCCCTCGCTACTTCGTGGTTCGACTTTCGCAGTCTCTATCGCGGTTTGTGGACATAAAGTACTGTACATAATATTTTCCCTGAATAAATACATTTATAAAAATGTGCCGCCATTTTGTAGTTTTCTTTCATTAAGCCTTCACTGTTTTGCCAGTCTAAAGAACTACGTTACCCAGAAGCCATTAGTTCACTTCCCAGAAGTCAACACTGCTTTCAACCAATGCTTTCTGCAAATGGAGGAAAAGCTTTGCAGCAAAATCAGAAGTTCTGTAAAGATAAGCTCACAGAACTGGCAAGAAAATCACAAATAATTCTGAAGCTGAACTCATCCTTCAAGTTGTATCTTCACTGCTGAGTAGCTGATCTGCAGTTGATCTGGACTCAGTGTGGCCTGGATCCTGGGAGCTGCAGGCAACAGACGGCTGTGGAGTTCAGCCCGTTTCTGGTCGTGCGGTTCTGGTCCGGACTGAGACTGAGGTGATGGACTAAATCCTGGGCAGCCTTGCTCTTGGAGCGGCAGCACGTGCACATAAGGCTTTAACAGACTACTCGAGTAATCGACAGGTCGATTCCTAGGATATCTATCGAGTTTTTAAATTTCATGTTGAGTATTCGCAGTGACGTCATTGTGTCACGTGATCCGCACCGGGCTACTAGTAGAAGCTACCAAATGGATTCCTCCCAGCAGATGGACTGAGCGGAGCAGGCCCAGTCTTGGAAAACAGGTAGAAATGCATCAATAGTATGGAACCATTTCACTAAAGATTAATCTTCCAGTTCAACTACCGTAATGAAACAGAAAATTTATCAACTTCCTGACTGTTTGGAGCTTGGTGCGCACCGGTGTTATACCATATTCTGTGACCACTGTATATTGTGACCGTAGGGGGCGGTGTTGCATGCACTGTTGCAGGTCACAGAATATGGTGTAACACCGGGTCCAATGACTGAACCAGAACCAGCTTCCTTCTGACCTTGTTTCACAAACTAAAAGCAAAAAATATTAATCTCTAAACCTATAAAAATAACTATAAACATATTAATCTCTAAAACTAAACTTAATGCGCACCACAGCTGGCAGTGTTCGACCGCCCCACTGTTTTTAGTTTTGTTTTTGACATGCTGTACGTTATTTCTTTCACTTTTGCAGCTTAATAATAATAACTAATAGTTTTGGTTTTCCTGTGACTTATTTGCAGTATGATAAATGGTAGGAGCATAATATACTCTCCCAATGTTTTGTTGGTCCTTTTGTTTGTAAATAATAAATTATGTTTTTTTGTGATTTTATTTATTTATTTTTTTTCATCTTGAGATCCTATGATGTCATCAACTACTTGAGTTCTACTCAAGTTTTATTATGTTAATGTCGAGTTTAAAAATTATGTAGTCGTTCAACCCCTACGTGCACATCAAGCTGGATGGGGCTTCATCATGCTGTATTGGGACTTTTTTCATCTATGGAGTCGGACAGAACCGAGCTGCTGTTGTTCTGCAGAGCCCTTGTAAGTAAAATGTAGTAGCTACATATAAGTACTGTATGTTGTTAAAATTAGTAGGTTTTAGGAATGTGCGATATATATGGTATACGGAAGAAATGATAGCCATTTAGCCATTTAGCCTATAATAGAGATCTGTATTCTACCGGCTAACTGCTGTAATGCTCGTTGATGATGTAATCGGCCAGCGTCAAAGCATAGAGCAAGCGGGTAGCAGCATGGCTGAGAGCGCAACGGAGGAGCTTGTTAAAAAGGCAAGAGCAAAAACATCTATCAACTGGACCTGGTTAGGATTTAAACAGTCAAACCAGGAGCAGAAACCCACCGGGGTGGGGTGGGGTGGGGGGTGGGTCTGCGATCGTGTCACTTCACAAGGACAAGCTAGTGTTCTTAGCCAACTTTAACAAATGACAACGAGATTTTGAATTGTTTTAAGTGTTTTCAGTGTGCACTTTTTTATATGTAAAATGCTGCTCTGTTGCTGTTCATTTCTTAAGTGAGAATACTGGAAACTGTTAAGAATTAACAACATATTCTTTTGTTTAAAACGTATGGCTAAAACTACATTTGATACATTTTGAACTGTTTTGCACTACAAGAAAGAAGCCTAATACTTGATTTGTTAATTACTTAAAAACTCTCTGGAACAAGTGGTGGACAGTTCTTGATTGACAATATTTTGTGGTATAGCAATTTTCAAAATAAATGCTGTCAAAAGGACACCCTATGCTTTTGTTCATTCCTATTGCAAGTTTTATACCAAAAACATATCGTGATAAATATCGTTATCGCCAACCATCACAATAGATATCGGGATAAGAATTTTAAGCCATACCGCACATCCCTAGTAGATTTAAGAGCTTAGAGGACTGTTTTGTGGGCTTCATCACTTCAGGGTAGTCTACAGAAACAAACTGAGTCGGAAAGAACAGAGCTGGACCGTAACGAGAGCCACTGCTGTTCTGCAGAGCTAGTAAGTACAGTTTTATAGTTACATAAAAATATTTTGTTAAAATGATGTAGGTTTAAGAGTTTAGAACACTGCAAGAGCGGGGGAAGAGTTTTACTTGAACTTGTACTATCCCTACTTGCAGTTTATCACTTATCGTGCGGGGGGTGGCTGGGGGGGGGTCCCTAAACCCTGCAATAAATGAGTGACTATTGTATTGCTTTGCTGTTTTGTGTCATAATTGCAGATCTGTTTAGTGCCACGGTGAATTAATGCCAATTATTGCAAAGGAGGAAGAGCATTTATACTGAATTTATGCAAACTGGCATGGCTGTAGGTGTTGCTGTTTTTATTTGTGCTTTATTTATTTATTTATTTTTTTAAGACAAATCAGAATTAATGTTTCTATATCCTAAATCTTTGTTTATGGTTGCTCACTCTTCTCTTCCTTCACCCCCACCATCTGTCCAGTTGTCCCAGATGTTGGTTTAACCACACGCAAATTGGAAATGTATGAATGCCTTTTTTCCAGACAGTCAAATCAATTCATGTGGTATGCCTTCATAAAAAAATGCATCTCAATAAGGGCAGTTTGTTAAAAAGTCTCTCATGGGAACATTGCTTTCTGCCACAGGGTGTGAAGGTTAAAACCCTCCAAAAGTTCCCAACTCCTAATAAAAGTTTATTTCACTGAAATAAAAATACAAACATGCCATAAGCCATATAAATGTGAAAGAACATTCGTACATAGTCAGTGTAAATTTCCATTTCTGCACTGGCGGTCAACCAGTTGTGGAGCTTTGTTCCTTTTACTGCTAACTTGCTGTTTTTCAACATCATCATTTGTGTAATTCATCAAACTTCTAGTTTGAATTGTAAACTGAGGAGTCCATTATTACTATAACTATAACACAATGAATCCCGTCTTTGTTGGCCTCTGATCTGAACCAAAGGATGGATGGTATCATTAATCACCATGTGCTGGGCAGAGCAACAACAAGGGAAAGATAAGAACTGGCATTGTGTCCTGCTCTCTGTGTGTGTGTACAAAAGAGAAAGACTGTGCTTTCCTTTCAAACCATTGCCCATAGGCAGATTGCTTGTGACCAGAGAGGCAAGCCACAATCAGGCTAAAGGGGCTCTAGACGTGTACATGCTGGTCCAAGTGTGTGCACACATATACACACTTGCTCATACAGACACACACACAAATAGCTCTTATCTCTGTCTTTGATGCAGCTGGAGAGGTTTTTAGTGCTAACAAAACCAGGAACAAACAGTCCCCCACTCAGGAAGGTTCCATGAAAATAGCTGAAGTTTATAATCACATAAAAAAGCCAAGCAGGTTTATAATATTGTCAAAAATGTTTTTAAACTTAACATTACAGATTCACCAAGGAAAAATCAGATTTTATGTCTAATAGCCATTTAAAGTCTCTATAAAGTGGAAACTAGTTAAAAGCAGGAGCACTGTGTTTCTTTGGGATGCAGAGTTGAGTTTTTGAACATAGCTTCACTCACGTCTGCTCAGCTGACAGTTGTAAATACATCAAGTGAATGTATGTCTGCAGAGCAGCAAACAATAGAGCGTTGCGGCACACAATGTGCACGTCAGACTCAGATAACATTCACTTCCTGAAGTTTCAGCAGAGTGATTTATAACCCACACAGCTGTTGACTCTGCAATGAAAGTGGCACACTTCAAATTGATAAGAAAGTCTATGAAGTAAATGTTCTTAATTTTCAGAACTGTTCAAAACAGATATGAACATTAATTGTTTTTCTTAATGAAAGTTGCCTTAATGCCAGTAACTGGCTAAGAGAAGTTTCATGTTGATGCTTATTAGTACATTCTGCACTATAAGCTTATATTATTTCCACTTAATAACTACACTGCCTGACCAAAACAAAAGTCACCACCTGGATTTAACTAAGCAAACAGGTCCGAGCCTCCTATTGAATAATTACTGTATGGGTGATTATCTTTCAGCTGGCAACAAGTTATTTAACCCCAACTGGTGCAATGAGTTGCTTCTCATTTCTTAAACAACCATGTTGAAAGACACATTGTGTGGTTGTGGAAAAGATGTAAAGATGTCAGTCTGTTTAAGAAGGGTCAAATCATTGGCATGCATCAAGCAGATAAAACATCTAAGGAGATTGCAGAAACTACTAAAATTGGGTTAAGAACTGTCCAACACATTATTAAAAACTGGAAGGATAGAGGGGACCCATCGTCTTTGAGGAAGAAATGTGGCCGGAAAAAAATCCTGAATGATTGTGATCAGCGATCACTTAAACGTTTGGTGAAATCAAATGGAAGAAAAAACAACAGTAGCACTCAAGGGTACGTTTAATAGTGAAAGTAAGAGCATTTCCACATGCACAATGTGAAGGGAACTCAAGGGATTGGGACTGAACATCTGTGTAGCCTTAAGAAAACCACTAATCAGTGAGGCTAACTGAGAAAAAAAGGCTTCAATTTGCTAGGGAGCATAAAGATTGGACTCTGGAGCAATGGAAGAAGGTCATGTGGTCTGATGAGTCCAGACTTACCTGTTCCAGAGTGATGGGTGCATCAGGGTAAGAAGAGAGGCAGGTGAAGTGATGCACCCATCATGCCTAGTGTCTAGTCATCAATGCAAGATCTTGGTGAAAAATTCATGCAACACTGGATGGAAATAGATGTTGTGACATTGTAGAAGCTTATCGAAACAATGCCACAGTGAATGCATGATGTAATCAAAGTTAAAGATGGTCCAACTAAATATTAGTGTGTGACCTTTTTTTTTGGTGGCAACTTTTTTTTGGCCAGGCAGTGTATAAAGAAAGAAGAAGGGAAGAAGATTCCTCAAAATCATATCACTGCAGCTACACTGGGCACTTAGGAAGAACAAACAACAAAAAAAGACTGACAATATGAAATACTAAAAGTTGAAAAACTTGATTTTTTAAGCCTGCCATTAATAATTGCTTTCCAATGTGCCAAACGACTCCAATATAAGACACAGGCTAAACCAAACCATGATTCTTTTGATCATGCCATTAGCACAAAGTTGTTTTCTGTATACAAGAACAGGTTTTTGTGTTGTTTCAACTAATCAAATCAAATGTCACTGATTCTCAGCTCTACTGTTCAACCCATTTTTTATATTGAACTTTTTAAAATAACACAAGCATGCTATAAATAAAAAAGAAAGTCTTCAATTAAAAGTCCATAAAAAAATTAGCATTTAATTGCTAATCGGTGTATTTTAGTGTACATTCTGTTTGTAGTTTTCTAGGCCCTGTGCATGGTAAGTGGATGTGGGTTTGGTGGTTTAGGAAGTGAAAGTCAATTCTAAAAGAGTCCGACTGTCACGAATACAGAAATAGTTGTTAGAAGCTACCGCACAGGAAGAAGAGCGGACGCTAAACAGGGACGATGGACTGCTCTTTAGTCTGTCTGTTGCAACCGAATCATCTGTCTGTCAGTCCATGCAGGCAGCCAGCTGCCAGGCTGGAAGACGGCATCAGTCCGGACTGAGCGGCGCCGCTGAGGAGGAGCCATGTTTAGGAGCAGGACTGCTGTAAGTTTTCCCATGTAGTGAAGGAAAAGTTGCCTTTATGAGTCCTGTTTATGACTTGCAAAAATAACTCCTCCATGATTGATGATTGGTAACTCTGTATGGGCTCTTTTGCACTCAAGACATAGGACAGCTGTCCTGGGTGTCATGCATCCTCGCCCTCCCTCGCCACTCCCCGCCTTCAGTAAATCTCTAATCCAGCTCCAGCTCTTAGTACAAAGGTATCATTAATTAATGTAGCACATCAAATCACCAAATGTAGAATGGTGCATTCCTGTTTAGCTCATGCCACTTGATTTTTCACACTACCTCCATATTGTCTTATCTTCATACCACCAGAAAAAACTTTTAAATATAATAACAGCGCAAAAAGCCAAACATATCTGGTCAGAGAGAAAATTTATTATGTTTTATTGTGGTTACAAAATGAGACAAATAAATCACTGACTGGATGTTTATTTTTAAATGTGTACTCATTATATCTATATGTGACTGGTATTTTGCTGAAGGCAGCATCCTGTAATAAGGGAAACAGTGACTGGCTATGTTAACTCTGGGAGTCACATTACCTCAGCTACAGAGACAGAATGGGGTACAACCTGTTTGACCCATATGCAGACTGAATATCTTTCCTGACAGAATTTTTTTTTAGAGGGTGGGGGGGATTTTTTTGCATGGCAACTGAACAGACTTTTTTGAATGGTGCTTATTTTTGAACTATTAGTAAACTGATTTGGATGTAGGTCTGCGGTAGTTTGGTGATCAGTATCGTGGTCTTGTAATCCTGAGATTGTGGGTTCGAACCCAGGCTGCATCAGGAAGGGCATCCTGCATAAAACAATTGCCAAATCTTTCATGTGAGTTCACTCGCTGTGGCAACCCCTGAAGAAGAGAGCAGCCAAAAGAAACTTATTTACTACTGTATTTTCCACTGTACACGTCGCAACGCCGTATAAGCCACATCAGTCCAAATATGTCTAATAAAGTGGAAAAAATCCATAAATATGTCGCTTTGCCATACAAGTCCATCTATTATGTGTCACCACTGATGAGTCACATTTGTTACGTGTCACCGTAGACAATCTGGAAATGTGGGCCAGTGTTGTGCCAAAAAGCGATTAGCTGCCAAATGGCGGCCGCGGGAGCGTGCACAGGATGACTTTAACAAGAATGAAACAAAATTAACACTTAAAAACGATTATTTGGTTGCTCGAAATTAAAGCAAAGGTGTGTCTCAGTCTAACTTTTACTTAGTAAATGCACTTTGATGGTCAAATCAGTTGCATTTCAAAAGCTGATACATGGAAGCAGGAGTGTGCAAAGGGACAACTCGCTGTGCATTTCTTTGAAATTTAACAAGATAAGCACCTAAAACAATTATTTGTTAGCTTGACAGTATAACAAAGGTGTGTCTCATTTGAACTTTTACTTAATAAATGCACTTCAATGGACAAATTAGCTGCATTTCGTCGGGGTGGCGCAGCGAAATGAAGCTGACTTGACGGTTGCTCCAGGCATGATCCCGGAGCTGGATGGATGTGGCGGTCTATGACAAGCCGATTTTGTCATTAATAGTCATTTTTACCTATTGCATGACATACAGGCATGCCATACTACTCGAGTGCCATCTAGCTGCTGAAAATGGTAGTGTTCAATTATTACAGTCAGAATGAATGAAAACGGTCATATCTCAGCCAAAAATTGGTTTATAAATATGGGAAAAAAGCATAAATAAGTCGCTTCCGTGTATACGTTGCAGGGCATGCAAATTATGAAAAAAAACTTGACTTATAGGCCGAAAAATATGGCAGTAAAATGATTTGGATAATTCACCGGTAATGCACTAAGTTTCTGAGGAAGAAAAAAAAACCTAATGTTACAGCATCTGGATGCATGCTCAATAATCCAGGTAGATAAATCTAACAAGGTTGAGTCAGGTCCTCCGGACAGATTCTTCTTGTTGAAACGTTTCATCTTTTATCCAAAGGACTTCTTCAGACCGAGGAGTCTGTACTGTTTACAGCCCTACATAACAAGTATGTTAAAATACTGAGACTACAGACATAAAAAAAATATATATAGTGTAAGAGCTATCTACAAACAAATCAAATATAAACAGGCCAACAGGGAAAAAAAACTTTATGGCAGCTTTGAAAAGGTTAGACAGTGAGGTCATAAGCCAAGCTACTGGCTGACACAAAGTCGCTGAATTTAGCTGCAAACAACTGGGAAGATTTAGACTATGTATAGTGTAGCTGTGTGTGTGTATAAATATATGTTCGAGAGAGGAACTATGTAAGGAAACCAAGGATAGAAGTCATGATATGTCTGTACATAGTTGAGGTGCATCCAAACATGTTTTTTTTTATAAATAGCAGAGCAAAAGATGGCAGGCAGGCATAGCTGGTATACTTATAGATATAAATACACATTTGTTATAATGATGGTAAATTCTACACTTGCAATGACTGACGTTAAGCTTGTATAATTTTGACAAGAAAAAATGTGAAATTCTCACATTTATAAGTCTGAAACACAAGAAAAATTAGGAAACATATGTTAAGAAATAATTGATGAAAAATATTAGACAATAAATTACACAATCTGCAATAACGTTTGTTACTTTTCCCTCTTTTTGGTATAAATAGCTTCTTTTTTTTTATGTGTCAACACACACAGTAAACTTGTTTCAAGGGACTTTAAACACAAATGAAATAGGAAATAAATAACCATTCAGGGACAGATGATTGCATTCAATTTGAAATTTGAAATTAATGTATTTCTTCTGCTCCCTTTCCATTTCTTTCTCATCTCTTGGGTCTCAGAGGAGGGTGTGCGGTGCACTAATGAAAAAGTAGCTTTAATATAATTTTCCCCAAGTCCATCTGGTAATAATTTGAACATGTAGCAACTGTAGCTGTGTTTGGATAAAGCTCTGACATACATGAGGCCCTCTGACGCTCACAGAGTAAGTGTTTATGTGTGGGCGCAAGGGAAAGAAAGAAAAAAAATCATGTGACTGGTGAGAGGCGAGGGTTGTGCTTTACTGAGTGTGTGTGTCCATGCTTGGGCTTGGTTTCCTTCCAAGCTGCAGTGTGATGGGCCAATGTAACTAAATCATCTTTATTGTCCGCCTAGTTTTACGCAGAGGAGCAGAGTGCAGGTCAGGGCAACGAGTGGGAGATTGGGCGACCTCTTAATCCTGTGGCATTAGTTGACTCAAGTTAGAATCTGTTTTAAACAAAGCTAAATACTTACATTTGTACAAGTACAGGTGTTTTATTTAACCAACATTCACTACCTCTGTGTACTGACATACTTAGCCAAAATGACTTTTTTTAATGATTAACACTCAAAATCTTACTCAGAGGTGTATGGTTCAATCTTTTACCTTCAAGCAGCAATACCAAAATAATTTACCCAGTCAATGGCAGAGCTGTCCAGTTAAAAGTAGATAAGCTCAAGTCCCTCGTTGCAGTGGTCCAGACTGATGGACTAATTTAGGTTAAAAGCAACAAAACAAAACCCTCTAAATTCAGAGGATCTATTCTCGAAGGGCAACCAAAGCTAATCCAGAATTATTGAGAGGAAACTCAAGTAAATTCATAATGATTTCATCCTAAAACGTCATATTTAGGACAAGTTTATTTACTCAAACTTGTGTTACAGCCTCTATGAAGTGCTTTTGAATAATTTTAACAAGTCCTAATTTGCTGTGCTTTTTAAAGAACTTTCTGGGCTTAGTTTCTGTTTACCGTATTTTCCGGCGTATAAGTCACAGTTTTTTTTTTTTTTCATAGATTTGTCAGTCCTTCAACCTATTAGCCGAAGCGACTTATATACGATTTTTTTCTTCCCATATTCATAACGCAACTTTTGACTGACACTTTAAATTTCGAAGAACTGCAATAGCGAGTCCTCCCATGCGCGCTCACTTCACACAGCTGGTGCAGGCGGAGGAACGCTGGAGAGCTAGCGGCTCCGGCATCGATCCATGGATCCATCGATGGATGGATGGATGGATGGATGGATGGATGGATGGATGGATGGATGGA
>NC_056504.1:32657590-32666797 GCF_014905685.2 Nematolebias whitei
GGATGGATGGATGGATGGATGGATGGATGGATGGATGGATGGATGGAGGAAGCCGCATTGCCCAGGCAAAATTAAGATGTTTGACCATTAAATAAACCCTTAATAAACGCAATGGGTCAGCAGTGACGCATAATAAATGCATCTTACATGCCAAAGCGACTTATGTTTTTTCCCTCTTCATGATGCTTTTTTTGAATGATGCGATTTATACTCCTGAGGGACTTATACATTGGAAAATATGGTACTAGCTTGAGTTTTTGTCCTAAAACTGTTAGAGAATGATGTTTATAAAATGAAGGCGCTTTCATAATATGCTGTGGCTGTAAGCTTCAAAGAACATTTGATATTGGTGCCAGAAACTTTAGATGTCAACTTTAATCCATGAGTGGCACTCAGCCACGTGATGGAAAAAGCATCCAAAACATGTGCAATAACTAGAAATAAATGATTTTGTTGTTTGTGTTGCTGCTGGTTCTTTCAGTTTCTTATACAGGCTTGTAAGTCTTAACATTTAGTGATGCAAGTGTTCTTAGTTTGAGCAGTAGATGTTGGTGATCGACCAAAGACGGCTCTAGAATCTGACATTACAAAAACATGAAAACAAAGAAATAAACATTGATTTAAAATGTTTAACTATATTTTGACTTATCTACCAATTGGTAGGCGAGTGCATGATTTTGTACAAAACATGCTTTTTGTGATCATAAGTGCAATTTTAAGTATTTTTAAAAAACTTGGTTTTGGAAAGGATTTGCAGTCATTTTAGGAAGGTTAAGATTTAAGACATTGCAATTTTGTGATTCAAAAGCTGTTACAATATGAGAGCGAATGCTTTCTGCAGGTTCTCCTCTTGATGGTGATGCTAACTTTTTTAATCTAATGTTCAAGATTAAAAACTAAAGAACACAAACTTTAAGTTTGCCACTTCTATCTTATATATTCAATACATAATGCTAAAATATTGGCAAATTCACTTTTTTCACACATATAAAATACTCATCTATTTTCAAATTCGTATGTAATATCATCTGGGGGTAATGCAAAGCAGAAGAAATGTCTCTTTAGCCTCCAAACTGGTAGAATTCCAGTAATCTTTCTTTATGTGTAAATGAAGAGGAACAAGAACTTCCCAGACCAAGTTAGTACTTGACCATCTTCCAGTTGCATGCAAGAAAACAACAATTAAGACAACAAGCTGTGACCAACACAGAAGATTAAAACATCCAGAGACAATTTTCAACAGTGCTTCAAACCTCTAACTATAGAGTTTAGGGATGAATGTTACATTTATAAGAAAGAAACAGTCACAAATAAATAACAAAAGCAAAATATTACGAGACAAACTTTCATCAAAGTTCCAAACATTTTTGTTTGAACCACAGTCATGGAGAACAGGCAGTCATAATTGTGTGAGTGTGTGTGTGTCTAGCTGTCTTTCGGCCTTTTGGTAAAATATCTCACGAACCACAGAACACATTTTAATGAAACTCCTAGAAAGTAACCACTGTACGTATGAACATCTACAACTGATTAACTTCTGGAGGTAACTCAATTCAAGATGGCTACTAGAACAAACCAACCTTCACAATAAAAAAATGGTGCAAATATTTAAAGATATTAAGCTAAAATTTGGTGGTGGTAGCTAATCCCAACACATACCTTTTAGTGTTAACAGATTATAAATACATTTGTTTAAAACTTGGATGAATGCTACTTTCATTTAACTTTTATCTTGTCGGTCTAACAGAACCTGACATCTCTTAACAGCATTCACAAGCAGACATTCATTGGACATTATAAAGTGATTTATTCCAAGTTATTCAATATAACTTTTTTTTAGTACAAATAGAGATCCAGTCATGAATAATTAACATGAGACATGGTAAATATTTCTTGCTAAAAACGTGGTCTCATGAGGGGTTAGGAGGCAGCACGCTGCATAAAAATGTTTGAAATACATGTAACTACTTTGGCAGACGGCAGATTCATAGTACATTTTCCACCCCGCCGTGCTCACACCACAGTTTGAAATCTTAGCGAGTTTGCTTACACAAAGAAGCCATTCATTTGGGCTTGTGCATGACTTATGAACACTCACACTCAAAGACACATTCAAGGACGCATGCACAACTTTCACTCAGTCTAAAATTTGACAGAACTTGAACAGCCCCAAAATCCCACGATGACCACATAAAAAGCACTTCTCGTGTTACAAACTCACCAAAAATAGGCACTAAGTACATAGTAGTGACATTTGATGACGTAGATTATAGCTTAGAATGGTTGTACATTTGAATGAGCAGAAACACCAACTTTGACTGTCATAAATCCTGCTTTACTATTAATATATAAAAAACAGGTAATAAGAAACTACCAGTGCAAATGGTTATTTATGTGCACTTTAATTCTATGTCACTGTCATCATGATTTATATATATATATATATATATATAGCTTCTAGAGAGAGTATTTAAAACGTAAGTAGCTTCACTGTCAAATTCAGAATAGAATTCAAAATCTTACTTCTAACCTACAAAGCCCTCAACAACCTAGCTCCATCTTATATTACATATCTTATTGTTCCACATTTTCCTAACTCAGAGGTTTGCTATAAGACTGCAGGCTTACTTGCAGTTCCTAGAGTTTCCAAAAGCAGAATGGGAGGAAGATCTTTCAGTTATCAGGTTCCTCTCTTGTGGAACCAACTTCCAGTTTCTGTCCGTGAAGCTGACACATTGTCCAGTTGTAAGACTGGGCTTAAGACTTCCCTTTATGATAAATCCTATAGTTAGTCAGCTGCTATAACCTTAGACTACTGGAGGACAAATCAACCTCATTTCATCAAATGAACAGTTACAAATGCATACAAATGAATAGTTTGTATTTGTAATGATTGTTTCTTGTGCAGAGCCCTGAGACGACTCCTGTTGTGATTTGACGCTCTGTAAATAAACTGAACTGAACTGAATTAAAAAGCCACCACTGGTAGTAACACATTTTACCCAGTAAGGATGTTTATCTGTATATAATATATAATTACAGTACATCCGTACACCTAACACTAAGAATTATTAGTGTTATTAATATACTAGACAAACACTTGTGAAATTTTAGGACAAGACTTAGAATGAGCCACAAGGTTTTGTTTATTTGTTTGTTGGTTTACAGATTAAATTTCAAATATTATACTTTCATGTTTGAGAAAAGCACTACTGTCCCTTCCTGGAACTGAGCAAGAGAAAAAAGTCTTAAGAGGAGGCACTCTAAGTGCAGTAGGTTTTCAAACAGGCAATCTGCATAGAGGAAACGGGCACTAGGACTTCTGGCGCTAGTGGGCTGAGCAATCAAAACAATCTGTGTGTTCTGATGGAAGAGAAAGGGACTGACGCCAGCCTCTTTAACACACTGTCGGCGAGAGGGGGTGGGTAGAGAAGGAAGGAACCAAAGAGATAAAGAAAATGGTGAGAACTAAAGGGAATACTGATAGTAAAAAAAATAAAAAGTTTTTCCATTAATCATTTCTGATTTAATTGTCCAGCTCTTTTCTGTTCTGATGCTAACTCTCTGATCTTTAACATTTTCCTTCACTTCAGTCCAACGCTTGGAACTTTGGTTTGCTCTGTTCTGTTTTTGTTAAATAAAAATGAGTTGTGGAGAAAGTAAATGGGATTTTCCCACAGCTGGGCAGGACCAGACCCAACCCCCCCACCACCCACACTTTCCCATTTTCTGTTTCTTCCTTGTTCTGCTTCTCTCTCGACTCCCTCTGGCTCCTGTCAAAAGGAGTCTTGAGGAAAACCACCCATATTCCAGCACAGAATATTCTGGAAAATCACCAAAACTGTATCCCTCTTGCTGCTCCACAGAAACAAACTGTGTGCTCCTATAGAACAATTAGTTGAAGATTACATGACAAATGTATTACTGCTTTAAAAAAAACATTTGATTACTCCTTCCAAACATGTAGTTTGAAGAAAAAATACATAAAAATGAACTCCCAGAAGAGAACATTGTGTTTTGAAATACTTTGAAAGCACTTCCCAGGATCATAAAACTTCATCCCCATTGGAGCATGGCAGGGTCTATTTGGATAAACATTTTCTGTGCATTTATTTGGGTTTCAGACATGATTGTAAGAAGCTAAGCAAGAAAAGCCATAAGTAATGTTTTCTTTTTTTTCTAACTATGATTTAAAACGTTTATTTGACAATTTCTTGGCTGGGGAAGCATCCAAATGGGATGCCCAAATCACCTCAATGAATCATTTTCAGTGCAGCTTTGTGGCTAAACTTTGGATGCTTGAGCTCTTTATTCTGATTGCCAAATACCTATTTTGTTGCGCATACACATAGCAGTTAAAAATAGACATATCTTTTTAAGTTAACTTTTTATTGACATATAAAACAAGCTTTTTGAAAACCACAAACAATATTTAGTGAATCTGTTAGCACCTTGTTTAAGAGGAAACCCAGAAGGAATGTAAAAGTATGAACAGCACTAGCAATAAAACTCACAAACTTAAATATTTACATAAAGATGGGCAAATCAGAAAAATAGACATTTCTCTGTGATGGATTTAAAAAAATATATTTTTACTTTGGTTTACTGTTGAATTAAATAAAGTGAACTATCAACTTCAAGTCGTAATTTTCTCTGCCTTCTGTATTTGTATAACAACATATGAAGAACCTTTAATTGTGAATAGTCTGCTCAGTAACACTTGGGCCTTGTCCACATGGAAAATGTTTTGTCCAAAATTATCTTTTCTTTTTGTCAGTTCTAAAATTATCCTCATAAAAACACCACAATTTCTAGAAATGTCTTGATTTACTCAGAAACACCTAAAACAACCCAAAATGCTGTGGTAACTATGCCGGGCCTGTAGGTGGCGCTGTAACACCCCTACAAAAATACACCAAAACAGGAAGCAAGGCAAGGAACATCTGCATAAAGCTTGCAGTCTAGGTGCAAAATGTAAACACAACAGCAAGGAAAGGATGCCCTCATATCTTAGAGTTTATATTTTACTAGTATTTTTATTTATTATGGTCATGAGTAAATGTCTCACCTGATGTTCTTTGAAGATCCTTCAAATTAATTTGCTGAACAACTTTTTTGAGACAATGATGATAATATGTTGTTAATAGGGATGAACGATATTATTGGCATTATCGGCCAATATTAGCAATAAATTTAAATATCGGACATCAGCCATCATCAAAATAACTGCATGACAACCCAGTGACAGGGATGCCTGCAGCGCCAACACAACGTTATGACGTCACGCGTGCCTACCTGATCTGATCATGATGGGAGAGAAAGAAGTGAAAATGTCGGCGGTGTGGAAGTTTTTTAAAGTGTCGGAAAATGATAGCAGAATTGCAGTTTGCAATGACTGCTCAGCGTCAGTGATGCAAGGAGGAGTGAAAACTAAGTCCTGCAACACTTCGAACTTAATTAACCATCTCAAAAATAGCCATTCTGACCATTACGATGAGTTCATGGTGGCCAGAAAGGAAAGCGAGAGAGCAATCAACCACGGAGAAACAAAACCAGCACCATGCAGAATAATGTAGTATTTTAATTCCACAACAGAGTTATATATGAGACTATGTAGTCTCTCTTTGTAAGTAGGTCTAAAAAAAAATAATCTGTATTGGTATTGGTTATCGGGCAAATAAGTTTTAACATATTGGCATATTGGACATTGGCCAAAAATCCAATATTGTGCATCCCTAGTTGTTAATACATGATTAAATGATATGAGCATGAGTAATTTATGCCTGTGCACCTGAACATAGTTTGAGACAAAGCCTTGAAATCAAATCATAATGTTTAAAAAGTTTGTGTATGAACGTCTCCGATGGTTTGTGTTAGCATGCGCAGGGTTGCAATTTACCTCTGCAGCCTGCGTCTCTTGGTGCAACAGTGTCAGTCCTGTTAGGTCTTCCAGGAATGAGTGGGAGGAATTAAAAACATTGGACAGAAAGCTGAAGCCTTCCCTCTCATAGTGGTCCAACACCTTAAAAATAAAGAAAAAACAAACACGCATCAATTGTTTGTGTCAACATGCGGGTTTATAATCAATCCTAGGTGTGGATTTACAAACCATTTTAGTTTTACATGCCTTTTTACTAAAATCAGTGTTAAAAAAACAAACAAAAAAACTATGTAATGTCAATGAAAAAAAACAAACCACAACAAAAGCTAAGCTGTTTTTAGTGAAATTATCTGTGCTAATGGTTGCCAGCAGTTTCTCTTTCAACTCCACACCATTTTTAACATTTTTGGGGTCAACAATGGTCGAGGATTATTGCATTTAAAATAATATACCCCAAAACTTTTGAGTTGTATTAATGAGCTACAACTTGGCAAAAAGTACTGATAAAGATATTACCATAAGTAAAAACATTAAATAATGATAATTTTACACAAAATAGAACTTTACTTCTTTGTCCTTGTTCATAATGTCTGTAAACTGAACACTCCCACACATATACTAGAGTTCACCTTGATCTCCCTGCAGGTATGACTTCAAAAACACCCACAGCGTTTCTCCAGAACTTGCACACACACGTATACACACACACATATATATGCCCCCCCCACTCCACCCCGCCAACACACACACATTCTCTGCCCTTTTGACTGACTTCCTAAGATGGTTAAGCCTTTCATGAACGCCTACAGACCCTCCTTTGCAGGTGTAGAGTTACCTCAGCCTCAGACACCTGTGTGTGTTTGTGTGCCTCAACTGCCTTTGTGAGTGTGTGTGTGTATGAGTTGTGTTTGCAGACTTGACCTGGCGTCGCACCACACACAATACACACCGATGTATCCCTAATTCATCTTTTCAACCAATCTTTTCTTTCCTTCCTTCTCTTTTATTTCTCTGATTCTCTCTCTCCATCCACAGGTTCTGCTACCTGAGACGCCAACGGCAAAACCCCCACTTTGTTGAAATGTAGCCGATGATGACACAGAAGGCAACCAGATACCTGGGATGATCTTGTGATAGTCGTTACACACGCACACATACACACACACAGAAGCTACAACTACACAAGACAAAAAAAAGAGACTGCATATGTGTATTATAGTGTTTTTAATAAAATAGCTGAAACATGCACAGTGATTTATCAAGGTCTGTGCTTGATATTTGCTGCCTGCTTCATAAATATTTGTTGGTGAAACACAAGATGTCCCAAATGCTTCACTTGTTGCGCGTGACCGTTAAACTGATGGGATGAGTCGGAGTGTGAAAAACACCTTCTCGATGTGTAGATATATATTTACAATACCAAATGAAGATGCTTTAAAATACTTATTTTTAATTTATTTAAGTAAAACTAAGATGTAAAATAGTAATAAAAAGGAGCCATTAAATGCCTGTTTCACCAACTGTTTTGCACATTTTGTTGTCTTAGTTTAAACTGGTACACCTTGCATTGCTGAAGTTATATTATTGTCATTAATGTTTAACCTCTGTTGTCTCCAGGCATCTTACTGAATGACCAAACACATTAACACATCACATATTTGTTAATGAAATCTGTCTTCTGATAAAAGCTGCCTATGATAATCCCAGGGGTGGACTAGAAGCTGTCATGATTCATGGCTTTCTGGTACAGTACATCAAAAAGTGTTTTAAATTATTATTATTTGACTACGTGGCTTTAATGAGTCTTCCACACTGTGTGAAGTCCAATTCTAAAGCATAGAAGCAAAAACAAGTCCTCTGGCAATCATCTAGAACAGACGTGGGCAACTTAAGGCCCCAAGGCCAAAAGTGGCCGTTGGACAATCTCCATCAGGCCCTCAATATCCTTAGTTTAAAAAAAAAAAACACACAACTTTTTAAATAAAGACTAAAAAAAACAAACAAAAAAAACAGCAACTTATCAATGAGACTTAAGGACATTTAAATTAAACATCTTACACAAAACTTTTTTAAAAACATTTTTTGTCATTGTGTTCCAGAACTAGACTGAACCTTAGAAACACAAATATATAAGTTTGTTTTGCATATTTCTGCTAACATGTATATCATGCTAAGCTAACGTGCATAATTTATTGTCACAAGAAACATTTCACATATGTCTCATATTCCTAAAGGATATTGGAAAGACATGTTGTATAAAGCATGCTAACTATGCTAGAGAAAGCCTGAAAAGGGTCTTCTATGTCTGTCATAAAAAATAAATAAATAAATAAAAAATAAATATATATATACACACATATACATTTTTAAATTCTCTATGGGGCCCTTTGATTGCTTTCAACATCTTGATATGGCCCTTTGGAAAAAAAAATGTTGTCCACCTCTGATCTAGAAATACAGCACACAGTTTAATGAAAAAAACACACCTAAAAGTCTAGTTTGAAGTCAATCACTGAGTCCATATCAAAAATTTAAATGATTCGATTTCTGCTTTTACAGCCCGAGTTAAAGCAACAACCACAGAAGCCGTGTGTGTAGGTGATAAAACACAGTGACCTAACAAGTCTGCATGATTCCTTATGCACATTCCTTTGGTCATTGATGAGATCACTTCAGTCAACACAGTTTGAACCTCTCCTAAGTCTGTCTCCTCGGTTGTGCTTAATGTAAAAGTGCAAACCACTGGAAATGTTTACTGCTTTACAACAGGGGTTCTCAAACTATTTGGGTTCAGGGACCCCTTACAGAGGAAACAAAGTTTCAGGGACTCCCTCACAACCCTCATGTTTATTAAATAATGTTCTTCATTTTGTCTCTTTAATGCAATGGAAATATTTGTGCAACATAAATACTTAAGACCTGTTCTTTAATAGTGTTAATACAATTTTTATACTTTTAAACATGGGGTATTTTTCATTCAAGACACAGTTAATTAACACACATTTTAATTTCAACTTCCAAAAATTACAGTTTTGAGAAAATTAACAGTATCAAAAATCACTTTAAAACTTTATCTATTCACATAATGAACATAAATGTATTGCCACTTCTTCAAATTATTACAGAAAACTGAACAGAATCATAACAGCAGTAGTCACACCAAGTAACAGGGCTTAATTTGTAAATTGATCGATGCCGGAAGGCAAATAGCGTGCGGGCTGGCGGGTCTGGGAGTACTCCGCCAGAAAATTTTGAATAAGTAGATGTGATATCCTGCATTTTGGTGTATTTTAAGGAGATGTTAAACATCTATATGCTTGAAATAT
>NC_056504.1:32667197-32670168 GCF_014905685.2 Nematolebias whitei
CACCCCCAAACACCAGCTTGGAGACCCCCGGTGGTCCAGGGACCCCAGTTTGAGAACCACTGCTTTTCAATACAACAGTCCCTCGCTACTTCGCAGTTCGTTTTTCACAGACTCACTCTATCTCGGTTTTTCAAAATAAGATTTGACATGACACAATTGGCTGATTGATGGACGAGCAGCATGATCGGTATGGACTTTTTATTTACAATAAATCATTTAAAATTATTTAGCACCTGTGTGCAGCCCAAGCTGCAAAAATGCTTTTTCCTGCAGCTGATCAGCTGATAGACGCTTAAAGTGCCAGCATTTCAACTTTATAAAGCTTGTGTGTTTAAACTTGGATGCAGAGAGAATTAAATATCCTGATGTCTATCATTAAACAGGGGTGGAGGCCTCCGGGTTCAACTGTCCCCCTCTTACAATGCTGTGATTGCTAGTATCACTCAACCCCCTGTGAATAGTAAACAGCCATCAGTGTGCTAATGATCCATTGTTAGGCTGATGGTCCTTCTTGACCATGTGAGCAGCTGGTTTTGGTTGTCAGCAGCAAACTGGTTGATCCGCTCTGAGAAGGTGCTATTTAAGAGACTGAGCTGAATATAGCACCTCAGACTGAGGAAGTCTCTCGGAAGAGAGACGAAACGTTTCTACATTTTTTTTTTTTTTTTTGGAATGTCCAGAGGACCAGATTGAACTTTTTTGGAGGATTAAATAGCTGTAAAGAAAGAAGACACAACACCACTAGAAGCTAGGTTAAGCTAACAAGTGTAACCTGAAGCTCAGAACATTAATGTAGACGAGCAGACGTTATCAATCTATATTTATATGGACATAAGTAATCAGATTAAGCAGCCATTTGCAATAAATATATGTCATGTAAATGCCCCATTTGGATTATTTTTTGTTGATTCAGCTCAATCCAAAATAATTTGTAATCAGAATGAGATGGGTGGTTAATGCAGATTCATAATCCGAAAGGTGCGCATGTAAACACTTAATCTGTTAAAGGTCTCTCCTGAAAACGAGTTCTCGTGACTCAGTAGCTATGTTTACATGCCCAAAATTGCACATGCAAACAAGACTGCGCATGTGCGACCTATGTCTACCTCACGTATTTCCTCCTGGCTAGATGCTAATAATATTAGCATGTAGCAGAAGCAAAACAGGTCGGTGAGCGACAACATTTCTACTAGAAACTTTGAAAGAGCTCAAAATGATCTGTATTACCTGTAGCTCAGTCAGGGAGTGCAGTAACGTCTCCACCGTCATTAAAACCTGATGCGGGTCCACATTGGGTGTGTGGTTACCTAATCTGTTGCGGAACCCGATCCGTAGTGTAGCTCATTTGCGCATGCGCTAAAAAGAATACTTCCGTGTCGCACGGATTGCTGTTCAATATGCTAGATTAAGGAAAATGTACTGGTATATTTCTGTTTATGAATAAGAACTGTCTTAATTTACTTAGAAAAGTATGTGCTGTATCTCTGCCAATTTTCATGTTGCTAATTCACGCCACTCATATTTCCATTAAAATCATTGACATATTTACGTCATGGTTAAAACGATATGCAGCTTCACTACTGAGCGTCGCGGTTTCACCATGGAAATAATTAATTCTGTACCTTGCAGGGTTTTTCTCATTCAGCCCAGGCTGGGGGTCAGATCTAATGGGCCGCATATCATCTTAACCAATGATTTGTAATGGCAATACGAGTGGCATAAATTAGCTACATCAAGATCGGTGAAGATAGAGCATGTATTTTTCTAAGTAAATTGAGACAGTTTTTATTCATAAACAACAGCGATCTGAAGGGAAATACGAGTGGCATAAACTAGCTACATTAAGATCGGTCGAGATAGAGCGCGTCATTTTCAAAGTAAATTAAGACAGTTTTTATTCTAAATAAAGGTTGAATGAATGAATTCATAAACAACTGCGATCCGTGCGACCTGGAAGTACACTACGGATCGTGCTTCCGTAACAGATTGGGGAATGACAGGGCGCTCAGGTTTGTTTAAGTTCATCCCGGAAGTAAACCGGAAGTAGAACTTCTTCTTCTGTGTTTTTTTTAAGGAGAGTTTATCACTCTGCGCAAGTCAGTACTTCAGAATAAAAGCCCGCTGCATGTAAGCGCTCGTCATTAACGGATTGTGCCAATGTACACTATTCGAATTATTTAATCTGAAAACATTTCAATCTGGTCAAAGAATTTTGCGCATGTAAACATAGTTTTGTAAAGTTAACTTTCTGTTCTGAAGCAGGAGTTTGCAGGAGGTTTAACTAACTTAAAAATGGCTTTATGTTTTAACTATCTTCAAGTAAAAGTAAAACAAAGGATGTCTTAACAGCACACTGACTTTTTTAATGTATTTATTTGTTTAGCTTTTCTTCAGGAAATGTTGTCAAACTCAAAACTCTTAAAATAGTCACCAACAGTGACAACTCAATGAGAGCCTGGCTCAAGAGTAACTTTAAAACAACATTAGCTCACTATGAACTATTAGGATAAACAATGTTTTGTGAGAATTCACAATATTTGCTCAAAGTTGCATGACATTTTCATCATTACCTGAAAAAAAGGTGCTCTTTAAAGAATTACTAAAACAGTTACATAAGCATTTTAAGCTTGTTTTGTTTATTTAAGCTTTAGCACTATGCTAACGCTTGTACGGCCTCCGAACACAATTTGGGTTTCAGAAACGCACTTAAAGTATTCTTCTATAATCTGTGTACAACTTAACAAAGTCCTGATAAAATCAGGAAACTTTGATAACTCATTTTAGGCTGCAGGTTAGTTGTTTTCAACCTGATCTAATGTTCGCAGACTCAAGGAAAATCAACCTGTTGCTGCCAACAGAGGAATAACTACCGTAATTTCTGGACTATTGAGTGCACCTGAATATTAGCCGTGCCCACAAAAAAAAGTACATGTGTATATATATATATATATATATATATATACACATGTAC
>NC_056504.1:32670268-32689876 GCF_014905685.2 Nematolebias whitei
AATATATATATATATATATATATATATATATATATTATATATATATATATAGGCCACACTTGTCAATAAGTCACCGCCCGCGGGTGTCCACATTGTACCATGAGATATTGACCGTAATTTCCAGACTACAAGCTGCTACTTTTTCACACGCTTTGAACACTGCGGCTTATACAATGCTGTGGCTAATTTATGGATTTTTTTTTGACGGGCTAATGAGCTTCATGCCACCAAAACATTTAGCTTTGTCACACCCAGGTGCTCACATAGCTGCCCAATACACATCTCTCTTTGGGGGGTAGCAATCAATGACTTCCTAGTAGACTAGTGTATTTTTTTTTAATCAGCCGTGTTACAGGCATTAATCAGAAAAAAAAAACCCAAAAAAAACCAGTAGCCTAAAACAACAAATAAAACATAAGTATACACTGGCACAACAATTTCCTGCAGGATGAATACATTCTGTCTTATCTTGCTTTATTTTCAAGACTATTTATGACAGCAATTGGAAGATATCCAAGATGGCGCCGGTGTGTAGGGCTGCCCGTCTCTCGCTCTCTGCTTGTATTTTATTTTTGTTATTTTTACAATGGTTTGTGCAGTGTGCCGAGTCATATTTTCAGTATGATCGTCGGGCACTTTTGGAGCTCCGTACATTTGGAGCAATATTTTATTAAATAAGGTACAATACTTTTTAATAGTTTAGTTGTAAAAGTGCAAATGTTGTAATGCTAAGACATAGAAATAGTTTCCTATATATAGTGGCAGCACATTTGGTCGTGTGAACAAGTAGCTGTAGTATGAGGTGTCTGGCATGGTCTTAGACAATGCCACGTCAGCTGTGATTTACTCTTTGGAGTGTAGTTTTATTGGCTTGCAGCCCCAAAGGAGTTGGAAAACACACACACACATACACACAAAGTGAAAAGCCCTAACTCTTCTACAGGAACTGCTCCAGCCCAGACAGAGGCTGAATTGTTTTGTTTCCATAGTGACCTGGCAGCCCACAGCTGACTGCGGCAGAAATACACACAGGCAGACATCCACTAGCTCACACACACATCTAAAGTGAAGACAAAGACTGACACACACACAAGCACGCCATTAAAGTGAGCACACCAATATATGAGCACAGGGACACACAAAAGAGGGGGGGGGGGGGGGGGGGAGGAAGAGCAGGAAGCGAGACGGAAGGGAGAAGCAGGAGAGGTGAAATCTGAGCGGGCTGAAAAGAGCAGAGTGAAAGGCAGATAAGCAAAATGCAAAACAGGGAGGCTAAAGATGTATGGGTGGGATTAACACATATTCACTTTATCCCTGCCTCAGAAACAAATCGTCTTCACAAACTCATGTAGTCCATTCTTCCTGCCTGCACGGGCTCCATCCACCCTCTGTCAAAGTATATGAACACCTCAGTGCAGCCCAGATAATCTCATCTGTCACACAGGCAGAAACGTGACACCTTAAGATGGGCTGGAACACAAGGCCATTTTTTTTTTTAAGCGCGTAGGTGGAGAAAAGTTTTAATGCAGAAGCTAACCAACTCCCTGCCCCCCCTCGGCCTCTAGTGTCTCTGTCTTCACATGAAAGCGATAGATCTGGGGCTTTATGACCTCTTTATCGACACAAAGACGGCATTGAGATCAAGGGGGAAATGAGGCAAACCAGCTACACTCACCACACTCCTTTTCTTCAGTACTCCACTTCATTTACTTATTATAACCCCTGTTTTAAGTTTATCCATCTCTAAATTGTTGTTTTCCACCCCTCCTGAACACTTACACATCTGTACCACTAACCACGCTGACCGGTGACGACGTTTGCCTGATTTAGACTATATGGACTCTCCCTCAGCTCGTTCATAAACGCACACACTCGCCAGCGGTGGGAGCGTACGACAGTTTCTGACAGCAGTGAGCAACTGGTGCCTGATTATTACCATATGGTTTAAGCAGCTTTGCTGTGTGTGTCTTCTGTATTCCTCAAGGAACAACATTTCAACACAGCTTCATTGACTTAACAATGTGGAAATAGCAGCGCTGGGAATCCCCTCGATTTCTGCTAAGGCTGCAATTTGTGTTTCAAAACATTGCTGTCACATAGTAACAGAATTTGACCTGATAAGAAAATCAGATTCTCTATATCGATGTTTTAGTTGCTGTTAAAAAAAAAAAAGTGAAAGAAAAAAACATTGTGTAGCTACAAAATTAGATTTAAATGATGTAATTAGTGTAGGAAAACAAATTGTGCCACTTACATTAGGAGAGCAGGCGGTGCATTTGTCAAAGGCTAAACTGGCAGGCAGCACGTTGTCAAACCTGGAGAGGAAGCCTCGAATCTGTGGAGAAGAAATCAGCACTTAGTAGAGCAAAAACACAACATTTGTTAAAAGGTTTAGGAAAAGCAATGGCTAAAAGCCCAAGATGACAGTGTAGAAAAGTGTGTTGGATTTGGGTGTTTACTGTATTTTAACAGAAAAAGCATCAAAAGCAGGCTTGGATGTGTGAAAATATATTCTCCTGGCACATTTACTCTACACAAAAAAGTAACTTTAATGCCTCTACCCTCATAGAAATGGACTGAAAATGAAAACTTCAACCCTCTTTTCTAATCATTGCTTTTTTAGCTTTAGTAAGAGAAGAGCGCCCTCTGGTGTCAGAAAGTCAACATTTACATAAACATATGAGCATTACTTTAAGTCTTTACACCTTATTGTGATTTTTTTACTGTATCTTCTGAACGTTTTAGAATGTTTTTCAAACGCAAACACAGTTTTTAGTGATCAATCATGGATTTTATTGCTTCCAACTCTCGCTCACATCATCCTGTTTTTCCAGAACAGTCATAAATGTTCATTCCTTCAACCTTTATTTATGCAGGTTAGTCTCATTGAACCTCGGGGACTCAGTTTACAAGAGAGATCCTTTTTTACTTGAATATGTGAATGCAAATGCAACAACATCTATACATGTAGTTAGAATTTGATTGCGCAGACTCCAGACGAAAATGTGCACCTAATTATTTTTACTGGTACACTACATTAAAAAAAATAAGTAATTTTACTGAACAATTCACTTCATTCCTACAAATATATTTTTCAATTATGTCTTGCCTTTCATGACTTTTCATCCCTGGTCATTTTCAATTATAAAAGCATCTTCAAGGATGTGCAGAAAGTAAGAAAAAAAATGGATGGCAGGTTTTTCAATTTAACCACAATACCAGAAAATACCAGTCAGTGCAGATTCATCATTAATGTGAGATGAGAACCATCCGAGCACACGTGTCCAGAGAATAATGTGACAAATAAAAGGGGATGAGTCAGACTAATGGATGGGTGTGAGAAACACAAACGACGAGCACCTCTACATGAAGCTACAGAACATAGAATGTGTAAGAAGCTTATAGGTTGGAGATCTCAGTTTGCTCATCTGCTCTAATTATTCAATCAACGGTGACATAAGGTTTCAATTCCATTTTAAACAATTAAAGGCACAGCATCACCCTCTGCCGTTATGAGTTTTAAACGAAGATCTTCTAATGCTAAAGGTAAAGATGTTTTGGTCAAATCTTGTAAGTGACGTTCTACGTTGACAGTTTACAGTAGTTACAGTTTATTTTAAACTTAAGGCTCAGCAGCCAGTTCGATTCCAGAGTTAAAGGGGACATCTGCTTATAATCTTACATTTGAGTTAAAGTGTGATTTTGTGAGGCCCAACCATCGTTTGAGACAGATATCAGTATTTTTCATTGTTACAACATTGTATTTGCATATGTGTCCATTAAAAAAATAACTGTGTGAACGTTTAAGTTTTAAAATCACCACAAGCTGTCACTGTGGCACCTCCAAAAAAAAAAAAAAAACCAGCAACCAGATGAAGTATGTGCAGTTTGATGTAGCGGCTGCAGAATAAAGGTATTCCACGTTATGTTATACACAATCACACATTCACTCCCTCAGGCATAATGTTTTCCTGGCATCTCGCCCCTCTTTCATAATTTTCATCTAACCCTCTGTGTGTGCACACAAACTCGCACATAGAAAGCACATTTGCATGCCTTACTTCTATCTGGCAGAAAAGACCCGAGCAGTAAAGGTGTCAAAGCAAATGGCAGGAATTAATATTCTCAAGATGATGAATACTGATGATGATGATGCAAATGAATGTGGTGAGATACAGCAATCTGTTGGCCAAGAACACATTCAGGGTGGCTGTAAATCATCTAATCTTTCATTCTAATCATCCTCGTCCACTATACAGTGAGGAAAATAAGTATTTGAACACCCTGCGACTTTGCAAGTTCTCCCACTTAGAAATCATGGAGGGGTCTGAAATGTTCATCCTAGGTGTAAGTCCACTGTGATAGACATAATCTTTAAAAAAATCCAGAAATCACAATGTATGATTTTTTAAATAATGTATTTGTGTGTTACGGCTGCAAATAAGATAAATAATAAAATGAGGTGGCTCGGGCATCTGGTTAGGATGCCTCCTGGACGCCTCCCTGGTGAGGTGTTCCGGACACGTCCCACTAGGAGGAGACCCAGAGGGAGACTCAGGACACACTGGAGGGACTATGTTTCTCAGCTGACATGGGAATGCCTCGGGATTCCCCCAGAGGAGCTGGACCAAGTGGCTGGAAAGAGGGAAGTCTGGGCCTCCCTAAGCTGCTACCCCCGCGACCCGACCCCGGATAAGCAGAAGAAAATGGACGGATGGCTGGATGGATGGATGCTACAAATAAGTATTGAACACCTGCCAATCAGCAACAATTCTGTCCCTCAAAGACCTGTTAGTCCGCCTCTAAAAAGTCCACCTCCACTCCACTTATTATTCTAAATTAGAAGCACCTGTTTGAGGTTGTTAGCTGCATAAAGACACCTGTCCATCCACCCCACACAATCAGTAAGACTCCAACTACTAACATGGCTAAGACCAAAGAGCTGTCCAAAAACACTAGAGACAAAATTGTAGACCTCCACAAGGCTGGAAAGGACTACAGGGCAATTGCCAAGCAACTTGGTGAAAAAAGATCAACTGTTGGAGCAATTATTAGAAAATGGAAGAAGATAAACACGACTGTCAATCTCCCTCGGACTGGGGTTCCATGCAAGATCTCACCTCGTGGCGTATCAATGATCCTAAGAAAGGTGAGGAATCAGCCCAAAAGGGTGAAGTTCAAAGAACTTTAAATGAGTCTGTAAGTTTCTGAAACTGAACGGAGTACAGTTTTAACAAAAAGCTCTCCATTTATGATGTAAATGTACAAACCATAGAACCATGGCTACATAAGAATGTATATTCTGACAGGAACAATCACTCAAGGTCTCTTTCCTATAATTTTCAATCCTGTTTCTATACTGTTCACTCTTGTAGTCACTGCAACATTCATTACAAATTACTTTACTTTATCAACCCAGACAAAATGTTCCTAGAAGAAGAAAATGCTGTTGGAACCAGCACCGATAGGAAAACATACGTCATAAAGTCAGTGAGTGTTTTTGCTACAAACTTCATTTCTCATTCAAACTCATAGGCACTGATTAATCATTTGCAGGACAAACTTTTATATGATGTAACAACTGCTCACAGTAGTTTTAGATCACCTAAAATATGATTTGACAATTTTGTTCTGAAAGGCCCCCTTAATGCTGCATATGTGAGATGCACAAAGCCAAAGGTAATGCAGAGCCTATGAAGTGTGATAAACAAATACTGCTAAAATGACTTTCAAGACCCCACTTGTTCTGTCTTTAGCATCAACCAACATTGACATAAAATTTCAGTTTCTGCTCCCAAACATATAACACTGTAAAGAAAAAGGATGAAACTTGTGGTTCAGTAGTTACACTGTAACAACAGCTTGTGCAGCCATCAGTCAACCATTCTGAGAGGATTACATAGGCCTGTCACGATAACAAATTTTGCTGGGCGATTAATTGTCTCAGAAATTATTGTGATAAACGATAATATTGTTTGAAATTTGATATTTAGTAATTGTCAAATTTAAGAAGAAATAGTGATTAATTTGCATGTGTAGTACCTTTTTTGACCACCGGATGGCAGTATAATACTGTTTGAACCAAAGGATGGATAGTGAGAGAGTGAGCTGCGTGCCTCTAAGAAAAATGGGAGGGAGGCCCCTTGACGTGACATGGGCTGTCTCTCGTTCCTGTTTTTCGGTTCTCAAAATGGCAGATGCTCAGTGTGGTTTGAGCTCTTTAGCATAGCATTTGTCACACATTGCTTTTAATAAAAAAAAATCAGTAAACGAGTTCTCAGCTTCTTTTTGCAGAGAAAAACAACTTTTTAGACAAAGGCACGGGTTTCGACCATGAATTTCAGAGCTTTGACAAGACGAGGGCTTTTCCCGAGGTCGTCCTGTTAGCTTAGCTCGTAGCTTAGCTTCTCAGTTCAGCTGCTTTTAACGATCAAAAAACGCGATTTTGTAACGGTTAAAACAGATTTTAAAGAGAAAAGAGAAAGGGAGGGATCAGTGAAGAGCACCGGAGTTGAGCCTTTTTGTCATCCAGTGTCTTCAGTAGAGACAAAAAGAAAGGATAAAGCCGATAAATGAAAATGAGGTGGATAATTTTCATTTATCGTGCGATTAATTGATTTTTGTTTATTGCAACAGGCCTAGGATTACATGTGAAAATGTCCTTAAATCACCTGATTCTCATCAGGTAAACAACTCAGCAGTCACCTCTCTACACATCAGATCTCCACACTCCATCTTCTTCCAAAGTGTGATGCGTTTCAGACAAACAGAGATCTTACACAACTGGATACTTGGGGGGTGTTCAGTGATGAGTGATATTTTTGAAAGCTGACATTCAGCCTACAAAACACACAGCATCCATCCTTATTAGCAGAGTTGCTAAAGTGGTGAGTTTAAAGCCTACGGATTAATATGTAATTGTGATGAAAGACTGTATGTCTGTTAGTATTCTGTCACACATTTGGCTGTTTTGATAAGATTCTTGAAAATTGGGTCTTATGACAAAATCCTACTTTTCTTTGTCCTTTGGCAGTTGCTGTAAATCTAAAGGGGGTCCTCAGGACTTTGACAAGGTCAGAGTAAAATTATTATCAGAGTAAATTGTACCTCTCCCTCCAGTTATTGCTGCCAATTTTTTTCATGTTCTTTTTGGACAAAGCTGGTTATTGTCATGGTCAAAGTAGAAACTGTATGTTTGAAATGTATGTTTGACAAAATAAGAGTGACGAAACTAATGCCACTAGGGTGGCCAAAAGAAAATCATTTTTCTTGAATATAATAAAAAAATATATAAAGAAGCGCAGTTTAGTGTTGCAAAGACACGTCTGAACAAACCAAATAGTCACTGAACAAAATTATAAGCGCAACACTTTTGGTTTTGCTGCCATTTTTCATGAACTGAACTCAAGATCTAAGACTTTTTCTATATACAAAATGGGCCCTTTTATCTCAAATGTTCACAAATTTATGTGACTGTGTTAGTGAGCACCTCATTTGTCAAGATCATCCATTTACCTCACAGGTGTGGCATATCAAGATGCTGATTAGAAAACATGATTAATGCACAGGTGTGCCTTACGCTGGCCACAATAAAAGGCCACTGTAAAATGTGAAATTTAATTTTACTGTAAATGAAGGGGGGAGGGGGGTCATCATAAAACCGGTGACCACCAGGTTGTTGATAGTAGCCCGTGGAATGTTAGTCCACCCCTCTTCAATGGCTGTGTGAAGTTGCTGGATATTAACAGGAACTGGAACTGTAGGAGTCCTAGGGTTTTGCTCCTGCAACTTTCTCCACCAGATGTCGCCATTGGACACGCACCTGCAGATCCTTAACCTGATGAGCAGAATGTGTATAAAAGGCACCTGACAACACCATTCCAACGCTGGTGCATTATGTGCCTGATGATTGTGTGTTCCTGGCCCTTCGTTGTATTCTCTAGAGTTCTGCTTGTTCCAACTCTTTGCTCCTACGTCTCACAGAATCTCCTGAGCTCCTCCGACACCCTGGACCTTCCTGCGTTCTCTGAATACCTCCTTTGGTCCCTCCTTGCCTTTCCCACTTGCTTGATCATCCTGAAACCTCACTGGACTGACCCAGGAACCTTGGACTCTCATGCCCCAGAGTTTACCAACTTCTCCTCAAGTAAGTGGATTGTTTGTTTTTATTATCATCTGCTGACCCGCTTGGCTCCTACTAACTGTTCCCTTGTCTTTAGCGTTCCAGTCCCTTCCTTCAGAGGTCACAGTTTGACTGTTTGCATATCACTCACTTGTAAATAAATACTTTTAAAACTGTTCCTGGTCTTGTGGTTGCTCTTACGGTTCATGATTATTCTGGGTCCTTCGTAAATCGTTAAAGGAACACGCTGTTGTATACGCCGATCCAGAGCATCTCAAACATGCTCAATGGGTGCATGTCTGGTGAGTATGCTGGCCATGCAAGAACTGGGATATTTTCAGCTTCCAGGAATTGTGTACAGATCCTTGCAACATGGGGCTGTGCATTATCATGTTGCAACATTAGGAGATGGTCGTGGATGAATGACACAACAATGGGCCTCAGGATCTCGTCACGGTATCTCTGTGCATTCAAAATCCCATCAATAAAATGCACCTGTGGTTGTTGTCCATAACGTACGCCTGCCCATACCATAACTTCACTGACACCATGGGCCACTCGATTCACAACGTTAACATCAGAAACCGCTCACCCACACAGTCTGCTATCTGCCCTATACAGTGAAAACCTGGATTCATCCCTCAAGAATATCTTTTCAACATGCCATATGACATGGAATGTGGGCATTTGCCCACTCAAGCTGGTTAGGATGACAAACTGCAATTTGGTGGAGACCCCGATGAGGAGGACGAGCATGCAGATGAGCTTGCCTGAGATGTTTTCTGAGAGTTTGTGCAAAAAATATTTGATTATGCAAAACGATTGTTGAAGAAGTTGACTGGGTGGCTGGTCTCAGATGATATTGGAGGTGAAGATGGTGGATGTCGAGGTCCTGAGCTGGTGTCATCACACGTGGTCTGCGGGCAGGAGGCCTCTTATATGTACTGACAAATTCTCTGAAATGTCTTTGGAGTCAGCTTATGATAGAGAATTTAATATTCAATTCACAGGCAACGGCTCTGGTGGAGATTGATGCAGTCAGTATGCCAACTGCATGCTCCCTCAAAACTTGCGGCATCTATGGCATTGTGCTGTGTGATAAAACTGCAGGTTTTTGAGTGGCCTTTTATTGTGGTCAGCCTAAGGCACACCTGCCATGCTGTCTAATCAGCATGTTGATATGCCACACCAGTGAGGGGGATGGATTATCTCGATAAAAGTAGAAGTGCTCACTAACACAGATTTACACAAATTTGTGAACAATATTTGAGAGAAAAAGGCCTATTGTTGTGTGTAGAAAAAGTCTTAGATCTTTGAGTTTAGCTCATGAGCTCATTTAGCTCATTTATTTTTGTTCAGTGTATTAGGAAATGCATTTTGGAGAGATGAGACTGAGGTGAAGAGTTTAGATATAATTACTATGCTTAGAGAAAAAAATAAGTTTGTTAAAGAGAGCCTATTTTATATTTCTTTGTCTAAACAAACTCAAAGGAATTGGGTATTTTAAATAGAGATGCACCGATCCAATATCAATATCGGTATCGGTACCGATATCCGAAAACTTCTGGATCGGGTATCGGTGACAATGTGACCGATCCATTTTCCGATCCAACCTGCAGAGATTTCCGATCCATGATGCATTTTGGCTTCAAACTATGGAATGGATTTTCTGAACGGAGGAGTGTCTCATGAACCCAGCGTAACAAGACCCACATCACTTTCAGGAAATCCAGTTCATAGTTTGCAGTCAGCTACAACGTGAGGACTGAGTTAGCAGCAATGTGGCTAAAAGCTAACCAACTTTTCATCTAAACATGTCCGCTGTGTGGAAGTATTTTACACTAGAAACACCACAAAGCAAGACAGCAACATGCAATGTCTGCAGAGCCATAGCGCCACATTAAATAGCGGTAAAGTTAGTTTTACGTTGGACATTCGAGCTCCGTGGCTTCAGCAGGGCGCTACTCTTTGCTCAACCCGAAACAAGCAGCCCGACCCCGGCCAGCTGCGTCCAATCTGCCCCGCTAAATCTGCCAGTCTCCGAGGAGGCGCAGACTGAGCGCGACTGACCGAAATCAGACTGCTTGCTTTGGACTGAACAAGAAGAGACATCACTGAAGCCCCAGAGCTCAAATGTTTATCGAGAAGTTGCTAAACTTCATCATAATTAATGACCAACCACTATCAGTTGTAGAAAACGAAGGATTTCTCAGCTTGATACTTGCAGCCAGGATATTGTTTACCCTCCAGGAGACATTTATCAGTACAACAGTAGACAATCATAAAAAAACCATATGATTTGAAAATTACAAGAAAATTATATATATATATATATATATATATATATATATATATATATATATATATATATATATATATATATATATAAACGAAATAAAAACAGCTACATTATAAAGTGATGTAATTAACTAAAAACAGGAACATGTCTGTTGGTTTATGCCATGAACTTAGCAGATGTTTCAAGCCAATTAACATTTTATTTTATTTAATTAATTTATTCATTCATTTAAAAGAAACAAAAATTCGTCAAAAAGAAAACATTGAATGAAAAGAGTGCAGAGAGAAGAAAAATCTTATATCTGCCCCTTATTAAAAAAGATATATAAAATAACTTTAAATAATCACTTAAATTAATCACTTTAATATCCACTTTAAAGCTAGGAATAAAAACAAACATGTTTTGTGTTAGCAAAATTTAATTCTAACTTTAAAACTCATCCAACATTAATAAAACTTACCTCAAGTTGCCCTTTTGGACATGCACACATATATTTGTACAAACTGTACTTGAGAGGAGATTATTACAGCCTCATATAAAATCAATGATGATGATGATATCGATAATTCAGCACTGTTCAAATGTACAGGATTGGTATCGGCTGATACCGGGTCAACAGATATCGGTATCGGATCGGAAGTGAAAAAAAACAAAACAAAACAACAACAAACAAAAACAAAGTGGATCGGTGCATCCCTAATTTTAAATACAGCATGGATATAAATGCATATCAGGATCTAAATAGCACTTATCCTACAATCTCTTTCACTCTGGATTGATGGCATTCACTCTCTTCGTCAGACTTTTGGTAACTGTGACCTTGATGGACTCTCTCAGTAGCCAAACTAAAATATAGGACAGTCTTACCTTATATTACCATCTGTCACACAGATGCAGCCGCTTACCTGATGTGGCACGAGACCCAACGAAGTGGGAGGTTCATTCATTCTGTCATCACTGCTGCTGGCCACTGCATAGCCCCTGAAGATGGAGAATAAAGTGGAGAAATGTACAAGTTGTCAAAGTAGTCATTTGATTAAACTCAGTTTCAACAGAAACAACAAACAGTACCAAACATTTTATGAGTGTTGTGCCAATCAAAACAGCATGTAACTAAATACATGCTAATGTTTTTATTATTGATATTCTGACAAGAAACAAACTATTCTGATTCGCCATTTAGCTTAACGATGGGTGCCAACTTTGATGTTTGATTGGTCTGTTTATTGATGGCTGAAAATGTTGTCAGGTGGCACAATCAAAAAATACAATACTGTATGCTAGTAACATTAAAATATTTAAAATAATCAAATTAAAGGCCTACAACTCTTTGAAGAAATGTATATTGCCTGCCACCTTTCAGGCCTGCTTTAAACGGTTATCTCATGTTAATAATAATAATAATGTGTTATGTATTGTCATCATTGTATGTTCCCATACAATGGCAAAATTGGCTCTCTGCATTAAACCCATCCACCACCAGGTGGAGCAGTGGGAAGCTATCGAAAGTGCCAGGGGAGCAACTGGGGATGAGGTGTCCCGCTCAGAGACACCACGAGGTGTGCAGTGACTGGGGATCGAGCCTGGGACCTTGGGGTCCTGAGTCGGCTGCCATGCCTCTACACCATATGTGTCAAACTCAAGGCCTGGGGGCCTAATGTGGCCCTCGTTGACATCTTATCTGGCCCCCAAGATGATATGTGAAACGTAGAATACTTCTATCTCTTGAATTTTTTCAGCAATCTTTGATTATGATGTCAAAAGCACAACAGAGAATATCAAATAAGACCAATCAAACTCTTGTTGAGGAACCTGTGACCAAGAAAAGATGTTGGGTAACTGACTTGAGTTAATGTAGATTTTGAAATTGGCCCTTAGTTTGAAAAAGGTTTTAATTTTGGCCCCCTTTTGTAAGTGAATTTGACACCCCTGCTCTACACCATCTCGGCCCCCCAAGACATTTGAAAATTTGAAAGAAATGAAGGAGTTGTATGTAGTTGTTTTGGTCAAAGCATGAAAATAATTTATTTAATCTTAAGTAATATCTCAAGACATTATGTTCAGAATATGTGTTGTGAATGACTCTCAGCTACTACCACATAAAACTTTTAACTTTCATCTATCCACCCATTTCCTGCCACTTGTTCTGGAGACAGGTGGAAGGGGCAGCAGCTTGAGCAGGGCGGCCCAGACATCATGAAGGTGAGAATGTAGACTGACAATTGCCTTGTAGCTCCGTTCCTTTTTCACCGCAATAGACCGGCACAAAGTGCACCATACTGCAGAAGCTGCACCGATCCATCCGTCTATCCCACACCCATCAAATAAGTCAATTAAACTTTTGCTAGAGAAAGTAACTAGAGAAGCAGTTTACATCCCTGACCAACATGAGAAGTGTCTTGAATAGATTCAAGGCGTGAATGGGGAAGAAACCACCTCAGAAGCAAAATCGAGGATACATTTTCAGTGTTGGATAAGTGACACTTGAAGTCATCTTCCCCATTTAATGCTGGTTTTTCATTTTCTATCTCTTCTTTAAAACCTTATTTCTCCTAAGTCAAAACCACTACTGGCCTTAAAAACTTCTTCAAAAGGGTGTTCCTTATCATTCAGATAATCTTGAAGTGGGAAGATTTTAACAGAAGTTTTAGCTGTCTGTAAATCTGGTCAGAAACAAAGAAGGCTTTTGGGCAAAAACTACCAAGAAAATTGTACACTTTGAAAAAAAAAGCTCTTAGCAGGTTCAGACATGTTTTTTTCTTACATTGTGGACTTCATGGACTTCAAAAGTACACTTTGCACTGTGGCTGACGACATTAGAAAATGACTGCAAAGCCTCTAGCTCATGAGTCAACTAACGAACACGTTATATGACCATGGGCAGCTGGAAGCTCTGTGCATGCTGCTTTGTTTCAGACGTGACTTCAGATAGAAAACAGAACCTCAACCGAGCTGAAGATGAACGTCACCTCTTATCTGGACAATGGCTGGTGGGGGGGGGGGGGGGGGGGGTCTCTGGACTATGCTACGACTTTCCCTTAAAAATTCAATGTTTTCACCGCCTATATGTACATGTATAACATCTGTTTATGTTGCTTTGCTGTGGTAGGTTTGTTTGATGCCTCAGATCGTGCCCTGTCTAGGACACGGCGTGAGAGATCTTTTTTTAATACCTTTTCTCCTCATGTTTTCTTTCTTTTTCTCATCTAAGCAAAATATTATTCTGAATAAGACTAAGAGGGCCGCGCTAATTATTTATAGCCGCAGCTTCGTGCACTCCGCCCATCTATCGGACGACTGTACGTACATATTCTCGTTGTATCTCGGTGCAATGCCAATAAAGTTTATTCTGATTCTGAAAAGTAACTGAGTCAAGCACTGCTGCATCTCAACGTGCAATTGATTTGAATGATTTCCAAAAATTACCTTTCAAAATGGTATAAGAGGCCATTTCTAAAGCAATACTAAAAGGACAATAAAAAAGAAGAGAGAACAATTATGGCCAGTGTTTTAATTCTACTTTATTTAATTTTCTTGTATTTTGTGGAAAAAATAATTATGTATAATAATTTGAATTAAAAAAACAGTTGACAATTAAAGAAATAGTAAATACAGAAAAATAGAAAAATCTAGGTAACACTCAAAGTTAAGTTTATTATCAGTTTTTGTAGCAAATATTTATTTTTACTATCAGCACTATGGTCTCCAGAGCAGTCCTTAGCACAAAGCCAGTCTTTTCACAATAGTAAAGTTCTTTTTTTGACATCTAAAACACATTTTTTTAATAATCTTTTGTGACTTTTCTTATTGTTATTTCTGGCAAGATGTTGCCCAACTACAAATTCACTTTTAGTCAGAATCTGACATGGGTAATTTTGAGCTTAATTGTATATTTGGAAAATCTAAGATTTGTTTGCTTGAACAGGCAAGTTAACCATTTCCATGAATGTCTTTGCAAACTAGTTGATCTTGCACGTTTCAAAGGATTTTGTTCTTTGTGGTTGATAATAATGAAAATATCACATCTTACACAGAGCTGACAGTGGCTTTACAAAGCCAGAAATGTCTGTCAAACTGCTTGAATTCCCACATACCAATTATGTAAAGCTCACAGTTGTTGCAAAGTAAGATCTGAGAGTTGCAGTACAGGGCTTAAAAGACATAATGGCATAGTTGAAGGCAAGGAATGAACACAGCTATGAAAAGAAAGAAAGAAAAACAGAATACAGAGAGGGCTAAAGCAAAAAAGGGGAGATCTTAGTGCAAAAAAAGGATATAAACAACCTTAAAAAATACAAAGCACAAGAAAACTCCTCTTTTTTGCACTCAAGTGTTTTATCCAGGACTGAAAGAACAGCAGTGTAACAGCTTTCTGCATCTCAGACACTCGGAGAGAAAATAGCTCTTATCAGGCCCAGCAAGTGGCATCTTCAGTATAGCTTTCACGAAAACACCCCCCCCCCCCCCACACACACACACACGCATAACTATATCTCCACAGAAACACATCAGTACACATGACTACACACTTAATAGGCATGAAAACATCCCCTTCAGTGTTTTGAAGAAGATAAACTAGGTGCGAGGAAACATCGAGGAACTACAGATTGCAAAGAGAACTTCAGTGTTCACTGAGCCTCGGGATCACACAGAAGAGCTTTGCCACAAACAAATTTCTCAAAATGCCCACAGTTGCTGTAAAAACCTCAGCTGTTTTGCTCCTCCATCAAAAAGGCAACATCTCAGTCACTATTGGGCTCAGAGTGAAGTGTGGACAAGCTCAGTGCCATTTTAGACACCTAATGATAAGGGTGATTTACAATGGCAGCTGACATTTGAAAGAGCTGGAAAAGAGTTTAGTTTGAATCAAACTCTGATGTAGAGAAGGTATACAATGGTGAAGCATGACTTCTATTGCGTAAAGCTGTGTAGAGAGCAGATGAAGCACCATTTGGTCATTTACATGTGCATGTTTGTTTGTCTGTCGTGTTAGTAACGAGATCTTATGAAGTGGTGGGCACATTTTAATGAAGCTCTCAGAAAGTAATGATTTGAAGACATCTACAAGTGAATTACTGTTGGAATCAACCAAATTCAAGAAGGTCACCACAGCAAAGCAACCTTAGCAAAAACAAAAAAGATGACAACTCAGCCAGTTTTACAGATCTTGAGATAAACATCAGTGTGGTAGTGGCTAAGACTGATGCCTAAATTAGGTACCACTTTACAATAAGGCTCCTCTTATAGATGGCTAATAAATAGTTTATAGATACATAATTAATTATTATATAAACACTTTATAATTAATTAATATCCATTTATTATGCATTAATTAAGGGTGGCAGAGACAAAACTGACCAGTTTGTTGCCAAATAGTGAGCCAAATCTGTTCACCTATATATTTCATCTAGAGTTGTTATATTAAACATTTCAGACTAAGTTACTACGTTGTAAACACAATAAGCATTTGTAAACCTATTTTTTTAAACATATAATATTGTACTTTATCACTGCATTATAAGTAGCTATAGTTATAAATACTTACAATGCAGTGATTGGGGCCGAGATGGTGTAGGGGCAGGGCAGCCGAGTCGGGACCCGAAGGTCCTGGCTCAATCCCCGCTCATTGCACATCTTGTGGTGTCTGAGCAGGACACCCAGTTCCGAATTGCTCCCTGGGCGCTTACATAGCTGCCCACTGCTCCACCTGGGTGTATCCCAGGAGTGATGGGTTAAAGTCAGAGAGCCAATTTTGTCCTTGTATGGGACCATACAATGATGACAACACATAGCACTTTATTATTATTATTATTATAAAGTACCATATTATATGCTAAAGAAATAGGTTTGCAAATGCTTACTGTGCTACAAGGTAGTAACTTAGTCTGAAACGTTTAATATAACAACTCTAGATGAAATATATAGGTGAACAGATTTGGCTCACTATTTGGCAACAAACTGGTCAGTTTTGTCTCTCTGTCACCCTTAATTAATGCATAATAAGCAGTTATTAATTATTTATAAAGGGTTTATATAGGAATTAACAACATATCTATATTTATTAGCCATCTATAAGGGGAGCCTTATTGTAAAGTGGTATCCTAAATTACACATAGCGCACTAATTGTCCATGAATAACAATTGTAATCCACTTTGTGGGGTGGCACATTTCTCATGAACCACAGAACAGATTTGAATGAAAGTTGAGGAAAGTAAAGTGGGTTGACGTCTACAACTGTCCAATTTTTGGACTCAGTCTAATTTGCCACAACCAGTTGACTTTAGGAATCACAAAATGTTTATATTTCATCCAGTATTTTAGATATTAAGCTAAAATTATGTGCTGCAGTAGCTAAGCACTGTCCCAAACACAAACTTGTAGTGCAACACATTGTGTGACATCTTTGTTTAAAACCTTAGTATTAATTATTGGAGAGGACCGTGTTTGTCTGTTAGCAAATTATCTTGTGAACTGCAAGAAACATTTCAATGAAACTCTGGGAGAGTAATTATTGCTTAAACATCTACAGCTGAATAATGTTTGGAATCGATCCAAATCAAGATGGCCACTACAGCCAATTTACCTTATAGCTAATACAAAAATGGCTATAACTTAGTCAGATTTACACATAATGAGATCATGTTTGGTGTAATAGTAGTTGAGTTATTTATAACCCATAGTATGAGCACTAACACGTTTTGAAAGATTTTACAGTCTCACATGATGAGATGACAAATACAGTTATATTCAAGGTTTGATTAAAACAGATAACTGTGTTCCCTCTCATCAAAAGACAATCTTAGTGTAAAACTTTGGCCTTTATTTAAATAATGTTATGCATTCAATAAAGTACTTGACTTATTCAAGCATTTTTCTTTAGATAAAGAATATTTATATTAAACATTGTGCTTTAAATACATGGTCAGATCACTATTGTTGCTTTATGTTATCTAGCAGACAGATTTACCCTTCAGTGTGCTGTAAGATGGACACCATCAACTCCACAGCGAGAGCCCCAGCAATCATGGCAAGGCCTGGCCGGCTTACTGTGCACTGCTGATCCAGGGTCCGATCCCTGGTAGACTGTTCACAAAACGGAAACAAAATAACTGAATCAAGAAAATTACCAAGAGGAACATAGAAATGATATTATGAGAAATAATGTGGTGAAACAAAGCACAACTTATGAAGCTTGAAAAATTCAGACAAAATGTGTTTAGGTAAAGAGAAAATATTCACATTTAGCAGATGCTCATATCTATAAGGATTAAGGTTCAAGTTCTGGATCACAGACTGGTGACCTCACATTGAAACACATTAGTGTATTTTCAGCTAAGTAGGCTTTTATTGATATTGCAGTCTTTTCATAAATGGTATCATTAATGTGGCTCTGTTATTGACTGTGCAGGCCTCTTTCACAGATTCATCTGAGAGCAGCTCCAGCACATATGCAACCATCTGAAATAATAAGTGGCATAGCTAATGGATCAGCTATCAGTTTGTGTGTAAAATTGCAATTTAACTAACAAGTGTTTGGACATTGAATTGTGAACCAAGGAGTTTGATAAGCAAATTCAAAGGAAAAAGGAAGGTCCAGAGCTTATTTTGTTTCTTTATGACAGCAAATCAATGATAGTTAGATATTGTGACAATTCATAGAAAAATACACAACAAAAGTGACTTGCATAAGCATTACAATATCTACACGTTGTCTCTTTCATTCACCAAATGAACACTCATCTACATTTCAGATTTAGTGAGCACCACAAGTGTGCTCGCTAAATCTGTTAGTGAGCAAGCAGCACCTTTAATTTTGATGAGAATATTACTGTAATCTGTGATGGTGGGTGGGAGCCAAACGACATTTATAGTCATAGAAGGTGAATGAAGCAAGTTTCCCCCGAATGGCTCAGGCCTTTCAGAGTTGAAAAACACACCTTACTTATTATTACTCATGTGAAAAGGTAATGAGGGAGGGAAAAGGACAAAAAGCAAAAACAAAGGCTTTTAGGGGACATGGGCAGAATGTGGGCGACACAAAAAGTGTGACTTTCACAAGTATAGAAGCTGATTTAAATCTACAGATTATTCTAACGTCACAATGAAAAATCGGATAAAAATAAAAAAACATCTTTTAGATACACTACATCTCACTCCTTTCATAAAATTATCTAAATAATATATGGGTGAAATTTACAATTTAAGGTGTCTGTAATAGATACTGGATAAATTGAGGCAGCAAAACAAGCTCTAAAGCTTTAACTGATATGTTTTAAAACAATATTCTGATAAATAATACATTTAGAAGGTCCAAAATTGTTTCTTATGTTTGCACCAACTCTTCAAATTATACTGTAAATCTACAGTTAGAATACACTGAAGTTTTCAGATAGCTGCAGTCTGTTGTAGCTGTTAACTGTGTCATTAAATCTTAAATTTTATTTTATCCGTTTGTTTTGGAGTATATGTTTTATGAGGTGCATGTTTGCATGTTATGCGTTTCCTCACATCTCCTGGTGCAACAACATCGTTGCAGAAGTAGCAGCCCAGTTTATGACCTGGGATGTTGGAAAACAGAGAGGACCCTTGGACACGGGGGGCAGAACCAGCTGGTGTGGAGGATGAGGAGGAAGCAGAGGAGCAGGAAGGGGAGGAGTCTGTCTCTATAGAAACAGTCTGATGGTTCGAAGATTTCTTAAGGCCATGGCGCATCACAACAAACGTGTCGAAGCCCAGGGCAGCATTCACCACCAGCTGATGAGTGAAAGAAAGCAAAGACTATTCAAAGCATTCTGCATTTCTACTGAAAACACATACAGCTTATAACAGGCTTTAAGATTACCTAAACTACATTCAGTGAGCTCCAAGCAAATCTTTACGATTTGCGCAAATTTTAATTTCTGCAAAATTTTAATAAAACAGCCTGCAGTGTTAGAATAGATCAGTTGGTGGATTAATGGGTTTGCAGTCAGGCACAACAAAACTCTGCACAAGAACTGTGACAAACAAAGCTTACTTATGGTAATGACTTGCTATGTTTCTGAGAACATTGTGAATCAACAATCAAATCAACTTCATATATATATATATATAAAGATGATTCCCCTTCTTGCTCTTTTGCTTCCTCCTCATCCTCCACACCAGCTGTTTTTTTTTTTTTTTTTTTTGGGTCTTGGCTGTTTTCCA
>NC_056504.1:32690276-32698025 GCF_014905685.2 Nematolebias whitei
TTAAACCAACTACAGCTGACCAAATATCTGCACACAAAAATAAAGCATGAAAACAGTAGACAACAGAAAATTAAAATCGAGTAAAAACAGAATAAATAGAACAAGAATTCTAAACAGTGAGTTAAAAAAGAGAACAAAATTACCTTTAAATTTACCTGTCTAAATAAAGGTTGATTGATTGATACCTAAAAATGCTGAAACGGTTAAGATTCAATTAAAAGAAGAATACATACATATACCTTAAGCTGTGTGATATATGAGTAGCAGGGGAACATTTAACCTAAAGTGCTATGTGTTGTCATCATTGTATGTTCCCATACAAAGATGAAATTGGTTCTCTGCATTTAACCCATCGCACCTGGGATACACCCAGGTGTAGCAGTGGGCAGCTATGTAAGTGCCCAGGGAGCAATTTGGGATGAGGTGTCCTGCTCAGAGACACCACGAGATGTGCAATGACAGGGGATCGTACCCAGGACCTTCGGGTCCCGAGTCGGATGCCCTGCCCCTACACAATCTCGGCCCAAAAGTGGTAGTCCTTTGGGCCACTACTACAAATACACAATTTCTTTAATAACCTAGTTTAGATCAAGAAACAGCAAAACACTGTTGTTAAAGAAATCTGAGATATCTGATAGAATATTGAGCAAATAAAAGTTTATTTATTTACATATTTTGGGTAATAAATCAAAATATTCCCATTTTTCATGTGCAGTTAAAACTTTGGCTGCAGAAATCTGCAGATGGAAGAAATGAGACTGGCGGCTGTTAAAATAATAAGAGCTGAAATAATCCAACCTCAAGGTGATTAACGCTTTAATAATTGTCTAATTATCATTATTAGAAAGACTGGATTTTGATGGAGCTGCACATTCTGCAAACAGAGGGAATTTGGGAAGGTAATTGTTACCAAATCAGACCCAAATGATCTGCTGCATCTTATAATTCCAGCCTTCTTCTGGTTTTACAGGATTATCTGAACTAGTTCAAGGTCATTTGATTGAAGCTTTTGCTACAGCAAGAAGAAAAAATTAAACTATTTTTCAGCAAGAAGAAATTGTGAAAGAATAAAAGTCTTTATTTTTTTGTGTAGCGGCAGATAAAGGTAGATTTTTAAGTTGCACAACAATGTAACTCAATTCTACAATTTTATTAGAGTTTATTTATGCTCTAGAAAGGGCTTCTTATTCATCACATTACCAAATCATCATTACCACACACTTTTACAGTTTTTGTCCCCCATTGCAGAGTAAAGAGGAGGAATTGGAAATACCTTCCCTCCCTCTGTCCATGCATCTGTGCATGTTGTGAACACAAAAACTTTATAAATGAGATACAGACTTCCATTTGGCGTGTGGTTGCATGCAGGTGTAAAAGGGGTTATATTCAAAAATTAGATTGCTATGTCGAAATATGGCTGCCACCATATTTGTGTATATGTTAACCTTGTGAGGTGGATACCGTGAAAACTAAGCAATGTGCCGACTTTTATTTTGGTATGTAGCTGCATCGAAGCATAAAAAAGTCCCCATCAAATGGGTTGCCATGTCAAAATCCAAGATGGCTGCCACAGTATGTGTAAAAAATAAATTAAATTAAAAATAAATATATATATATATATTCATTTATTTATATTTATATATAAACTAACCATTCCTATAATTTGAGGAAACCATACTTTCTAGTTTTTTTATTGCTTAAAAGTATAGTTTCCTCAAATGATTTGGGTGGCCGAAGATTAATCTATGGTGGCCATGGCCACCATTGACCACCCTCTGGCTCCGCCATTGTGCCCAGTGGTGGATAAAATTGCTCCCTCCATTTGCCAGGAACTGTCACTCTGAACTGACTCAGACTAGCAAAAAAAAAAAAAAAAAAAGAAACCCTCTCTCTTCTTGAAAAACACTCATCTTGAAAACTACTAACATTCACTATTTAAATTCCTCGGCGATGGAGAACATTGGCATACCACTTATGGTATAATTGCTCCCTTTACAGTATATGCGCACTTCTTACTTGTACTCATAAACCAATATTAATATCGAGACCAACAAGGCAATGTATGCTTGACATTTGACCACCACATGGCTACATTTGTCCATCTGATGTGTGATGCAGATGCTTTTAGCTGCAAACAGCTGTTTCCTGGGACGAGAGCTGTGAAAGTGAAGCACTTAGCTTATGTACAATACCAACTAATGAGCAAAAAGAGGCTAAAAAAGGTTCACAAAGCATTAAGATAATTTGCTGGGCGTACTTCACTGCAGGTGTCTCCTTTTTACATTGCATGTCATTATACAAGTCATTGTTTGTATGTAAAAGATCAAAAGTGGAACTTTAATAGCTCCCCAACTCTACAGAGGAATGTCCACAGCGTACGTTTTACCAATCCTTCCTACCTTTCTCTTGCTGGCAGCGATCACTGTAGGCAGCCAGCGGCTCTCCCTCGTATCCATTAGCAGAAACACCACATCATGCTCTGAAATGAGCTTCTCCAGCTGCTCCACGTCCTTCTGGGCCTGCGAAAGAGTAGCCTGGGAGAAATTTACTGGGTGGCCAGGCATTGGGATGCTCATATTAAAACCCTCTGCGTTCTGTAAGGAAAGAAAAAGAAGTGAAAGAGAGAGGGGGATAAATTGTAATTAAAGCAAAAAATAATATTAAATTAACTTCTTGATAATCTACATTAAAGAGTGAGTATTCTGTGGAAATAAACCTTTTTATAATCAGTGACCCTGTTAGATTTGGGGCTCCAAAAATATAAGCTTCAGTGAATGCTTTTGATTGTGTGACTGGATGTAAACATAATGTTGTTCTCCTTGGCTGAGCTGCAATGTGCCTTCGGCATGCAGAAACGTTGATCTACTATTTTTAGCTGTAATGGAGAGGTTATTCTTTATAAATGGATGCATATATATAAATGGCTGCAGAAAGAAAAGCTTTGCAGAGAATGGTGAAGGCTGCACAGAAGACTGTCGGAGTCAGTCTCTCCACCATCACAGACATCTACACCTCTAGATGCAGGAAGAGAGCCACCTGCATCATGAAGGACCCCACTCACCCAGCACACACACTTTTTGCCCCACTCCCCTCAGGAAGGAGGTTGAGGAGCATTAAGTGTAGAACCACTAGACTGAGGAACAGCTTCTACCCTGAGGCTGTTAGACTCATGAATCTCTAACCAGGATAATCACTGTGAAAAAATCACATCATGTTGCTGCTGATCTGTTTCATGTTGCTGCTGATCTGTTTCAATGTTGATGTGTTCATGCGTGCTCATCTGCTCACACAGACTCATGTTCATGTTTGTGCTGATATTCGACGTAATGTTTTTATGTTATGAGTGCTTAGTGTATATTTAGTTGATGTTTTTCTTAGTTCATATCTTAGATGTTATTACTGTTTTTCTTTTACATTTTATTGTTGGATGTAACTGGGACCCTGTGTACATAATTTCGCTCCACCACATGTACCACATGAGGTGCGAATGACAACAAAGAAACTCTGACTCTGACTCTAATATACATGTATATTAGTAAAAACTGTAACTATACAAAAACAGTAATTGAAGAGAACAGTTCATTACTCTGTGAACATCACTCTCCTCAGACCCAACATTTCCTATTAATTTGTATCAGGTGGCAAAATGGGGAGTGGTGGCGCAGAGGTTAGAGAGGTGGGCCTGTGATCCGAAAATCGCCAGTTCACGCCCCGGCCCCGACAACATCAAAATTGTGGGTGAGGTAGGTGAAACACCTACACTTGCCCCCACCCTCATTCGCCCCACTCTGGGCCCATGAGCAAGGCCCCTAACCCCCACCATGTGCTCCCTAAACAGGTCTCTCTTGAAAATGAGTTCTCGTGGCTCAATGAGACTACCTGTATAAATAAAGGCTAAATGAAAAAAAAAAAAAAAAAGCAACTGAAACTCATGAATTTATAAATGCAAGAAAGTCCTTGAGAACTTTTAAATCTATTGGAAACTCAGTTTGGACTTAGCCACTACGACAGCACCACCTACAGCAGTTTCAGCTCTTGTTAAATACTTCTGTCACAATTCTGTGCAATCTGGTTCAGATAATGGGAAATAAATAAATACATCTTGAACTAAATCAGTTTTTTTGTTTTTCTGATGTTGACTGAAGAAAACATGAAAAGAATTAAAGGCCTAGCAATCCTTGGATATCACCTGTCACCTTTCAAGCCAGAGTTTTACACAAAGATCAACTTGTGCTGAGAAAAGACCATTTTAAATGTGTTGGTTTGTAAAAATAAAAATAAATTGTAAATGAATATGTGCCATCCATAAATATATTGGCATTCATTGATGAATGACTATAAGCTACTACCACACAAAATTTAGCTCGGTATGTATAAAACTGACTGAGTTCTAGCCATTTTTATCTGTGGTGGCCATCTTAAACTTGGATGACTCCAGAAGTGAATCACTTGTGAATGTGCATCCAATTATTATGTTGTGAGAGTTTTTTTTTTTAATTATGTCCAGTGGCTCATTAGACACTTTGCTAACTGTACAGACAAATTAAAAGGAGCACACAAAGACACAGAAAAAACAACAACACATCATCGCTCCACCTACGTCTTCATCAGCATGTGATAAATATGATCACAGTGACTCAGGCTCTCACATCTTAAAGTAAAAAATAAATAAATAAAACTTTGCCTTGAAATCACATTTTTCAAGAGCAAAACAAGCACACTTGGGTCTCAGTCCCCTTCTTATTCACAGAACACGTTGAGTTACATCCATCTACAGGATCTCTGAGGCAGAGAGCAAAATGAAAATGTCAAGAGTAATTTCAAGCGAAGGACAGAAAAGATGAAGTGTGAGATTTTATTAAGAGGAAGTGTGGCATTTTACTGAATCAGTGTATGCTTTGCCTTCACTCTGCATACTTGATGAGTGGGAGCTGTTAAGCAAGTCTTAAATTTACATTTAACTTTGACGTAAGTGTTGCTAAGCAGTCAGGGAGGTGAGTTCACACTTTGGATGACAATCGCATTCAATTTACCACAACAAACATCCATAACCTGCAGCCAAGAAAGACAAAGAAACCTCAGCTTGTAGAAAATCCTTTCATCAAATTAAAGGCGTAGCATTCCTTAAAGAAAGGCACATCGCCGACACCTTCAATGCCAGAGTTTTAGATTAAGATCATTCGATACTAAACATTGTTGTCAATCCTTTATCTCAGGTAAACCATGAACACTCACAGTACATGTTGTGAATGACTCATCTACAACCAAATCCAATTTTAGGACCAATTTCTGTAAAACTGACTGATTCGCAGCCATAGTTGTGTTGGCTAATGTTGATTAGCTACAGCAACCATCTCCAAAGGTTAATCAACTATACATGTAAATCAGGTGATTGCATTCTGTAAGTTTTAATAAAATCTGTCAACTGGTACGTGAGATATTTGGACAAACAAGGTTGACTCCAGACGTCAGTGCTAAAGCTGAAGACAACGGTCTTGCACATTGAGCAACATAGAGAATAAACTGTAAATAACTCTCAGCTCAACAACACACACCAAATTTTCAAGTTCAAGTTCAAGTTCAAGTTCAAGTTCGTCAATTTAATTGTCGCTTCATCACATGTGGTACGTGAGCTGGAACAAAATTATGTACACATCGTCCCAGTTACATCCAACAACAGTAACAATAAAAGTGTAAAAAAAACAGTACATAAGGATCTAAGATATATACTAAAATAGGCCTGTCGCGATAATAATTAATCGCATGATGAATGAAAATTATCAACCTAATTTTCATTTATCGGCTATATCATTTCTTCGTGTCTCTCTCTCTTTTTACTGAAGACACTGGATGACAAAAGGCTCAACTCCGGTGCTCGTCCCTGACCCCTCCCTTCCTCTTTTCTCTGTAAAATTTGTTTTAATTGTCCAAAATCACGTTGAAAACTGAGAAGCTAAGTTAAGAGCTAAGCTAACAGGCCGACCTCAGGAAAAAAAACCTCCGTCTTGTTGAAGCTCAAAAATTCTTAGTTGAATCACGTTCCTTTGTGTAAAAAGTTGTTTTTCTTTGCAAAAAGAAACTGAGAACTTGTTTACTGATTTTTCATTAAAAGCTTTGTGAAAAATGCTATGCTAAAGAGCTCAAACCACACAGAGCGTCCACCATTTTGAGAACCCCAAAAAAGGAAAGAGAGACAGCCCATGTCACATCAAGGGGCCTCCCTTCCATTTTTCTTAAAGAGCCACGCTGCTTGCTCCCTCACTATCTATCCTTCAATTCAAACAGTCTTATACTGCCATCCGGTGGTCAAAAAAGGTACTACACACAAAATAAATTAACCAACATTTCTTCTTAAATTTGACAATTACTACTAATTATTGTCAAGTTTCAAACAATATTATAATTTATCGCAATGATTTCTGAGACAATTAATCACCCAGCAAAGTTTGTTATCGTGACAGGTCTACACTAAAATATACACTAAGATATGTCCCAAACGAATGCCAAATGGCACGCCAAAAGATCTAAGATGTACGCTAAACACTAACAATCCAAACAGTACGGTGTAACAACAGCAGCCCGAACATGAGTCTGTGGTGAGCAGATGGGTACAATGAATACAGCAGCATGAGATCTGCAGCAGCATGAGATCAGAAGCAGCCTGAGATCAGCAGCACGGATAATCAGCAGCACAGACGAGTCACATATCACCAAATAAAGTGGCATTACAGTGATTTTTTAAACTATTATTAAAATGATTATCCTGGTTAGTGATTTAGAGACAATAAGGATTTTAGGACAATATGTGTAAAAATGACAACATTTTAGCCATGTTTGTATTTTCTGAGGTCAGTTGGCTGGTGGCTATCTTAAACTGAACTGGCTCTAAAAGTTATAGATGTATATTAAGCAATTATTTCCTGAAAGTTTCATTAAAATCTGTCCATCATCAAATCTGTCATCAGCGGCTCACGAGACTTTTTGGCGACAGACAAGACACACAAACACATGCACACACATACATAGACAACCACAAAAACATTACCGTCCACATTCTCCTTTCAGCAGTAGTAATCCAAATAAACATTTCCTGATGATTTAACAACACAGCTGTGATTTTCAAACATAGAAGGTTGGGAAATTTTGAAAATGTAGAAAAAGATGTTGGTGCCAACACAACCAGCTTCCTGAAATGTCAGGCGACTTGATTTGTGGATAGACAAAATATGAAATTTGCCGACATTTTCAACATGATGACCTCTTTTGAACCACATTCACTCACTTCAATTACTGCACCTTGGTGCTCTCTGCACCTGATGCTTCCGTGTTTGTGGAACATCAAAAAACGAACAACAGGGACACACTAACATTGCAAAAAAGGCATAATGTGGATGCAGGTGTACGTTTATTAACAGCTCAGCACCATCGATCAGTTGTGAAACTGAATATCATACTTTCCCTCAAGAAGAAAAGAAATTAAAAGATGGACTGAAATACAATTTTTAAAAAGCTGAAGAGTTAGACAAGTAGGAAAGTCCTTGGTGTGTCATCATCGAATGACAATAAAGTCACCTTGAACCTTAACAAAACCAGAAGTATTAAAAGACAACCAACACTAATAAACTACATTCATAGTACTCATCTATGTTACAAAATAAAATATACCATCACCAATTAAACATGTATAAAACACACACAGGTGCACACACACACACACACACACACACACACACACACACACACACACAC
>NC_056504.1:32698035-32727312 GCF_014905685.2 Nematolebias whitei
CACACACACACACACACACACACACACACACACACACACACACACACTATTGAAAATGTAAATACTCATTCAATTCATGCAATTCCAAGTGGACTAATAATGAGCTAGCTCAATAATACCATATCTGAGCCCTGCCTTGAGTGATTGCCTGCTTTTTCATTTGCTAATCTAACAAAATATCTTTCTCAGAGAGCCCGCTCATTAATTAGAAAAGTAATGAAACCCGCAGCATTAACATGCAGAGAGCACGATTTCTCATTTTCTTCCCATTTTGGCTCTCATGTTTGAGATATGACCATTCAAAGAGAAATACATTACTGTCATATCAGGTCAGTTTTATGTAACTGCGAAAGTTCCTGCAGAACAGTTAAATGCTAAATAAAACCATTTTATTTCTAAACTGAAAAGAATAAATTATATATTTTTATAAGACGATTACAAGAAAAATAATATATGACCTTCCATTGGGAAAATATCTTTAGTATAGTTATCCAGATATAAAACATTATTATTAAACCTACCACACCAGGGAAGATTTTGGTGAGACGGTCAACGGCTGCCATAGCTTTTGATTTTCCTCCTCCGAGGCAGTCCTCAAACTCATAAAGTGGCTGCCGGACTGGATTGGAGTACGAGATCTTTGCATTGTCAACAAACGTGATGCGTCTCACTCCCCATCCCTGGAGAACAATAGCCAAATGTCAGTCTCCTTTAAACACAATATTTGGAGGCACTTGAACTCCATTTTCCAACATCAGCACAGAGCAATGCAGCACGTTGCTAGAAGCTTCAGAAAATGTACGCTGCAACAATGAAGCGGTGCAGCTCCACTTGATTTTTTTTTGTTTCCCAGCACAAATCTACATAATCTTCAAAAAAAAAAGACACAATGTGAAGAAAAATCAAGTCACACATTAAATTACATTTCACCTGTGACAACAAAAACAGGTTTAATCAGAAAAAGGGAGCAGTAAATTTGTGAGGGGGAAAAAAAACAATTTTAATTTAGATGATAATTTAAATATAGTTGTAATCTTCTATTCTACAATCAATGAGCAAATTAAAAGCAGAAATTCTGAAATAAACTAGGTTGCACATTGTACAAGTTAAGTCAAAGATCTGTACAAAGACTTAAGTCTACAAAGGATTAATATAAAACATCACACACTCAAATTAAAATAAAGAAACACTATCTTATACAAGTCCTGTGTAAAGGCTGGTTGGTCATATTATCTTAGGATTTTGCACCTTTTGTCCAAACGTGTCTGTATTTAGTTACTACGGTACTTATTCTAAGTAAAGAGCCCAAATAACACAAAAGAAGATTTCCATGCAAAGCAGAAAATTAGTGTTCAGTGTTTCAAAAACATTTTTATAGTGAATACAGAGCAGCAATGCTGAACAGCAGCACAGCTGGTTAACGGTGAGAAAGTCGCAGGCTGGGCCATTCTGTGTGGATTCTGCATGTTCTCCCTGTGCTTTTCCCCATTTTCTCAGTGTACTCTGGTTTCCTCCCACAGTTCAAAAACATGCATGTTAGGTTCATCGGTTCATTAGGTTCTCTGTGGGTGGATGGATTTTTTGTGAGCGTCCTATTAATGTAATGTGTTAGAACCTACAGCATGAAGAATGTGAATCATCAACATAAATACCAGATAAAGATTTGGTTTAAAATATTAAAGACGCCAAAAGATCTTCTGTAGTTTAAGGGAATTGAATCGCATCTGCATTTACCGGTACCCAGCCTTACCATGAGAGTCCTGGCCACGTTACAGCCAAGGGTCCCAGCACCCAGAAGAAGACACTTAGTGTTGACAACTTTGTCCAGGTCCAACGAAGGAACCAGCCTCCATCTCATCAGCTTAAGGTTCAGGTCAACGGATGACTCTGCAAGCCTGCAAACAACAGAGATGACCAAACAGTTAGTGTGAACGTTTGCAAGAGTAGATCTTTACCAGGTGAAGTCACTTTTTTTAACTTTTACTTTATATTTTACCTTTTCGGGTCCATGCATTCACTCAGGTTGACCATCCTGGGACCCAAGGCTCCCTTTGTGTTTTTCTCCCAACCTACACTTTTAGGACACACTAAAATAAAACAATAATAAAAAAACATTAAAAAATATAGTTGATTAAAAATAAGTACACTTTGCAACTAAAAACGTGACATGTCACCAGTTTTCAAGACATCAGTTAAAATGTGTTGCTTCAAAGTCTACATCTTATCAATTTTATTTATACAATAAAAATGGGAGGAAAAGCAAAACAAAACATTTATTTAAACAAAAACAGACATATACAAGTAACGCAGATGCTATAACTTTTAAATTCCAAATATGAGAAATATTTTTATCTTATGCATTAGAAGTGATTGAACTTCATAAGTTAAGAAAAGTCACCCCTTTAATTTTCTTACTGTCAAAATTTTAATTGGATACATATATCAGGTTTCTGTGAATGAATATAGCTTTACGCTGTAAAACAAAACAAATAAATGGGATAATTAACAAACAAAACATTTATTTAGGTTTTTATCAAAAACTCGTGCAATAACAATGTAAATACTTTAAAATCTCTTCAGAGTTTAACCAGTGAAAATATGAAAAGTCAGGCCAAAGAAGACTGGTTGATCCTCTTCAAAATAATAAATATATCTACATAAGCAGGAAAGCTGATTTCGTTTTATTGCATGAATACATTCACCGTGACTTAATTAAAAGCCATGATTTTCTGACAGGGAAGACAATAAAAATCTTCTCAACCTAACCTAAATAAAAGGCTTTGCAGACACAGAGCGGCCTTCTATCTTATGCTCCTATTAGCATTTAAATTGTTTTCTTTTCTACAATTGACAAAAGAAAAACAGAGAAGCTTTGCGAAATTAATGGAAGCTCATATTCTCAACAGAAAGGCAGCTAAAATTCTGTTCATGTCAGTGACGGTACAGATAAATTCACACAAGTTTAAAGACGTGCATTTAGGAGAACAAAAACATACGGATGGACGTGATAAGACAGATAAATCAAAACAATTATCATACATGTGTAAGGCACAAAGAAGCAAAGATCACCTGAGTTGCTGGGAAGTTGAGGCAGCTTGACTCGAAAGATGAGGCTGTGCTGGATGGAGCGGCTTCCCTGCAGAGTTCTGTCCCTGAAGCACAGCACCTCCACCACGTCCAGCTTAGAGCCCCTAACACACACAAACACACACATTAAAAATCAAAACCATTTAAAACACACAAAAAAAGTGATTTAATTAAAATGTCACTTAATAAAAGTGAAGAAAAACAAAGTTCACTATCTCCCAGTAACTGAATAAACACAGTGAACGTGTCATATTTCTCCAAATATGGATGTAAAAAACAAAACTCAGATCACACACACTCACACAACAGAAACTACAAGCAGCCGACTAAGTGAGACGTCACGGCTACTTTTAAATTCCACTTTCATTCATCCAGTCCATTCAGGATGAACTGTTTGAGGAAAATTTTAGTCACGCTCAAGACTGATGAGGTTCATATCACAGAACATCGGCTTCTCACAGCAATCCATAAAACTATCTTCTGATGAGCCACAACTATGACCTGACTGCTGCTCACTGAGCCTGGATGAGAAGTTCAGCTTTAAACAATACAAGTGTTTCTTTAAACACTACATCAGGTGCCAATAAAACAAAAAGCTCAGATTAAAAGAATGCTAATGTGTACAAAAGCTTAGATGTTGAACTAATGTTCTTTTTCACATGGATAACCTAAAATACGAGCAATAATAATTTTGTAGATTTTATTTTCTGGGAATAGTGTAGTCAAACAAAAAGTACATTATATCTATCTATCTCTGTCTCTCTCCAAACACACACACACACACACACACACATATATATCTATCTATATATATATATATCTATATCTATATCTATATATATCTATATATATCTATATCTATATCTATCTATATATATATATCTGTATGACTTTTTGTGACTGTTTGTTGTTGTCGCTGTTGTCCATTGTTGTCATAATTTTTTGTTATATAAAATATATATATAAATATATATTTTTTTATTTATATACATTATATATATATATATATATATATATATATATCTTTAATTATTATTATTATTTCATTTTTTTACATTATATATATATAATTTTATCTATGTGCTAGCATTTATTTATCTTAAGTCTTCTATTACTAAAATGTACATGAACACAGGGTTAGATTCTTGTAAACTTACATATATCATTTACTTTTTTATATAAATATGCATTTTGAAAGTGTGTATGTAAAGCTGAGCAGTGATATTTGGGCACAAGCAGCTATAAGATCAAATGTAGATGTTGGTGCAGAACAAATCTATACAAGTCCGTCTTCATTATTGAACATGAAACTGAATGAATGTGCGTTATCTAGAGGGAATCTTTAATTACGCGTTACTTTTTTATTTTGTTAACACCTTAAAGGTGGTGTTTAGATGGAATACAGCCTAATGTGGTTGACCTAATCAAAGTAATTTGCACTGACAGGGCATCTTTGATTTTTATCTACACTTTCCACATGAATCTCAATCAACCATTCACTTGCAGATCATAAATACACACTAGTGGTGTTGAGCTTCCTGAAAAGCAGCAGTTTTACTGTTTTATTATCGCTGACTGGCATAAAGAGTGATCGATCATGTGTTTGTCTTTGTGCGTTTGTTTCTCTGTTCGTTGGCAAAATATCTCATGAACCAGTGGATAGATTTTTAAGGCAACTCTCAGTAAGTAACAATTAGATGTATTTCTTTAATTGTTTAACTTTTAAAGCCAACCTGATTCAAGAGGGCTGCTACAGCTAATTACCTTTAGCAAACACAAAGATGGCAACAATTGAATTTACAAATACTAGTTCTAACGTGGTCAGTTAAAAGCTGAGTCGTCCCCAACATACACTTTCACATGAGAGTTTTTATTTAAAACTTTGGCATGCTAGGTGATGAATGAAATGAATGATTTCAAAGAATTTAAGTTTAATTTACATACAATTTATTTACTGCGATAGATGATCAAATTAAAAAATAAGGGGTCGATTGAAGCCTTTTATTTTTATATTTCAAACTTCTGGATGCAATTTTATTCCCTTTTCTTTTGTCAAAAACAGGCAAATTTCTTATTTAGGTCTTTTCTGCTCAACTTTAACCCTTTGCAACAGGAAATTCTAACAAAAAGTTCTACAACGCAGCAATCCTGTTGTAAAAAAGATCCTGTTTCTGATCAAAGGAACACAAAATTATAATTAGACAGCTGACTCCTTTATTGCCTGTCATCAGGCTGTTCTGGACCTTTGTGTAAATATTTGAACATGCTCCACCCACGGCTCATGCTTGGGATATAACCAAGTTTGCACCAACTACCCACTGGTGTGCTGAAATATTTTCTCTGTAAATATTTTAGTAAAAGTTATTTATCTAAAAAAAAAAAGTGCATAGGAACCATCACCATTTCAGCAACAGTTCGAGTCAGTCAGCTTGAAAAATGAGAAGTGATGTTTTATTGAAGTGAAATCTCTGAGTAACAAGCAGCCAAACGGCTCTTGTTCAGCCAGAGTCTGGTTTTTGTGACGACACAAAGCAACGTGTCACTGTCTGGAAATTTGTCAAGCAGATAATTCTCGTCTTCCTGCGCATGATTAAACTAAGATGGAGATGAAAATCAGGCAAATTAATTCATCAAACCCAGTGTGCTTGTGAAATTCAGTGCGTCACAACAAGAAATTACAGCACAAGTGAAGGACTTCCTGATCCTGTGCCTGCATGGACTCAAAAACCTCAGAGGGTTTATTTACCACTGCGTAGCCAAGAGGACCAAAAGATTTCTCAGAGGCCAGCCAGGATGTTGAGACAGAGTACATGGATCGTAGACACCCACAGTAACCTGGATAAAAACAAACAGAAAGGGTGTGTTTATTCTGCCAGAAGTGTCTCATGCATGTGTGGTTGAACAGATAATTAATAAAACCAAAGTAAAAAATGCATTTGAAGTGTTTTGGTTAAGACACCAAAGTCCATGCTCAATAATCCAGATATAAAATCCAACAATGTTCAGTCAGGTTATCTGGACGGTTTCTTTCTTTTTTTTTTTTTGTGCTGAGACGTTTCGCCTTCCATCCAGAAGGCTTCATCAGTCTGAGGAAACAACAAACAACTGATTCTCTCCCAACAGCTTACTGTAAAGTGGAAAAAACAGTTACAGTATGTTGGTGCTAAGATGGCCTCTGGGGCACGTCCTCCCCTCCGGTGCCCGCCCTCTCCCTCTTCAACAGTCATGTCAAACTGGTTTAAAACACAAAAGTCCATGCTCAATCATTTAACTGTTTTTTGTCCACTTTGGAGTAAGCTGTTGGGGGAGAATCAGTTGTGTTTGGTGTTTCCTCAGACTGATGAAGCCTTCTGGATAGAGGGCGAAGCGTCTCAGCACACACACACCAAAAAAAAAAAAAAGAAACCATCCAGATGACCTGACTGAACATTTTTGGATTTTATACCTGGATTATTGAGCATGGACTTTGGTGTTTTGAACCAGTTTGACATAACTGTCGACGAGGGAGAGGGCGGGCACCGGAAGAGAGGGCTTGCCCCAGAGGCCATCTTAGCACCAACATAACTGGGTTTTTTTTCCAACTTTGGAGTAAGCTGCTGGGAGAGAATCAGTTATGTTTGACGTTTCCTCAGACTGATGAAGCCTTCTGGATGGAAGGCGAAACGTCTCAGCACAAAAAAAAAAAGAAGCCGTCCAGATGACCTGACTGAACATTGTTGTTTTGGTTAAAGTTTAATAATTATTAAATCTAATCAAATGCTTTAAAAAAATAAAACTAATAAACAGTCAGTAAAAAAAATACAAACAATTTAAAACATATTCCACTTTTTTTTAATTAAACTGTCAATTTTATTGATACAAAGACAAACACAAAAAAAATCACAACAAAAACATAGTTAATTATGGAATTTGTAAGAAATAAAAAAAAAATGTCTCCATGTAACTTACATTTTTAGTATCAGAGAAAAATGTCTCCCATTCTTCAAGTGGAGCCATGTGGACGGTGTCGTCAGTGTATTTTGTGAGGAAGTAAGGAAGAGCAGAGGTCCCTCTGCTGACACACAGGCCATCATACGCTTCCCGCAGGGCTGCGATCTGAAACAGAAGTGATTTTTAGCTGTTGTTATATAAAAGTCCAACCAAGGACTGGATTTGCAAATTAGCCTGTGGCTATAAAACCTTCGGACAAAACAATGGTTGCTTCGTTTTTATCATGTAACATTGTTTATTGTGCTGTCCTTGTTCAAATAAACTTGAATGAAAAATTACTTTATGAAGCACAGAAGGCTCTATACCCCACACATGCACTTTATAACTGGTAATAAACAGTCAGACGAAGCTCTTCCTAAATGGTAATACTAATACACAAAACATGCTTAATGTACACATCATCTGGATGGAAGTATCCATAATAAGATAATAAAACTAAAAATAGTAGTTTAAGCAAATACAATTACAATTTCAATAAACACAATTAAACACCTTCCATTGAAATGTAAACACTCTGTTGCATGCAGGGTTGTGGGGAGATAAGTGTCCATCTCCAGTGGTCTGCGTTTGGTAGAGGTGGTCATTAAAAACAACCTACAAACTTACTGTATGTGTCAATGTACAGCCTCTGTGACACTTTCACTTCTTGCCCTATATGTGCATCCATACGTAAAGAAATGTAGCATATGTTAAGAAAGGTCAACTCCTGTGATGCATGTGACGTACATGTAATGGTCGCAATGTGCTCCCGTTATGTGTGTTGCATATTTATTAAGTTGATACAAGGTACAGCATTCAACAGCTTAAGAGTTGCTTATGTGATGGTAGGTTAACATAACTATCATTGTTGGTGAATGTTGGTCATTCACAGGTGGGTATAAAAAAGAGGCCCGCAGTGCAGTAAGGTAAGCTATTTTATAAGCTTCAGATGTAGTGTTTGAGTGTGCAATATATACTAAAGGCACTTATTGTGAGGGAAGTTGTGTGAGTCTCTGTTGTCTTAATGCTGCTGCCAGATCCGTGCTATCTATATGTCTTGTTATATTGTCTTTTAACCATAAAACCCCAACTATAAGTCGCTGTAACAGCTATTATTAATTCCAGAGGACATCATAACAATTGAGCATTGCGCCAGCAACACCCCTGCAAAAAGAATCAACAATAAAAATAAAGGCAGAGGTACAGTAAGTCTATGAGCACACCAACAGATCAACAGATACACTGTTTGCAGTCGAACTGTTTGTTTAGTGTAGCGTTAGATTGTGTTTGTTATTGATGATGGGTCACTGCATTATTAAGACATGTATGTGAAATAAATATGATATTTTACTGCCGTATAATCATTGACCACATGAAAAAATCTGCAATATGCAAATCTGGGGTTGCTGGAGATCACACCGCGTTCTGATGTTATTTTTTCTACAGCCATTGTCTCTCAACAGACCACAGATCTGTGATGGGGTATTAAAGTAGATAACAGTGCATTAACAACATAAAGCAAGATTTTTTTTTCTTCCCAAAACGTTTAAACACGACTTTCAGAACTTTGCAAATACTTTCTCAGTGTTTTAATAATTACAAAACACCTCAGCATCTTGTGAAATCACAATTCATGAGAAAGAAATGATTTGCTACAAAATAACTTTGAAGCATAGAATACGAGATACAAACGGCATTTTCCTAAATATTAAGATTTTAAAAGCTAACCTGTCTTGCTGAGAAAACCTGGTCCAAGACCACGGGCTGTTGGACAACCTTTATCCCCTCTGGGAAGCAAAGTGCAGGGAAGCAGAACCAGTAGTAGAAATGGTACTTCTTCAGGTCCTGCAGAGTTTTTAGATGGGTTTAATAATGAGTAAAAAATGTCAAAGAAAAAAATATCACTTGTAAAGCCATATATATATGAATAGAACACTTATATGACATTATTTATACATACTGAAAAGGTCAGTAGAATAAATCTGCAAAGTATAGAAGGGTTCTTCAATGCAGCTCCAGACTGCACAGCATCCCATATCTGAAGATAAAAGCCGATGATGAAGTACAGCTACGCAATAATATGATTGCACAATGTGTTGACCATTTTATGATGCTTTTAAATTGTTTGTACTTGATTTTTTTTTACTTTTGAGTCTATTTGAATATGCATTGAATATGCATTTGTGTTTGTAGGTAGATGTCCTTTACCTCTGTGGCCTCCTTCTCCAGCAGAGCCTTCTTATCAGTGTTCTTGAAGGCATCCAGTGTGTTGGTGTTATACAACGTTCCAACAGCTGGACAGCAGCGAGTGGGGGTTGGACCATCACTAACAGGAAAAAAATAAATGTTTGCATAAAACTGCTTTGAGAGTACAGTTGAGCCAAAGGAAACGCAGCTGTACTCAGAAATATCTGGTCAGCGCTACAAGTTTTAAAATATTCAAAGCATGCGAGGCATTAGAAAAACAAATTTAACTAACACAGAGTTTATATTTTCAATCAGAGTGTACTCACGGCTTTAATTTAAAGGTATTAATATTCATTAAAGCTTTTTATTAGGACTATTTCTAGCACTAAGCTCTTCCTATGGTTAATATACGCCTTCACTCACTTCACCCCGCTGCGCTGTGACGGCGTTCGAGTGAGTAGGACTTATGGTCTGAAGAAGTGACGGTGTGTTTCTGTGTGTGTGTGATTGTTTCAGGAAGCTGATTTGTTCCAGCCTCCCAGTGCGAGATTTAAACACTGGTTTCCTCCAACACCTGCAGGCTCTCCATCTCCATCTTCACGTTACCACTCGATTTGCTGTTGTGTGCAAATGAGTGTGAAGAGATTTCTTCCTTAAAGTGACAGACCAGATTTAGTGGAGGTTGGCAGCAATTCTGATTATTCACGTTTTCATGTTATGTTAATTACTTTGACAGGGTTACTTTTATTTGAGACAAGTTAAAATTGATTTGATTTTTTTTTGTTTTGTTTTTGTTAGTTCTTTTCCAAAAGGTTTATCTTGAAGCCCCACAAAACTTAAATAGATCTATTGAAGGCTGCAAGTATGTGTTGCTAATGGAAACAACATCACTGTTTTTATGTTTGCCTCAACATAAACTGAAGGATCACCCTCATTATTTTTCTATTTCATGAGCTGCTGATTTGGAAAAGCATGTCCTGTTTCTGTTTTTTTCAATTTTGTATCTATATGAAGAAGATAATTAGTTGTTGAGTCATTTTTAAATAAAAAAAGAGTGCTTTTAAATGCAGCGGAGGGTCTCAAGTGATTTTATTTCATGAAACGTATGTGGTTGCTGCAGTAACTAAAGAGTCAATGTTTCTCCAAGTTACACAAATCCTCCTAAAATGTGTGGCATTGAGCACAAAGGGGTTTCAGCTGCAGTTAGTAAGAAGATAAAGGTGTATGATCAGCCGTCTTATAATGAAAATTAGCAGAAGGTATGCAACAAGTTGTCCTTTGTACTGATTTTCTGCTGGTGATTTGTGAGCACTGGAAATGTGTTTGTTTCACTTTCATGTAGAGTCAAGGTTTTATTGAGACCAAGTTGTTTCTGCACAATGCAAACTGTTATTTTAAGGGGAATATTGTTTTACTACTTGATACCCAGAAAATTTATCTATATATATCCATTCATTATCTTTACCCGCTTCTTCCATTTTGGGTCACGGGGGTCGCCGGTGCCCATGTCCAGCAATCACTGTGCGAGGGGCGGGGTACACCCTGGATGGGTTCCAAGTTCATCACAGGGACAAATAGAGACAAACAACCATTCTATTACTAATATGCTTCAGTTAAAATCAATGTGCAAATCAAAGGTGCCATGACTATAAATAGAACTGTTAGAATTTGAATGTTGTATATTCTTCACCTGATGTTGGTCTGAACTCTGTTCTGTGTTGTGACCAACAGTGTTAATGCACAAGAGTTTTTCAGATTCAAACCTTCAAATCGTACTCCACCAAATACACCAGGCTTTTCAGCTAAAGCCGCCAAATAACGAGGTGCACAGAACAGAATCTTGTACCCTTTGAGATGTTTTTTTTAATTACTGCAAAATTCAGTTTTTTGTATATCTCAGCACTGAACATTAAGGATAGTACATTTCTGTGTATATATCAAAACATATTTATCGGTATTTGTTAATTTTTCTATGTTAACAATCGTAGTAGTAGTGCAAAAAGAAATTCTTCAACTTCAAGTAAATGTGTGCTTATTGACCGAGTATCTATCCTAACTTTTAAATTTTATTTATTGGTTTATCAGTTAGGCAGCTCGGTGGCGCAACTGGTAGAGCTGCTGCCTCTCAGCGAGCAGGTTCCTGGTTCAAACCCCGGTCCAGGGGCCTTTCTGGGTGGAGTTTGCATGTTCTCTCCGTGCATGCGTGGGTTTTCTCCGGGTACTCCGGTTTCAGAGTCAGAGAGTCAGAGTCAGAGTTTCTTTATTGTCATTCGCACCTCATGTGGTACATGTGGTGGAGCGAAATTATGTACGCAGGGTCCCAGTTACATCCAACAATAAAATGTATAAGAAAAACAGTAATGACATCTAAGATATGAACTAAGAAAAACATCAACTAAATATACACTAAGCACTCATAACATAAAACATTGAACATCAGCACAAACATGAACATGAGTCTGTGAGCAGATGTGCACGCATGAACACATCAACATTGAAACAGATCAGCAGCAACATGAAACAGATCAGCAGCAACATGATATGGTTTTTCACAGTGATTATTCTAGTTAGAGATTCATGAGTCTAACAGCCTCAGGGTAGAAGCTGTTCCTCAGTCTAGTGGTTCTACACTTAATGCTCCTTAACCTCCTTCCTGAGGGGAGTGGGGCAAAAAGTGAGTGTGCTGGGTGGGTGGGGTCCTTCATGATGCAGGTGGCCCTCTTCCTGCATCTAGAGGTGTAGATGTCTGTGATGGTGGGGAGACTGATTCCAACAGATTTCTGTGCAGCCTTCACCACTCTCTGCAAAGCTTTTCTTTCTGCAGCTGTGCAGCCTCCATGCCACACATTGATGCTGGAGCACAGGATGCTCTCCACTGCACACCTGTAGAAGGAGGTGAGGACTGAGCTTCCCAGACCAGCTCGCCTCAGCCGTCTGAGGAAGTAGAGTCTCTGATGAGCTTTCTTGATCAGGCTGGTGGTGTTGTTGCTCCAGCTGAGGTTGTCATTCATGTGTACACCCAAGTACTTGTAGCTGGAGACCACTTCCACCGCAGATCCTCTTATGTTCAGGGGGGTGTAGGTGTGTTTGTTCCTTCTGAAGTCCACAATCATCTCCTTTGTCTTCTTCACATTGATGTGAAGGTTATTCTCTCTGCACCAGCTCTCCAGGTGTTCCACCTCTTGCCTGTAGCTGGACTCATCATTGTTTGTGATGCATCCCACCACCGCTGTATCATCTGCAAACTTTACAATGTGACAGCCTGGATGGGTAGCTGCACAATCATATGTGAGCAGAGTAAACAGAAGGGGGCTCAACACACATCCCTGAGGAGATCCAGTGCTGAGGGTTATGGTGGAGGAGGAGAGGTTGTGGATCCTCACTAACTGTGGTCTGTTTGTTAAAAAGTCTAGTACCCAGTTGCAGATGGAGGGGCTTAGTCCTAGTGTGGATAGTTTGTCCATCAGGGTTTGGGGGATCATGGTGTTGAAGGCGGATGTGAAGTCCACAAAGAGCATACGGACGTAAGAGTTTTTCTGCTCCAGGTGGTTGAGTGCAGTGTGGACCACAGAGGAGATTGCATCCTCTGTTGATCGGTTCTCACGGTATGCATACTGATGAGGGTCCTCGTTGATGTTGATGGTTGTTTTGATGTGAGTCATGACCAGTTTTTCGAAGCATTTAGCGACTATCGGGGTGAGGGCCACTGGCCGATAGTCATTCAGACCAGTCACTGTAGAGCTTTTTGGGACTGGGATGATGGTGGCAGTCTTCAGGCAGGTGGGAACTGTCTCCAGCGTAAGTGAGGTGTTAAAGATGTCTGCCAGCACCTCACAGAGCTGATCAGCACATTCCTTCAACACTTTTCCGGGGATGTTGTCTGGGCCAGTTGCCTTGTGCGGATTAATCCTCCTGAAGGTAGTCCTTACTTCTGCTGAGGTCACGCTGAGATGCTCTTCATCCGGTGGCGAGGTGAGTCTGGTGCTGGGTGGTCTGTTCGGGTCTTCAAAGCGTGCATAGAACTTGTTGAGGGCATCAGGCAGAGATGGGTCTTTGGGGCATTGCTCACTCCTTCCTTTATAATCTGTTATGCACTTAATGCCCCTCCACATGCTCCGAGGGTCTTGTGAGATGAATTGACCCTCGATCCTCTTTGCATATGTGGCCTTGGCCCTCTTAATACCAGCAACCAGCTCTTTTCTTGTCCTACTCAGCTCCTCTGAGTTTCCAGACCTGAAGGCAGTGTTCCTGGCTTCCAGCAGGGAACGCACCTCTGCATTCAGCCAAGGTTTTCTGTTTGGGTAGCTTTTAACATTTCTGATAGTGGAGACTGTGTCAGTACATGTACTAATGTAACCCAGTACTGAGGATGTGTATTGGTCAAGATCAAGCGAACCTCCATTTTCAGCAGCTTCTCTGAAAACCTGCCAGTCTGTTCGATCAAAACAATCTCTCAGTATGGGGCCACTGTCCTGGATCCAACATTTAACTTTCTTTTGAACCGGTCTGGAGCGTCTCAGCGGGGGCATGTAAGCAGGAGCCAGGAAGATTGAGATGTGGTCTGACAGTCCTAGGTGGGGGCGGGGTTCGGCTTTGTATGCATTTTTTACGTTCGTGTAAACACGGTCCAGCGTGCGGTCTCCACGTGTCGGAATCGTCACATGTTGATTAAAGCTTGGGAGACAGTCCTTTAGATTCACGTGGTTAAAGTCTCCGGCTACAACGTAAAGAGCCTCGGGGTGTTTGTTCTGCAGCGAGCTGATGATATCATGAAGCTCCTGTAGTGATTCATTAGCATTAGCGTCCGGAGGAATGTAAACAACTGTGATAAAAGTCACTGTGAACTCTCGGGGTAGATAATGTGGCCGACATTTCACTGTTATTTGCTCCAAAGCCTTCGAGCACGAGCTATTTACAACAGTACAGTTCGTGGACCAACTTTTACTCACGTAAATGCACACTCCGCCCCCCCGTGATTTCCCCGTTAGCTCGCTGCAGCGGTTCCTTCCACAGACCAAAAACATGCATGTTAGGCTGATTGGTAACTCTAAATTGTCTCTAGGTGTGAGTGAGAGAGTGAACGGTTGTTTGTCTCCATGTGTCCCTGTGATGAACTGGAGACTCGTCCAGGGTGTACCCTGCCATTCGCCCAGTAATTGCTGGACATGGGCACCGGCGACCCATGTGACCCATAATGGAAGAAGCGGGTAAAAGATAATGGATGGATGGTTTATCAGTTACAATAATTTTTAAACAAAAAATATTAATTTTTTCATCAACATCATCATTCATCAATATTCAAATATTTAATTGTTATACTAGTCAAATGAACAAAAGTAATTTATTTCAGGATTCAAAATGATCTTATGCCAGAGTTCTAAAAAAACAAAAAACATTTAATGTACAATGTAAAGAACTGGTCGTATTAAGTTTGTTTTTGTTTGTTTGTGCTTATTAAAAACCATCAGTGTTTCCACCAGAAATGTTTCCATGTGCCATCTTTTGCCATTAATATTACTGAATGTTTGGAGCTATACTGGTCAAAGAGCAGTAAAATTGGAATTTACAGTATGTTATAGAGCCCGACCGATATATCAGTAGGGCCGATATTTTAGGTCATTATAGGCGTTTGGGGACATATCGGTATCTGTGATAATTGTCTCAATATGCGCCGATATAGACACTTATTATTTTCAACCCTAAAATGCTGGGAATGAGCCGTGTCCTTACTTGCGCAAGGCACAATTGCACATCCAGCAGAAGGTCCATGCACACTACTTTCAAGTCATGGCAATGCTGCACACGACTCGCAGCACAGCCAAAGCAGGGAACAACTAAATACGGTGTAGCATATTTTGCTGAACAGAGCATGGTAAGTTTATTGTAACTGAGCCGTAAATTTTTTTTAAATTAACAATAAATTATCTTCAATCCTCCAACTTGCTTGTCATAAGCTACTGTGCGTGCCTCTCAAGTTAGCAAGCTAACATTTAGATAACCTAGCATAGGCTATTGTCTTGTAAAACTTTAGTCAGAACCATAAATCTAACGTAGAAGTAAAATATATCAGTGTTAGTAACGTTATCTTTGTCATCCTCAATGAAATGTATCGTTTGTCTGAAATCTTTACTTCTCTGCAAAGAAAAAAAATGGTTGCTGCGGGAAATACTAATTAGGCCTTCACCGTACGTGACTGACTGGTAGACAACGAACAAGAACGGGCGTTTCTTAGTTTAATTTGTATTTTTGTAACACACTTGATACTTTTATGGTGAAAAGAGGATAGAAAATGTGAAGGCACGTTAGGAAGACTGTTTCAAGACTTCAAGTGTTAAAACAGGTTTAAAAGTAGCTGTTTACTTAGATCCTTGGGGGTGGACAAAGCTTAAAAATTTTCAGCCAGTATATGTTTTATCGGCATGAGTCTTCCCCCCCAATATCAGTATCGGCGATAGCTAAAATGTCCGTATCAGCTGGGCTCTAATTTATGTTCTACATACTAATGGATTTATATTATATTGTGCATTTAACTTATCAATCATAAGCACTACACCTTAGAAGGATTGTTGTGTAAATGTCATCATACTTACACATCAAACGCACTGAACTCCAACGTCAGACGAGTTGGCAAACCAACTGGATCACCTGTCAAATAGAAATGTAGCCACATCATTTGAATCGTTTCAGTAAGCAAAGTCTATATTTATCAACTCAAGTGCAGAAACTGCACTTAGCACTTGTTAAGTATAATGACACCATCTGGGCACACTACTCACCGTTGTAATAGTATCCTTTGATACACTTGGGGCTCTCATCCAGTCTGTACTCATTGAGCTTCTTCTGAGTGAGCTGGTGCCAGAATCCTGCCTCCAGAGCGCTGCTGAAGGGGGCAAACTGCAGCTTGAGATCTGCGGCGGATGATGACGCTTCACTGATGTCAGACGCCATCACAACTTCACGAATTAAACTCTACAAACTGAAATGAAGCAGCAGTATGTTGGAATAACGCTTAATATTCTGTTATAACACAGAACAGTGAAGAAACATTCACAACTATAATTTGTAACTAACAGGCTTTACACAAACAAACTTACAAAGGAATTACCTGTATAGTGTAGACCTTAGAAGGCAGAGCTCTTTACAAGTGTGCTTTTCATTCACTCAGTCAAACTTGCGTTTAATATGGTTGGTAGAGCTTTAATTAAAGCATGTCCATCATGAACAGTATGGAAATTATTTTTCTGCAAAGGCACTGTTTTATGTGTGTGGACACAAACCATACATTTGAGTATGATCCTGAGCAAATCATGTCATAATTTCTTTTAGCTCCTGAGTTTATGACCTCTGATGGTTTTCTTTGATAAAACACACTTGATAACAGTGATCACTATCAGTCTGTCAGTTTTTAAATTAATGATATAGTGTACTTCAAATTCCTGATGATTGCCAAGAAGGGCATTGTGCAAATGTTGAAATGACAATTAATACAGTTGATAAAGTCAGAAACATTTGGATAATTATGATTCTCTCCCAGACATTTTCACAGAGTAAAAAAAACCTGATTTAAAATGTTTAGGGTTCAGAATTGTTGTATTTTGAACAAGAAAATGTATTGATAATTTATTTGGGTAATTTTGACTTTAAGTATTTATTTGTGATGAGTTTCACAAAAGAAGTAATTATTCAAAATCCTAAAATATTTTACTTTGCTGTGCTTTTACACGTTCTTTGTATAATTTCACATTCTAAATGTTTGCCACAATAACAAACTCAATTTATCCATCCATCCATCCATCCATCCATTATCTTTACCAGCTTCTTCCTTTTTGTGTCGTGGGGGGTCACTGGTGCCCATGTCCAGCAGTCACTGTGCGACAAGCAGGTTACACTCTGGACAGGTCTCCAGTCCATCACAGGGACACAGAGACAAATGAGACAACCATTCACTCTCTCACTCACACCTAAGGGCAACTTACCGAGTTACCAATCAGACTAACATGCATGTTTTTGGTCTGTGGGAGGAAACCGGAGTACCTGCAAAAAGCCTATGCATGGAAAGAACATGCAAACTCCACCCAGAAAGGCTCGGACCGGGATTTGAACCAGGGTGACCTGCTCGCTGAGAGGCAGCAGCTCTACCAACTGCGCCACCGTGCTGCCTAAACTCAATTTATATTCAAACAAAACATATATACATAGTTATTCCACTACATGCATGATTTAGTTTTTCAGCATGGATGCTTTGGTGGACTTTCCACTGCAGACAGTGCCTTGAGATATATGTGTTTTGTGCGTCTTATACTAATTTATACAATACTGTTTATTAAATTATACAATACTATTTCACTAGTGTGAAATACTGTTATTCACACCTAAAGGTGGATTGACCAGACAGCAGCTTGTTTACTCATCAGTGTATGAGACCAAGTTGATGCACTTAGAACCTGCACTAAAAGCATTTAATGTAACTTATATGGTACTACATACAAAAAATATATTTTTGAAGAACAATGCAACAGTGCTCCCCTACAGTCACCGTTTTCTCTCAGATGTACAGCCATGTGTGTCACAAAAATACTTATTATAAACTGTTTAAAATAAACTCCTCATATATCAGTTAAATTTAAACTTTAGGAAACAAGACAAATTTGTAAAGATCCACCCCACAAACCAAATTAATTTATCTAGTGTCTTCTCACACAAAAGAACACAAAAAAGCAAGCATGGATCAAACTATGCTCTTAAACAACACACTTGTTACTTCACTTCCCAGAAACCTTTCCTGTAACATGAACCCGTCTGTGACAGCTCACAGGACTGTAACACTAACACATTCAACACGTCTCCCTTTTTTCAGGACCAATGTATAAATTGCATTTCTTGCTCGCTTTTCAATTCAAACTTGTAAAGGAAAAAACACTTTGTAAACAGTGTTATCAACTAAGTTTATTCTGTTCATACATTTACCAGTACAGCACAAGTCCATCTTTCAAGCAGCGATAACAAGGCAGCATGAACATTACATAACTCTTATTTCCCTATTCTAATATTGTTTTCTCCTTATTGAGTCTCAACAGTTCACAAGTTAAGCCTAGTGAGTTTTACAATAGCCTTCCCAGACATGATTCTGAGCTTACTGGTGTTCTGGTGATCATAATGTTACAACTATGCTGCTGTATTCATTCGTACTCATCTGCTCACACAGACTCTTGTTCGTGCTGCTGTTGTCCGGCGTATTGTTATTGCACTATTTAGTGTATTCTTAGGTTAGTGTTTTTCTTAGTTCATATCTTAGATCTTATTACTGTTTTTCTTTTAAAATTTACACTTTTGTTGGATGTAACTGGGACCCTGTGTAGTACACAATTTCGTTCCACCACATGCGATGCGAATGACAATAAAGAACCTTTACCTTGAACTAAATTCACTTGCCTGAGAATTAAAGCAGAAATTAATGTGACATTTATTCTGCTATTGCCTGTTTAATTCAATAATTTGTAAATAAAGTCAAGGTTTATTTGGAAATCTGTAACATTCTACCTTTATTTACACAGATAGTCTCATTGAATCACGAGGATTCATTTTCAAGAAAGACCTGTTTTAGACAGACAACATATACAGTACAGGCAACAATATACAACAATAAAAAACAAATAAAATAAAAAAATAGTGTAAAAATAATCAAATCAAGGTGTCACATAAAACAAGGTAAAATACTAACCAACAAGTCTTACAAACAGGAAAATTCTTGACAAGAAAACCTAATGAACTTGATTTTTTTAAACAACAATAAGCTCCAAAGGAAATTGTTGTATAATAAATTTTGCTGCTCACCCAAATTAGTTTGGTTGATATTTGACCAGTAAAACTGTCACTAAATGGCAAAAAATGACTAAGTTTCTTGCAGCACAAACATTGTCTTTGTAAGATGTTTTAACAACAAGTGAATGCTTGTTTCAATCTTTTTTTTATTTATTTACTTTTTCAGGAACAAGTTTGTCCATGCTGTAATGACAATGAAAGCAGCACTAATTTTAACCATTAAAACGTTTAAAATCTCAAAAAACAAAATGTCTCAGAAAAGACAAACCCCCAAAAAGACACACAGCGACTCTACAGACAGAATATTTCTGGTAACATTTCCCCACAAAACACCCACATTTTATTTGTGAAACAGTTAAAGGCTTTGTGCGCTTACCCCGAGCAGTGACTTCCTGGTTTAGTTGGTCATGTGATCGCGGCGCTTGTCAATAGAGCAGTGCATTGTGGGTAAATGTTTAGCTTAGGTTAGCTGCCGTGGCTTCTCGTAAACTTTACGGTGCATGAACCATCGAGTAAAACACGAAGAGCCAAAACAGAAGCAAAAATGCGCAAACGACGAAGCAGGAGAAAACTGACAAAAACCTATACGTTCCGTTTCTTTTCATTTTGAACGGACAGACGAATCCAACAAAGATATCCTGCTGGTGTAAACCAGATTACCTCAACAACATCGGTTTTTAGCAGGTGAAATCTCACGTAATGCAATAGTGGTGAAACAGGTCCTCTCCTCTACTACTCTGGAAATACAGGACAGGGCGAACAAGTATTTTTTTTCCTCTTCCTGTATCATACCCGGAAAGTCAGAAATCTATAAACACTGTAACCTACTTAGCGAAGGCACCGTCTCAATAATGCTATACGTAAAAAAAGTTATTTAGTTGCTCAAAATATACAGGTACGAATACTGCAGTATATTGGCTTCTTTGCATCAGCTCTCCAGACTTACACCTTCACAGTCCAGCTGAGGTCTTTAAATGTTATTAATCTTGGACATTTCAAGATCCATCTGTCTGGAACAGGTCCCTCTTTTAAATGAATCCTTGTGGCTCAATGAGATTAGCCTGTAGAAATATAAATAAAGGTTGAATGAATGAATAAATCCAAGTTTAAACAAGTGAAGAAAGAGCCATTTTGTTGGGCCCCAAGATCAGTGAAGTACTCCTAACCCAATAATTCTCAGTCAGGTCATCTGGACAATATATATATATTACCTACGAACTCTAGCTATCATATATAAATTAAAGAAAACCCTAGTTTTGTACCATATTCTGGATATAAACTTCAAAGTGATCATTGAAATTATATATATATCTTTCTCAGGGGTCGCAGCAGGGAAGTGCTGCAACTGGCAAGACTTGGCAATTGTTTTTGTTTTGTTTTTTTCCATGCTGGATGCTCTTCCTGACCACTGAGTTACCACAGCTCTGCTTTTAGGGTGCCTGGGGGAGCAGATAGTGGGGGTTAAGGATCTTGCTCAAGGACAATTGGTCTTCCCACTAAGGAATTACTTGTTTGAACGATAACGATGGAATTTCTTTTGTAAGAAGTTCTGCACATACATTATATATATTTTTTTTTTAATCAGCAAGATCCCTGTAAATGTGATCAGTGCAGCCTCAGTCCTGAACTAAGCCGAATGTATTTAATTTATTATGAAGTTTTACTGAGTCCACCATGTTGCCGATTTTATCAGGGAGAGCTGAAACACTAAAGCAATGTCAAACATTTGACATTTTTCACATTTTTGTATCAAAACTTTGAACTATGAAATACTGATTTTATTGAGCCTTTTTATTAAATCAATAGGAATGTACAAATGATGAAAATATAATACATTTTTGTCATGTATGCTTACTAAAAATAAATTATTATAGTGATGATGACCGCCAGTTGGGCAAATTCACTATGGAGTGAAAGCATGAAACTAGTCTTTTATACCTCTCCTTTTTTCAGTCAGTCCATTTCATAAAACCCCATGAAAATGTGAATGATAAGTGTCATTACAAGTAAACATTACAAAACCAAACTAATAATGTCATATTCCACAAAACTTAGTTTAAAAAAAGTAGTTTTTTTATTTCTTTGACGAGGTGTAAAGGGTCAAAGAGCATCATGGTTTAGCATTTCCACAAACAGCCACAAAACAATTCAATTATAACAATATCACACAGTCTGTCGCCTTGTGCTTTGTGTCTGTGGCGTTTAAATGTCAGCATTTAGCAGCATGATATTGATTTTGTTTTTGTTTTGTTTTGCTTTTAAATTTTTGAGAGCTCAATATCTACGTGCTGTAGTTTTATTAAAGTGTGAGAGTCTCTCCTTTAGAAGTTTCACACACAGTATGTGCATGTTTATTGTGTTGCACGTTTGGGCTCCACAGCTTTTTCCACATCCTTTTCCAATCTCAGAACTATTTCTTTTTCTTATGTTCAGATCAAACAGTACGAGGGGATCAACTTCACAGTCTGAATGGAGGTTTAAGACAAAGAGCCGGATTAACAGTTTAAAGAAGGATTCCCAGATTAGATTTCCCACATATCAGGCAACGTGGGGAACAAAACCCCTAAAACTCTACAGCCTCACAGCAGGTCAATATGTTTCTGGGTTATTTATTTATTTATTTACATATCTACTTTGTCAGTCGTGCAGTTTTGTTAGAGAATTTTATAGCTGAAATGCAACTATCAGCAGAGTCTTATCAAAATTAGACATTGCTGTTTATTAATAGTAACCTTATTGTTCGGGCCATTAAGCTCACCTTAGAGTAAAAATGAAAGGAATCCTGTGTATTAATCATATAAAAGTTTTAAAAACCTACATGCTTAAGACTAGACTTTTTGCAACATGGCTGATTTAGATGAAAGCTTCCCATTGACAGATCTTCAAATTTGTTTAATTTGCAAACTGTTGGCTTCGTTAGATAATTTTTACTAATAATCATGTACTGAATTAATGATAATCTGTTATATAGGAACTAAATTGACTGTAATAGGATTTAAATCTGTGTTGTATTTATAATTTGGACGTTTATTTCCTTTTGTACAGTAACTTTTTTGTGTGTGAATTGTTGCTAAGTAAATAAACTGCATTGAATTTTAAGGCTAACTAAGATGCTGTCTGTTTTTTGCAATTAAATGTTTTAATAAACTATTTGAAAATTAGTTTAAACAACAGCTAAGTATTCTATAAGAGTACCTCAGCATTAGCATGAAACATTTTTGTCTTGTAAACTGGTAACCGAGTTTAATAAATTATAAATAGTATGCACTCGCTTCTCTAAAGATCAGGAAAACGTGTGTTCTTGTAGTTCTAGGGAGCCTTGGAGGATTACTGAAGCGTGCTGAGGAACCATCGCACCACACGACTACACAAACCCACCAGATATGAACATAAATAGATACAGAACAAGTCTTAAAAGCAACAAAGTCACACAAAAAATGTTCTGAACATCCATGAACGTTGTGTCAGACTGGGTTTGTCAGAGTTTCTATATCAGGTTGTGATGATCCTTTCACACGTCCGTAATGGGTCAATGATAAGCGGTATTAATAAAAGACTGCTCGTTAATCATTACAGTCCTTTTTTCCTGTTTCCAGAAATAATACTCTGAGTAAAAGTCCAAAGAAAAGTATCTAAAACATTAATACAAGAACATTCGAGGACTTAATTTCAGGTGAAATACTTACAGTAAAATATATATTTGATGGGTTTTTTTTAACGACAAATTTTAGTAAAGCAAGAGCATTTAAAGAATGGTTGAAACTATTGGTATTTCTTCTTATTTAAAAAAAAAAAGATTGATTTCAAACGGGATCAATACGTATGACTCAGTTTCAGCCCTTCAAATATGTTGGATTTAACTGAGTATTGAAAATATAATTATTGTAATTAGCAAGCATTTTCTGTAATTAAGGCAAACCATTACATTTGTGTGCAGAGAAAAGATGGTCTGCACAAACAATAACAGGACAACAGCATTTTACTTCTTAAATGGGGGGGGTGGGAATTGGTGCACATTTGAAAACATGCTTTGCTATTTTTACTAGAAACATTTTATATTTCATTTTGCTTAGCTTCATCTTTTTTTGCCACAAGGCAAAGTTTGTAGGATGCAGTATGTCTATAAAATTATTATTTTTTTAAAAACATCTCATATTTATGATGTTTTTTCACAGCATTGCAAAATTTAATTTGCTACATTCAAGCTAAAAATCCAAGAGCAGATGCTACATGTCAAATGTAAACAAAGTAAATTGTAAATAAATAAATAAAATTAGCTTCAGGTTAACAAAATCATAACTGTTTTCTTTAAATTGACACGAGGATTGTAAAACACACCGTTTTACCGTGTGAAAATAAAATCATAATCATGTTTTGTTGATTTAAAAATGTGCATGAATAAAAGTGTCAAATATAAAATAGTTTAAATGTAATGACTTTTCCCGCATAATCAAAGATGTGCACATGTGATGAGAAGCACACCGCAGGACACGATTAGGTCAAACTGTGATTTAAACGTGCACACTAAGCACATTCCAGTGTCTTGATACTGTTAAAAAGCAATTAACTTCTCAAACAGTGTGTTAATAAGGCAAATCACGGAAAATCTCTTAAGCACTTGCTATATATATTTTTTCCAACTTTGTTTCAACATTGTCAAAACACATTTCACATTTTTTACTTGTAGTGCAAAAAAATTAATAAAAATGATTTCCCTTAAACTCTTTCAGCAATCTATAGTTTGCTGTCAACATCATGTGTTAAATGTTCAATGACCAGTTTAAAGAAGCCATAATTTCTTACCAAAAATATCAACAAATAATAAAGCACACATTATTCAAAGTTTTTCCCATTTTATATAAAGGATTTTATTGACAGTGAGCATCAGTGACATGTGAAGTGGGATTTTGTTGAAAAGAACAATTAATTAATATCTTACCTGGTGTAGGTAGCTCTTTAAACCTTAGTTTGGAGAAACAAAGTCTCCAACAGCAAAATCAGCAGGAACAGGACCAATGTATACATTTTATCTTCTTCTTTCGGCTGCTCCCGTCCAGGGGTCACCGCAGCAAACTAACTTGGATAAAGATTTGGCATTTGATTTTATGCCAGATGCCTTCCTGACGCTACCACAGCCCTCTGTGTGGAGAAGAGAGCTGCTATCTAGGGAGAGCAGGAGGGGGGTGAGGGCCTTGCTCAAGGGCCCAGAGTAGGACAAGTGAGGGTGCAGGCTGGTGTGGGTGCTTCACCTACCCCACCCACATTTTTGATGTTGTCGGTACCGGGGCTTGAACCGGCGATCTTCCGATCACAGGCTCACCTTCTCTAACCTCTGCGCCACCACACGCTCTAAAAGATAACAGCATGTCATGATCTTCGCTCTCTGCCAGCTCTCTTGGCCATGCCCACTTCTCCTCTGCAGAGCGGAGATCAACACGCTGCAGGAGGGAGCTTCTCCCTGCACATGTGGGCTGCACACTCGTGCAGCAGGTGCTAAATAATTTTAAAAAATGTATTTGAAAATTAAAAAAAATCCATGCCAATCGTGTGTGGCTTGTCCATCAATCAGCCAATTGTGTGTCATGTCCAATCTTACTTTGAAAAACCGCGAAAGAGCGAGTCTGCAAAAGTAGTGAAGGACTACTGTATATGTAAATAGAATTATAATGTTATATGTGAGTGCAAAGAGCAGCAGCAGCTACTTGTAGCTCCTAATAGGAGAGTGGGGTAATTTCAGGAGGAATTTCACATTTCTGCCAGAATAGCCATGTAGTGGACAACAGGTGCCAATATAGAAGTTTAAACAAAAAAAAAAATAGCATGAACTTCCAATATATTATAGAGATCTGAGGTGTTTTATGATGTCAGTAATCTGCTTTTGTCTTGGTTGTAATCAAAAAGGGCATTAGCATCAGTCCTGTAAGAACTGAACATCATTTAATTCAAAGAGATATCTACAGCAGGTAAGATATTAATTGCTCATTTTCACAAAACCCTGCTTTAAAACATTCACACTATTTAAGCTTAAATGCCTTTGGCTCAAACATGTTAAAATAACAGACAAATTAAATAATAGGTTCAGACATCATTTTTACTCGTTTCATCAAACTCTGCATTTAAAAAATAAAACTTGGACCATATTGCACTAGAAATTATATTTTCATTTAAAATACACATTTGAAATGTATCTACACTTCGAGAAAAAAAAATCTAAGCTTATCTGTGAGTTGCCGTAACATTTAGACATGTTGTTTGTTCGAAGTTTTGTTCCGTTTGTCAAAAATCCATCACCAATTAACCTTAAGAATATTCCTGAAGACACGTTTGAAGTTGCCGTTGCAGAGCGGATATATAAAGGGGTTCAGAGTGGAGTTGATGTAACCGAGCCAAATGGTGAACATGTGAAGATCGTGATGTACGCACTCTGGGCAGAACGCCATCACCATAAACACAATGAAGTAAGGTATCCAACACAGTAAGAAAGCAGCAATTATAAAACCTAACTGCTTGGCTGCTTTGTGCTCCTTATGAATGCGCAGACTCTGAAGCCTGTGCCGTGATTGGTCAATAAATCGGTGCCATGCTTGTTTCAGAGTCACTGCGTTATCTGGGTCTATTTCAGCATCTTCAGCGCCTTCCTCGGGCCACGGCAGAGCTTGACTTGGGTCATAGCTGTTGTAGAGAACAGATGTGTATCTCTGAACGTCTGACACCTGGCTGCCACCACACACTCTGCTCACAGAGTTTGTCACAGTGACGTGACATTCATTTAAAGAAGCTTGAAGTTTGCCCTCGCTGTTTCCACCTGAGCATGCCGTATCCTGTGGCGCTGACGGTTGGCTCAGGGGAGGCTCAGCGTCTGCCTGCCGCTCTTCAGGAGACAGAGAGCATGTTTTTGCTTTGCGTGCCATTCTTAGCCGTTTTGTTGTCATGGTAAGCAGTGACGTCTGCTGGCACTTTACACCTATTTTCCTGTGAGCTCTAAATGGAGCAGCTTTGCTTTTATCAGCATCTTCAAGGGAGTATGTCTGGTCAAGAGTATTCTGGTCCAGCAGTCGTTCCTTTTTTGATGTTTTCATCGAGGAGTCATTTTCCCTATTAGGTGATTTGGAGTGGCTGTTCTTCGGACTTTGAGCATTTCCTCCATTTTCATTTTCCCCAAATGAATCTGCTGGGTGAATTATTCTCTCTCTGTCTCGTAGGTGCTGCCTTACAGCCAAGTAGATGTGCGTGTAAAACCACAGCATCAAAATCGAGGGCACGTAGAAGTTGAAAACTGCGGTGATGACTTTGAACCACGTGACAAAACGAAAGTCTGTGTCACACTTGTTCTCCTCTTCAGGTTTAAGGTCTACATGGGTGAAAGACCTCCACCCCAAAATAGGAATGATCCACATCAGTGACAGGAGCCAGGCTCCGGAGATCATAACACTAGCTTTTCCTCGTGTTCGATATTTCAGGTATTTGAGCGGTTGTCTGACCGAGCGATACCGATCCAAACACAGGATGAATAAGCTGAAGATGGAAGCTGTGCTCGCCACATAGTCCATAATCAACCAGAACTGGCACACAGCCCGTCCCAGCTTCCACTCATCCTCCAACAGATACATCAAGTTCAGCGGCATGACTGTGGCCCCCACGATCAGATCAGCCACAGAGAGACTGACGATGTACAGATTCCCTACGGTGTGGAGACTCTTTTCCTTCTTCACGGCGTAGAGGACAAGCAGGTTCATTATGATGGTGAGAAGCGAAAGGAGCCCCAGCGACACCCCCAGAAGGGCGTATTGGAAGGGGTTACGAAGGGTCCGGGTGTGATTATGCCTCGAGAGGCTACTCCAACTCTTGTTGCTGTAGTTGGTGTTGATGGGGACGTCTGTGAAAGGTGACAGACCAGATTCCATCATGTTAGGTGAGACAAAGACGTCTAGATCCAGTCACATTCTGTCCAGGTGTTGGTCAGGGTGTGATCATGTTTCCGAAAGTAATGAGGTCACTCAGCTCAGGTGTGACGGAGGTTTAAAGTAGAACATGACGACCGTTGAAGATATTCCTTCTTCAGCATCAATCAGTGTCCCGTTGTTAGTTTTGTTGATCATTCAAACATCTGGAAAACAACATATGTGACAGATGAGAACTTTAAAATGCAGTTAATACATTTTCGCTTCTTTTATACAAAAACACAAAGTAGTTAGGATTAGGCCTGTCATGATAGCAAATTTTGCTGGGCGATTAATTGACTCAGAAATTATTGCCATAAATGATCATATTGTTTGAAATTTGTCAATAATTAGTAATTATTGTCAAATTTAAGAAGAAATGTTGGTTAATTTATTTTGCATGTAGTACATTTTTTGACCACAGGATGACAATATAAGACTGTTTGAACCAAAGGATGGTTAGTGAGGGAGTGAGCAACGTGTCTCTTTAAGGAAAAATGGGAGGGAGGCCCCTTGACGTGACATGGGCTGTCTCTCTTTCCTTTTTTCGGTTGTCAAAATGGCGGACACTCAGTGCAGTTTGAGCTCTTTAGCATAGCATTTTTCACACAAAGCTTTTAATAACAAACTCAGTAAACAAGTTCTCAGCTTCGTTTTGCAAAGAAAAACAACTTTTCACATGAAGACACGGGTTTCAATCATGAATTTTGGAGCTTTGACAAAACTGAGGTTTTTTTCCTGAGGTCGGCCTGTTAGCTTAGCTCATAGCTTAGCTTCTCAGCTGCTTTTAATGATACAAAAACGTGATTTTGGACGGTTACAATGTATTTTAAAGAGAAAAGAGAAAGGGAGGGGTCAGTGAAGAGCACCGGAGTTGAGCCTTTTGTCAATCCAGTGAAAGAGAGAGAGATGAAGAAACAATAAAGCTGATAAATGAAAATAAGGTTGATAATTTTCATTTATCATAAGTGATTTATTGTTTATCGTGACAGGCCTAATTAGTATTTTTTTTAAGTATCAAATGCACAGCAGTCAGATATACTGTAAATCCATTTCATGAATTTATTTTTCCATCAGTCTTTTTCCGGTTAATGTTTGGACTCAGCAATCTAAAAAGCCTTAAAATTTCTGTCCTTTCTTCTCATTCACTGTCCAGCTGGCTTTCTCTAACACTTACATGAGCAGAGGGCAACGAAACGCATAAACAACACCGGAGCGGACAAACTGTGTCATTCGCTAACAGGAGCCATTAATATGCTGCCAGGGCAGTGTGATGAAACTCATGTCCAAGAATTTTTTAGGAGCCTATAGATCAACAAAACAAATGGAGGAAATCACAGTGGGACATTTAATATTAAAACATATCACAATGGGGCTGCAAAAGCACTTATCTTAACAGTTGGGGTATCGATTTTTTATAAGAGTGGCCTAAAATAGACTCGTTGCCATGGGTGCAGGTGGTATTTATGAATATGAATGGTCTTTTTGGGAAAAAAATTATAGTTTCAGTTTAATTTATTGAATTGGCATTTTAACTTTTCATGGGGCCCTTAGCTATAGAACACAAATTACAAGGCAGGTTTGAGCGAATTTGCCGTTTATTCTCATAAATCCCTCTAAAAGGTTGTCTTATTATTTCAATGACATATTCACTTTGCAATAAGACAAATATAGATAGATATCCTTGCATGATATCTATCTATCCAGTGGTGTAGTCTATGCGAAACTCGAGAATACGGAGTATACCCACTAGAAAAGCTTAAGAATTTTAGTATACCCACTTAAAAGTGCCCATTGATACATGACATATCATTAGGCACGTGTCATTGATCCGTGAAACGGCAGTTAAACGTTTCTGTAACAATCTTTCTATATGCAGCGCTTGTTTATACATTCGCTTACCCAGGGAATTAATGAATACTTCTGTACTTACTACTTAATACTTGAACATGTTTTGCTTTGATATTGTTTTATAAATTCTATAACATGTTTTTAATGCAAAGCCAACTGCTGTACAAAGTTTGTTGTACATTTATTCAAATATAAGCATCAGAGAAATTTGGAAATGTTCAATATTCTTAAAAATCAAAATAAATTGACGATTACATTATACTACCCAGTGTACTTTGGTTTCTAAGCACAGTATACCCACTACCAAAATTTAGACTACACCACTCTGTCTGTCTGTCTGTCTGTCTGTCTGTCTGTCTGTCTGTCTGTCTGTCTGTCTGTCTGTCTGTCTGTCTGTCTGTCTGTCTGTCTGTCTGATGTT
>NC_056504.1:32727412-32727624 GCF_014905685.2 Nematolebias whitei
TGTCTGTCTGTCTGTCTGTCTGTCTGTCTGTCTGTCTGTCTGTCTGTCTGTCTGTCTGTCTGTCTGTCTGTCTGTCTGTCTATCTATCTATCTATCTATCTATCTATCTATCTATCTATCTATCTATCTATCTATCTATCTATCTATCTATCTATCTATCTATCTATCTATCTATCTATCTATCTATCTATCTATCTATCTATCTATCTATC
>NC_056504.1:32747624-32764271 GCF_014905685.2 Nematolebias whitei
AGGGTCAGATGAGGGTCAGATCATCAGGTCATCTGGTTCACTACAGTATGCATACTTAATAATCCAGGTAGATGATTCTAACAAGGTTGAGTCAGGTCATCTGGATGGGTTTTTCTTTGATGAAATGTTTCATCTTTTATCCAAAAATTCCTTCTTCAGTCTGAGGAGCTGCAAGGAAACAATCTTATGAGCAGCACCTTCTCATAATTGGTCAACCAGTCCGCTACCAGTCCACAGTTTTGACTGTCCCCGCAGGAAACTGGTTGATCCACTGTGATAAGTTGAGTTTGCTTGCAGCTCCTCAGACTGAAGAAGTCTTCTGGATAAAAGATGAAACATTTTGACAAAGATGTGCCCAGAGGACCTTCTTCTACCTTGTTAGACATAGTCCAATGCCTATGGTTGTCTGGTGACTGAAAAGAAACAACAAATTACACTTTGTAACTTTAACAATTAAGTTCTCTCATAAATTTACAAAAAGTGTTGCGCCACAGTCCACATGGCTCTGAGTAAATGACCAAACAGTTGTTGTTGAATCAAAGGGGCTCACTGGAGGAGGTCTTGTCTCAGCTGTTAAGACATTTGTTAGTAAAGTAATGTAGCCTTTTTTTTCTCTGTCTGTTGAAACAATCTGAACTTCCAGTGGTGCTGAGTGGCACACTAGAATAGACCTGACAGAAATATCAAGCATAGTTAATAATATTCAGCTCATTGCACAGCAGAGGGGTGATAAGGCTACTAATGACCTCGCTAATGTACCGGTTCTAAGATTATTCTGGGACTCATCTCAGACTCTTCTGGGCTGTTAAATGGCAGCGCACACTGAAGAGGGTCTAACTCTAACGTGTGCGTGACCAGATGAGAAATGCTGAATGTTCATGGGATCAGTTAATCCAGGCACCAATAAATGGCAACAAAAACTGTTTAAAAATAGAAGGGCTACCTTTCCTTAAAGGAATGCAGATTGCCTTCAACATTTCATGTCAGAACGCTATGAGTGTATCAATCATAATATGTACTTCGGTTTTACAATGGGCTTACCAATAATTTGTTATTTCCTTTATACTTTACCATAAGCAGACACTGACAAATTGTAATTCTTCATGTGTTGTACTGTATTATTTTTTATTTTACGGTGAAATTCTGGCGACCACAGCGCTGGTAATTTACCATAAAGGCATAAAAAAATATGAAATTCTCTAGTGTTAAAATGATGGTTGCCAAAATGTCATACCGTAACGTGTCATACATTTGTGTCAATATTTTCTACTGTGAAATTCTGGCAACCACAGCTGCCGGTACTTTACCATAAATTATACCTTTTTTTTACAGTGTAGCCTAAGATTAAGATCTTATGTTGATGAATGATGATGTTATTGCCGTTTAGATCATGATCCTTGATCCTTCAAAATAACATCATACACAATCTCACTCAATTTTTATGAGATGGTGTAATCAGAGCATGCATTGGGAATGACTCTCAGGCACTACCATATAAAATATATACGCAACAGCTGTTAAATTTACAAAATTAAAGTCTGTTTTGAGTTTCTGAAAGTCAGTTTACTGTTAATTACTTGTAGCTTTACATCCAGTGGTCACTTTCTGTATGTTTACTTCCAAGGGTTCTTAAGATATTTTCCTAACAGACAGCATGCAAACACATACACACACAGAAATGGACATTATGTTACTATTTGCCTTTGTCTTTCAGCATAATAATAAAAACTTTGTCCAATGTTAGTCACAAAATACTACAAATACAAACAAACAAACAAAATAAAAGCCAAAGAAGATATTTTTTTTCCCCTTCAGCATGGGCTTGTACATTAACTTTCATGGTCAAAGTTTTTTAAATATCATCCCAAACAGATTTCTACTTCCTGTCTGATCATTAACTCTCACTTAGACACATCAAACATATATTCATGCTTTTAAAAATGGTGCTGTTAAATTGCTTTAGAATGGATCAGATCCAAAAGCTGAGCAGAATTATTATTCAACATCATTCATTTGAGGTCGGACTCGGTTATCTCAAGATAGCATTTGGTTCAATAAACTGAGTTTTGTCTTAATAATCATGACTCACACCTAATTTACCTGAGTTTAGTCTAGTTGCTAAAACATTAATTACAGCTTTCAACATAAAACATGATGATGTTATTATAAGTCATATGGTGGACATCAAAGTGCAGTGGTTATAGGAAGTCTTGACTCTCTGTGTGGAGTTTGCTTGTTTTTATATAAATGCCTGCAGGCACTCCACTTTCCTCCCACCGTGCAAAGACACGCACATTAGAATATGAAGTTGGCCGCAGGTGTGAGAGTGTACGGCTGTCAGTTTAATCCAGCTCTACGGACTGAAAAAACTAAAAAATCTGCTGGATGAGGTCAAAAGCAGCGGGGTGCATATAAATAATATTTCAGAATAAACTTTAAATCTCATGTAAAATTGGGTAATTTGATGATTAAATGCTTAGATGAGTTCCTGATGAATAATATGTCCTTATATTTTACATTTAGTGTTACTTGTTAAACTCTTACTTGTAAACGTGTGTTACTGGCGAATAGTAATGTTTTCTTTCCTGTATCTGTGCATGTGTTTGTGTCTTTAGCAAAATATCTCATAAACAGCTGGGTGAGTTTGATTGAAAAATTCAAAAGGTATTTAGCGAAATAACAGCTACAGCTGATTCACTTTTGAAGTCTACTCAATTCAATATTGCCACCAAAGCAAAGCAATTTTATGAAACACAAAAACGGCCATAGTTTAATCAGTTTTACAGATATTTTGCAGAACGTTAGTGTGGTAGTAGCTGAAGCTGAGATTGATTCCAAACCTATACTCTGAGCACTAACTGATCGCTCAAGATCTGGATTTAAAACTTTGCAGCTAATAAATATTAAAACCATTTCTATCTGTGTGTTAGCAAAATACTTAATGATCTACAGAACAGTTTTTTTGTGATTCTTTAACAAAGCAATCAACAGGTTGGTATCAACTGGTTACCTTTAAAACTGAATCCAGTTTAAAACGGCCACCGCAGAAAACCAGCATTAGAAAACACAAAAATCATTATGCTTCAGGCAACTTTACAGCCATTGAGCTAAACTTTGGTGTGATAGAAGCTGACCGTTTTCCTCTACACTTAGAGCACAACACATCAAGTAACATGTTTCCTTAAAATCTTCAGATTAACGTTTGGAGTCAACCCTATGTTGTCTGTTTACAAAATATTCCATAAGCCACTAAAACAGATTTTAATGAAAAATAATTATAGGGAGTACATCTTCAACTGTTGAGGTTTTGGAGTCAATCCAAAACAAGATGGCCGTAAGAGCTAATTATAGCCTACATTAAAATTCCTCTACCCCAGTGAATTTTACAGATAAATAGCAGCACGGTGGTGCAGTTGGTGGAGCTGCCGCCTCTCAACGAGCAGGTTGCCTCGGTTCAAATCCCGGCCGGGGACCTTTCTGGGTGAAGTTTGCATGTGTGAGTGATAGTGAATGGTTGGTCTCTATGTGTCCCTGTGATGGACTGGAGACCTGTCCAGGGTGTCCCTCGCCTCTCGCACAGTGACTGCTGGACATGGGCACCAGTGACCACCACCACACAAAAAAGAAGAAGCAGGTAAAGATAATGGATGGATGAATGGATGGATGGATGGATGGATGCAGATAGTAAAAATTTGACAAGGTAGTAGCTGACACTCCTTCACATACTCTAATTGTTGAGACCATGTGAAATATTGCATTTTTGCATGAAATTGCTCATAATGTTATTTCCAAGACTGGACAATATTTTGCTAACAACGATGCAGTTATAATGTATTGACAGGCCATTGTGTAATGTCTCTTTTAATCAACAACAGCAAGCAACAGCGAGAACAATCCAATAATCTCTTCAGGTATAAACTTTAATACCAGATTCAGAGTGAATGAGTTTCTCCAGCATGATGGGTTATTTTGGGGCAATCAGACGTCTCCTCTGGAGCATGTACACTCGGTGTCACCCGCCTTCTGTTTGCTGCACCTGTCAGGGTGAGACAAATTACTCCTTCTGGTGTCTGGACTTCAGCGACCTTTGCAAAGCAATCATCTCTCTGCCCAACTTTAGCTTGAAAGAAGGTCACAATCAGACGGAACAACACCTTTTTCCCCATACACGCCCCAATACAAAAGCAGCATGTCACCCCTTCAAGAGTGGCAGCTGTGTGTCTCTCATCAAACAGTCACTGACTTGAATCATTAGAAAATGCTGGAGGGTTGTTGTTTGTTCATAGAAAATAAGTGAAGTGGGAACAGTCACTCATCCATCACAGCCACATTGGTTTTATAAAATGAAATGTTGTGTGATAGAAAATCACAGCTGTCTACTGAAAACACTCGGGACTCTTTATTCATCAAGTACATTCATGTTTTTCTTTACACCTTCTCCTGATGATGAGGCATCAGCTTAAAGGAGCAACTCCCTGTAGGATGAGCTGATGAAGAGGAAAGGAAAAGGAGCTGGAGGAAGCGAGGGATTGTTAGGTGAGAGGCAGAAGAATGACACGATGATGGGAAGAAGAGTTTGAAGAAAGACACCAAAAGTTTGTGCGGCTGCTGGAGAGAAGATGAGGCGACAAAGAAATGGTAAGTTCAGTTCATGAAGATGCAATAGATGTTGACAGAAAAGGTTTCTAAAAACTCGAGATTTTGATCGAGCCATTGAACTCCTGGATCCCTTCGGGAAAATCGCTGCCTTCAACAAACAGCATCGAGGTTTTTGAGTGAAGCTGCTCTGTCATCATAAACTGCACAGCTTGAATTTATTCATCAGATTCTGAGGTCTGTTGGTTCTTCTGGATGAAAAGAAGAAAAAAAAAAAAAAACACACACAGCTGCCTGACAAAAAAAAAAAACAGTAAGCATTAAAGTGAGCCTCTATAGATTTATTTTGGTCTATCACATACCGTATTTTCCAGAGTATAAGTCGCTCTGGAGTATAAGTCATATCAGTCAAAAAAAGCATCATGAAGAGGAAAAAAACATACGCTTCGGCGTATAAGTCACATTTATTATGCGTCACCGCTGAACCGTCACGTTTATTATGCGTTTATATAATGGTCAAAACAACTTCCATCCATCCATCCATCCATCCATCCATCCATCCATCCATCCATCCATCCATCCATCCATCCATCCATCCATCCATCCATCCATCGCGTCCGGAGCCACTAGCTCTCTAGCGTTCTTCCACCTGCACCAGCTGAGTGAAGCGAGCACGCACGGGAGGACTCGCTGTTGCAGTTCTTAGAAATTTAAAGCGTCAGTCAAAAATTGTTATGAATATGAAAAAAAAATCCATCCATCCATTATCTTTTTACCCACTTCTTCCATTTTTGACCCCGTGACCCAAAAATGGAAGAAGCGGGTAAAAAATGGAAAAAAAGTAGAAAAAAATGCATATAAGTCGCTTCGGTGTATAAGTCACAGGACTGACAAATCTATGCAAAAAAAATGTGATGAATACACCGGAAAATATGGTAATCCTTAAATGAATGCTTTAATATTGTTTTGCCATCTATTTTTGCAACACAGCTGTTTGTGATCAGTTTGTGTGCAACAGCTGATCTTACCACCCTGCATACATATGGGATGCAAGAATTAGTGTGTGTTTGAGTGTGTGTGTGAGAGAGAGCGAGCGAGAGGGGAAAAAGAGAGAGAGAGAGAGAGAGAGAGAGAGAGAGAGAGAGAGAGAGAGAGAGAGAGAGAGAGAGAGAGAGAGAGAGAGAGAGCAGGGATCTTCCTGAATCCATTAAGGTCACTCTGTGTGTTTGGAAACCTGTAATAGTCTCTAATCACTGATGAGGAAAGAAACAAGGCCGTTACTGTTTGTCGATTTGAGCAGTAATTTCATTTTCAAAATTAAACCAGATGCCCTGAATGGAAATGAATCACTCATTAAAGACTATAAATTCATCAATTAAGGCAGCAGTTAGAACTCTTTTCTTTTCTTAATCTGAAATTTGTAATCCTTGAAACACAGTTAGAAGATTTTATTTCAAATATATATACCCTTCAAAATAATATTTTCTCCCCACTGCAGCTCCAACATTGTGTTTTTATGGTCAACAGCGACATCTGCTGGTTAGTTTTGTACCTGCTGAGGCCAGACATGGCAGTGCATCCTGAGTCTATTTGAATGTCTTCCTTAATGGCTGGACCCCTAATGACCTTACACAATTCTTTTATCAAGTTGGGACTGGTTGGAAAATCTTCACCATTAATGGTTCAAGTGAAAAGAACAAGACTTGAAAATCTTGGCTAATTAGCCTTCTCGCGTGGGATTTGCCCTCCTGCACTCTTCGGCAACCTTTGCTGGACAAACCCATCAAATGCAAAATGTCAGCCTGGGAAACAAAAGAGAAGCAAACGCCTGACTGCCAATCACTGCATTCTGGCAGCGGAAGGCTTTAATCCATTACAGGAAGTGGGGTTGACCTTTGTTCAGTCATCCCTCTTATTCTTTTTGTTTCTCCATGCCTCTATTTTCTTCATTCACACTCCTTTACATGTGCAGCCTTTTCCTCTTGTTTTTCCTCGATAACATTTAATCTCCGAGCAGCAGCTTCATCACTTGGGTCAATATTTTGTTCTGCCAGGAAAGTAAGTTGTTTAAGTTGATTTTATAAATGGGCTGTGCAATAAATGTCTGGGAATCAGGACGAAGCATGAATTATACATGCGCTTGCTGACTCATAGTGTTTAACTTTGTCTTCAGCTTGAAGGTGTCTAACTTTTGGAAGAGACAAACACACACACACATAAAAGATGTGACATTTTGACGTTTTTGCCTGGAGCAAAACTTGTCAAAGTTGAAAGTACTATGAATAACTTTTAATCTGTATATTATATTTATGTGCTATTTATTTATTTAAATAATGAACATTTCCATTTAATCTGTTTAAGATTTCGTTGCTCCTTTTTAATCTAACTTTATGAAATCACACGAGCCCAGATGCTCTAACAAGTTTTGGTTCAACACTTTTTTTTTAATAACTGTTTTTTCATCCCACAGTCATGAACAAACATAGCTACAATACAAACTTAATCTAAACATACAATCTTCTTAAATGTGAAATTCAAGCTTAAAACATATGCTAATCATGGCTCGACAATAACTTATAAAATATATACAATCTGAATACGAGATTTGAACTCAGACAACTTTAGTTGTTGTACTTTTGTAAATTTACCACCTGAAACCAAGCATTAAATTGTTATTATGTTTTTGCTTGTTGTGTGCATGTGTTTGTTTGTACACTTAGCAAAATATCTCATAATAAACAGAGTTTAGTGAAACTCTTAGAAGGCCATCACTGGATGTACTTTTATAGCTGATGAACGTTTAGAGTTCACCTGATTCAAGATGGCTGCCACAGCTAATCCACACAAAAATGTCTATGACTCAGTCAATTTTACAGATATTGGGCTAAAACTTGGTGTGGTTCTTAATACTAACAGGCCTCACAAGATTTTGCATGGGTTTGAACGTAAAATAATTGACAAGGTTTGATCAAAACGTTTTTATACCTAAGACATTTTTTTTTTAAATTTTCATTCAGTCAGGAAAAGTCATGAGTGATATACATTCCTTGGAAGAATGCTAGACCTTTAATTGAAACATTTTTTTTTTTTTTTTTACAAGAAAAGTGTTTAAAAGAAACATTTAAAGCCTTGAAATTGAGTTAAGCCAAAATAACTAAATACACAAATAATTAAATAATTAATTAATTAATTAAATAAATACATAAATAAAACACTTCTCAAGAAAAAAAAAACAATGAATCAAAGTTCTGAATATGGTTCTGAGAATCATGTTCTGATAGCAGATGGGGTAGTCAAGACGGGGTAGATGAAGGGCAGCCGACTTGGGACCGGAAAATCGCGGTTCGACTCCTCTCCATTCCCACGTCAAAGTTTCCCTGAGCAAGGCACCCAATCCCTAATTGCTCCTCGGGCACTTACATAGCTGCCCACTGCGCCACCTGGGTGCATCTCACATGTGATGGGTTCATTGCAGAGAACTATTATATGGAAACATTCAATGATGACACCAGATAGCACTTTGCTTTACAGACGGTCTCTGGAGGTTCTGTACTTATACAGCTCACAGCAGGGGATTCTTCTCTGAATATGCATTCTAACAGCCTGAAACACCACAACATAAAACCGTCAGGATGAAAAACATTGTGCATCAAAATATGCTGTATAAATTGCTGTGTTGTGTTTATTGCACAATAAGAATATTTGATGCAGCTCCTTGAAATCTGTTTTTGTGTTGATATCAATCAGTCTCATTTATTTATTTTTTTACATTTTTAAAGTATTCAGGAGAAGCAAAGGACTGGAAAAAAAGCAACTTTTTTTTTTTATCAGCGAGTCTTATCAGCACCCCCCCCCCCCCCCCCCACCCCCCCACACACACACACACAGGTTTGTTTTGCTATCTTTATGGGGCCTTTGCATTGACTTCCATTCATTTTTCATTCATTTCTATAGCCTAACCATGACCTTTATCCATAACCTAACCATTACCAGTACATACCTAACCCTAAACCTAACACATCCTCAATTCACACCTTAGTCCTAAACCTAGCCCCTAACCCACCAACGGGACTTCTTCTTATGGGGCCCGGGCTTTGGGCCCCATAAGGAGCAGTTGGTCCTCACAATGCAGTATAAGTTGGAAAAATGGGCCTCACAAAGTAGCATAAACAAGGACACACACACACACACACACACACTTTGTAAATGTCAAGAAGGATTTGCTGTATTAGAACAATCACACAGACCTTCAGCTTTATAGGTAACTAACTTAATAATTTCTGCAAATCATCCTGAGGAAATGTTCTAATTATTTGCTTTCTAACATGCAGATTGTCCAGATAATGTCTGAAAGGTTTAACATATGGACATTCATCCTGTTCAACACTTTTAACTGTTTGGCTTATGGATATAAAAATCAGAGTCAGAGTCAGAGTCAGAGTCAGAGTTTCTTTATTGTCATTCGCACCTCATGTGGTACATGTGGTGGAGCGAAATTATGTACGCAGGGTCCCAGTTACATCCAACAATAAAATGTATAAGAAAAACAGTAATAACATCTAAGATATGAACTAAGAAAAACATCAACTAAATATACACTAAGCACTCATAACATAAAACATTGAACATCAGCACAAACATGAACATGAGTCTGTGAGCAGATGTGCACGCATGAACACATCAACATTGAAACAGATCAGCAGCAACATGAAACAGATCAGCAGCAACATGATATGGTTTTTCACAGTGATTATTCTAGTTAGAGATTCATGAGTCTAACAGCCTCAGGGTAGAAGCTGTTCCTCAGTCTAGTGGTTCTACACTTAATGCTCCTTAACCTCCTTCCTGAGGGGAGTGGGGCAAAAAGTGAGTGTGCTGGGTGGGTGGGGTCCTTCATGATGCAGGTGGCCCTCTTCCTGCATCTGGAGGTGTAGATGTCTGTGATGGTGGGGAGACTGATTCCAACAGATTTCTGTGCAGCCTTCACCACTCTCTGCAAAGCTTTTCTTTCTGCAGCTGTGCAGCCTCCATGCCACACATTGATGCTCGAGCACAGGATGCTCTCCACTGCACACCTGTAGAAGGAGGTGAGGACTGAGCTTCCCAGACCAGCTCGCCTCAGCCGCCTGAGGAAGTAGAGTCTCTGATGAGCTTTCTTGATCAGGCTGGTGGTGTTGTTGCTCCAGCTGAGGTTGTCATTCATGTGTACACCCAAGTACTTGTAGCTGGAGACCACTTCCACTGCAGATCCTCTTATGTTCAGGGGGGTGTAGGTGTTTTTGTTCCTTCTGAAGTCCACAATCATCTCCTTTGTCTTCTTCACATTGATGTGAAGGTTATTCTCTCTGCACCAGCTCTCCAGGTGTTCCACCTCTTGCCTGTAGCTGGAAATCATTATCTTAGATAAGTTTTGAACCAAACCATAGGGAACACAAGCCAGTGTATCTCTTGTACCGGTCGGACGGTCCTAAGCACGGGTAATTGGTGAGGTTGCTGTCAGGAGGCGCATCCGACATAAAACACTTTTGCCAAAACCATAATGCGTGTTCATCAAAGCAAAACCATACCAGATCGATCATGTCAAGAAGTTTTAAACCCAGGTTCAAATGCTTAGAGGCACAATGCACTAATTTGTGTATGGAGTCAGGGCGATTGTAAAATCTGACCTTTAGGGGTACATAGCCCCCAGTGCTAACAGTAGCTGTTAGCTCAAACAATGTGGTGGCCATTGGCATCAGAAGCAGTCAAAATGTGGGAGAGACACACTGATGGAGGAGTCTGGGGGTCCTCCCCCAGAAAATTTTGAATAAAGTAGATGCCAGTTCCTGCATTCTGGTGTATTTTAATGGGTTGTTAAAGATCTACGTTTACCTACATAAGTAAACACTTGATTCAATAACTATTTTAGAGAGCTCAGCACAACAAGAAGTAGCGCTAAGCTAGCGGCATGCAATACAGATGCACTAGCTAAGAAGCTACAGACGTAGCTCTCTGCTTTACATTACACAACCTAATAAATGCTTTGTACAAATCAGTTTAGTGTTAACTGCTCACAACAAACAAAGACTAAACAGAAGTTGCAACATATATCTACATACAACAAAGCACAACTAGCTTTAAGCATTAACCTTTCATTTACCCATCAAGCATACAGTACAATGTAATTATGACAGAAAATGGAGGATTTATCTGAAGTTACTTCCTGTTTATCATTGTTGTATTCAGCTTAGAGCTGTCATTTCTAACCCAGGCACATGCATGACCCGGCCCGACCCGAAATTCAGACCGTCCGGGCCAAAATAATGTGCTGGATGGGCGGGCTGGGTCGGTGCCGGGCTTTTGATTGTGTCAGCGGACGCGCGTGGCTGATGTTCCAATTTGGATCTCCACCCGCGTGCGGCCATTTGACCGCACGCTGACCGGTGGATGAAAGAGGTAAAAAAAGTTCAGTTAAGCTTCAGATGGGCCACTGCCAGTGATCCATCCAAAGCCCAACTGGACACAGCTGCTGCAGCAGCAGACGCCCACGGCCAGCGACCCAATTTGGCTCATCAGCCACACGCGTCCGCCGACCATTAATACCTATAATACATATAATATTATAATAGCTATAACATCAACATCAAAGAGGACCCTCAGCATACTGCGAGAATCGACCTACAGAAGATGCCATCTCCACTGTGGTCCACACTTCTCTTACCCACCTGGAGCAGAAGGACTCCTACGTCCGTATGCTCTTTGTGGACTTCACGACTGCCTTCAACACCATGATCCCCCAAACCCTGATGGACAAACTATTCACACTAGGACTAAGCCCCTCCCTAACTGGGTCCTAGACTTCTTAACAAACAGACCACAGTCCGTGAGGATCGACAACTTCTCCTCCTCCATCATAACCCTCAGCACTGGCTCCCCTCAGGGACGTGTGTTGGGCCACCTCCTGTTTACTCTGTTCATTTATGATTGTGCAGCTACCCATCCAGGCTGAAATATTGTAAAGTTTGCAGATGATACAGCGGTGGTGGGATGCATCACAAACATGAGTCCAGCTACAGGCAGGAGGTAGAACACCTGGAGAGCTGGTGCAAAGAGAATAACCTTCACATCAATGTGAAGAAGATGAAGGAGATGGTCGTGGACTTTAGAAGGAACAAACACACCTATCTCCCCCAGAACATAGGAGGGTCTGCAGTGGGAGTGGTCTCTAGCTACAAGTACTTGGGTGTGCACCTGAATGATAACCTCAGCTGGAGCAACAACACTTACAGCCTGATCAAGAAAGCTCATCAGAGACTCTACTTCCTCAGGCGGCTGAGGCGAGCTGGTCTGGGAAGCTCAGTCCTCACCTCCTTCTACAGATGTGCAGTGGAGAGCATCCTGTGCTCCAGCATCAACGTGCAGCATGGAGGCTGCACAGCTGCAGAAAGAAAAGCTTTGCAGAGAGTGGTGAAGGCTGCACAGAAGTCTGTTGGAGTCAGTCTCCCCACCATCACAGATATTTACACCTCCAGATGCAGGAAGAGGGCCACCTGCATCATGAAGGACCCCACTCTTCCATCACACACACTTTTGCCCCGCTCCCCTCAAGCAGAAGGCTGAGGAGCATTAAGTGCAGAACCACCATGCTGAGGAACAGCTTCTGCCCTGAGGCTGTTGAGACTCATGAATATGTAAGCAGGAAAATCATTGTGAAAAAAAAATCCCATCATGTTGCTGCTGATCTGTTTCATGTTGCTGCTGATCTGTTTCATGTTGCTGTGTTCATTCGTGCTCATCTGCTCACACAGACTCATGTTCGTGCTGCTGTTCGGTATATTGTTTTTTAAGCTACTAGTGCTTAGTCTATTTTATTAACGTTTTTCTTAGTTCATATCATAGAGCTTATTACTGTTTTTCATTTACATTTTAATACTTTTGTTAGATGTAACTGGGACCCTGTGTACATACAGTAATTTCGACAAATAAAGAATCTTGAATCCTTGAATCCTTGAATATTATATAAAAAAAACTATAATAATCCTCTGACTTTTGTTAATAAACAAGAAATCGTATATCTCCCTTTCTTGGAAATATGTTTTTAAATCAGGTCAAAGTGATTTGCTTACAAAAACAGTAAAAGCTTAATTAAAAAAAAGTTGTTTTTTTTCGGGTTCGGGCCTATAATCACAGTTAATTGGTCGGTTCTGGGTCAGGCTCAGAAAAAATGATACAGATTTGGGTCGGGCCATGTCGGATTTTTTAGGCCTGAATGCAACTCTAATTCAGCTGATCTTGAGGTTGGCCACCAGCCGTTATCCATCTTTTACATTTTTACAGACTCAGTTTAGGTTTTGGGAATGGAATAAACTGCCCGGTGAGCAATTAGGGATTAGGTTTCTTGCTCAAAGGCACCACGACATATGGGCACAGCAAGGAGTCGAACCTGCAACTTCCTGAGCCCAAATCAGCTGCCCTACCATTATACCATCTCGGCCTCCGTACGTGGTTTGCAGTGTCTACGGTGGACAAAGTGCAACAGGAGGTGATGACAAAGGGGAACTCTTTAAAAGGGGAATTTCCTGGTCTGTTTTTACAAACTTTAACTCTTCTTTGTTTCTTGCTGATAGTGATTCAAAATAACCTAAAGAAACATCAGATTTTTCTCTACTATCTGTGTTGTTAATCATTGTAGTGATGCAGACGTTCCCGTTTGTCATCACTCCCTGTTAGTGTGCATGCACATTTCTCAACATCTGTTCATCTCAACATATTATTCTTACTCGTCTCTTTCCAATAATGCATTTGTATTTATTATGTGATGATGTTTTTTGGAATTTGAGTCAGTTTTTGCTTTCGTTTTGGAACTATTTTCAAGATTTTTTTTGTCATTTAGAGAAACTGAAGATTTGTCATTTATTTCAGCTCCATCAATTAATGATTCAATCAACTGCTTAAGCCTGAATTTCAATTTGAAAATACATTTTATCAAACACAGTCAAGTAAAAACTAACATCGTTATTTATCAGCTACAAAGTACAAGTAAAAGTACTGTAAGATATAAAGTATCAGTTAAAATAAAACTACTATTATGTAAAGTTGCAAACACAACCTGTGAATAAATTTCAACCACTGTAGTCAAAATTTAAAAAAGAGAAGAAACGTTCTTCTGAAGCACCGTTTGATAATCCTGCAGCTACAGAGATTTACATTTTTAACATTAGCTGTTCAGCTGCAGCTCCACCCAGAAAGGCCAAAGGCGATTCTGCAACTTCTTAGCATCAACCAGATCTCTCTTAAAAGACACACATGAGTCAAAGCATTTTTTAAAATATTTTTTACACTTAATCTTGATTTTATTAACAGTTATTTATCAAAACCCACTTTTGAACACAAAATTATATTTCACCACATTTATTTGTCTTCAAACCTGCAGGCTAGATGCAGAAATTAGTCAAATGATGATTCCACAACACATTTTTTTTCACACACGCGTCAACCAATTAGAAAGAGGTCACCAAGCTGTCTTCCAGTTGACTCAATTTCAAGGGTTTTGTCAGCATGTCAGCGGTTCTTAAAGCCGTGCTGCATCTGATAAGTGTTTTTTGTCAGGTTGCGTATCTGAGCCGTCTTCAGTGGCGGTCTTTCTGCTGCCGTTGAGGCGAAGTGACTGGCATTAACTAGAATGACAGAGACCTACTTCATACGCCCTCTGCATCATCTTCACTTTCCTTTTTATAAACCTTTCATCAGCCTCCTGCTCCCTTACTCTCTCTCTCTCTCTCTCAAATCCCCCTCTCTACCCTCTTCCACTTAATTTTCTCCAATTTACTCCGCTTCCCCCTTGCCATCTTCCTCCAACCACCCCCCACACCCCCACCCCCCTCTCTTGGGCATTTTGCAGTCACATAGTCAGGCATGTGAGATGAAGGACTTATATAATCTGCTCTCTTTTCACACACCAGCTTCTCTTTGTCTCTTGGGGGCTGTTTTTCTTTGTCTTTACCTTCACAGTGATGCTAATTTGACGGTAAAATGAAAGCTACAAAAGTCAGATTCAGCTTTTGTGGAAGAATATTTTTGTAAATGCCTGTTCAGACTTTCACTCCTACTTTCTTATTATTTTCCAGACATTTTGTTAATATGACATTGCATTTTTATTCCTTTAAATTATCTGAACTTTAATTTAATTGATTTATTTATAAAAAAATATATAATAAAATTTTTAAAAAAGCTTTGAAAAGAGGTAAAGGTCAGCTGTGGTATATCCATCATCCTGAATGCTGATAAGCTGGAAACTGCTTTCATGGGAAAAAAAAAGCCTACAAATTGAATGTTTTGCAGGTAATCATGAAAAGTGAGTTTGTTGAAAGCAGTGTGGTGGTCAGCAGTATTAAGTCAATCCTGTTTAATAGAAAACAAATGCATTGAGTAAAACTGAATTTGTGTTTTTCCAGTTATATCTCAGATGAAAAAGTAAACTGCAGCATGATGGCACAGTGGTTAAGCCTGCTGCCTCTCAGTGAGCAGGTTGCTGGATCAAATCCCAGTCGAGGGGACATTTCTGGGTGGAGTTTGCATGTTCTCTTCGTGCATGTGTGTGCTTTCTTGGGACACTCAGCAGATGGATAAAGTAAACATGAAAATCAAGCAGCCGTTTAAAGTAACAATATTCCAAATTGAGCCCTGGAATGTATTTTATTTATTACATGAACTAAATCAGACATATTTTTTGATAGATGCTAACTGCGTGAACACCAAGTCAGGATTCAGACTATTGTTATTTTGTGTGTTTCTTGGCTCTTCTGCATACTTTTTGATATTACCGTATATTAATCCGTTTATCAGAACATACATCTTGTTAAGAAGATGGGTGCTATGACTTCTGTTTTTTGTAACTTTTATACTTCTCAAAATATTTAACAGTTTTTTGTGTGTTTCCCCTTAGACATACATTTGATGTCTTCAGTTCCTTCAAAAACATTGTTATCTCTGAAATCTGCTTCAGTCTACTTGCTCTGTCCCTTTTATTCTTATGCTACTTTAGCTACTTACCTGCTATTTTTTAGCTTTTAGCTAACCATATGCTATTTTTAGCTTTTAGCTTGGTTTTTGCCACTTTTATATTTCAGGTAAACATTTGCTTGTTTTAGCTAACATTTTGATACTTTTAGCTATACCTTTACTTCTTTTGTTTTGTCACCAAAACTACTTTTAGCTTTTAATTACGATTTTGATACTTTTAATGTTTAGCAAGTGTTTTGCAGCCTATTTTTGCATTTAACTTTTTTTTTTTTAACTTAAAAAAAAGTTTTTCTCCTTTTGGCTTTTGGCTAATATTCTGTGTCTTTCAGCTTTAGCAACTTTGTTCCAGATTCTTTAGATAATCTTTCAGCACCCAGCATTCACACTGCATTTCTGCAGAAAAGACCTTTCTTTTTGTCAACAAAAACTGTTAGAAGTGGAAACATTTTGAGGACTTCAGCTGTTCAGACAAATACTAAAACACCTATTATTTCCACTTTAATTGCCTTTTTAGCAGCAGGTCTTTATCATCTTGGGGCAGTCAGTGCATCTTACTCCGTTATGTCTGTATTGTACATCAATGACTGCTCTTTGTTGACTGAGGTACAACACCATTATGCTAATTTTGACAGTGACTCATTTCTCATTGTTACAGACAGACACGCCGCATAATGTGAAGCTACGTAGGAGCAAAGTGTGTGTCTCTGTGTGTCTGTGTGGGAGTCTGAGTTGTGCGCTGACTTGAACCCGGGGGGCAGAGCTGGAAAAGACAGAGTCACTCATCTGTTTCTAATGAAGAATAATGTCTGACACTGGACACAGGCACAAGCTGAGTTCTCTCTCACTCCTGCACAAACTCACACACAGACATGTTTTTATAATAACACGTACAGTTTCCATGTTCTCCAAACAGACACTTTCAGTGATTTTGACAAAAAAAAAGATCTTTAATCCAATTAATCTTGAAGACAAAAATTATAAATTTGAACAACATTAAGAAAGAGCAACAAAGTCCATGACCAATAATCCAGGTATACAATCCAACAATTT
>NC_056504.1:32769271-32813270 GCF_014905685.2 Nematolebias whitei
ATGTATATATATATAATTTTTTTCTCTTTTTTCATTTTTAGTCAGTCTGATCAAACGTTTTCAAAAATCTTCTGAATTGTACCCACTTGACGCTCTCCTGCTTCCTGCTGTCTGACTCAGTTTCATGCTACAATCACTGAAATCAGCTGCTATAGTTCCGACTGATGAATGGAGCAGAAACCAGCAGACTAGAACCTCAATAGCTGATGATTGGCATTTACCTGCATGCTGTTCCCCTTTTTATTCTAGCTAGCTAAGCCAGTACATGACACAAGACCACCCCAAACTATCATAACAGTCTGCTCCTCAGATAAATAGTGTTAAATTATTATTTCTATATATGAATGTTTCTGTTCAGTGCCCTGAGATGACTTCTGTTGTGACTTGCACTGTATTATTAACTGAATTAAAATTGAAATTGAAATTGAAAATTGAAACTACTGTAAAATATTGAAAACAAAACTACAACTTGTCACAATGTCAATGTTCTAATGGAAAAATCACTCCATGTCATGCTGTGATTGTTACATGGTGTGGTACTACAAAATCAGACCTGCTCCTCTATGTTTTGTTGATGAGTAGTACAAATACAGTAACAATCATCAAAACCCAACAAAGACCTGTATTTTATTCAGATTCAGATTCAGATATTCTTTATTGTCATTCGCACCACATGTGGTACATGTGCTGAAACAAATTATGTTTTCAAGATCCCAGTTACATCCAACAATAAAATGTACTTTGTAAAAGAAAAACAGTTATAAGATCTAAGACTATGAACTAAAAAAAAATCAACTAAATATACACTAAGCACTAATACCATAAAAACGATAAAAACAATATGCCGAACAGCAGCATGAACATGAGTCTGTGTGAGCAGATGAGAACGATAGAACTCAGCAACATGAGACAGATCAGCAGCAACATGATGTGATTTTTCAATGATTATTCTGGTTAGAGATTCATGAGTCTAACAGCCTCAGGGTAGAAGCTGTTCCTCAGTCTAGTGGTTCTACACTTAATGCTCCTCAACCTCCTGCCTGTGTGGAGCGGAGCAAAAAGTGTGTGCTGGGTGAGTGGGGTCCTTCATGATGCAGGTGGCTCTTTTCCTGCATCTAGAGGTGTAGATGTTTGTGATGGTGGAGAGGATGACTCCAACAGTCTGTGCAGCCTTCACCACTCTCTGCAAAGCTTTTCTTTCTGCAGCTGTGCAGCCTCCTTGCCACATGTTGATGTTGGAGCACAAGATGCTCTCAACTGCACACCTGTAGAAGGAGGTGAGGACTGAGCTTCCCAGACCAGCTCGTCTCAGTCGCCTGAGGAAGTAGAGTCTCTGATGAGGCTGGTGGTGTTGCTGTCCCAGCTGAGGCTGTCATTCAGGTTTATACCCAAGTACTTCCTTGTCCCCTCTGTTTCCTTCACCAACATGTCCATTCAGGTCTGCTCCAATCACTACTCTCTCCTCCTTGGGAATACTCTCCATCACTTCATCCAAATCCTTCCAAAATTTATATTTCTCTTCCACATCACATCCAACCTTTTTTTTTTCTTCTTCTTCTTCTTTCGGCTGCTTCCTGTGTTAGGGGTCGCCACAGCGAACTAAGTTGCACAAAGACTTGGCAGTTATTTTTACGCCGGATGCTCTTCCTGACGCAACCGCAGACCACCGAGCTACCACAGCTCTCTGTGTAGAGCAGAGAGCTGCTATCTAGGACACCCGGACCCAACATCATTCCTTTTTCTATCCACACCATGGTAGGTAAAACAGTTTAAACCTTGCTCCAATGCTGCGAGCCTTACTGCCATTCCACTTGGTCTCTTGAACACATAAAACATCTACCTTCCTTCTCTGCATCATGTCAGTTAACTCTCTACATTTACCTGTCATTGTCCCCACATTTAGAATTGCAACCTTCAGTCTTACATTCTTGACTTAGCCCTTCTCCCTCTGTCTCCTGACACGTTTCCCTTCTCATGGTCTTCAATTAGCAGTAGCACAATTTCCGTCAGTACCCTGTTTGTCAACAGCACCGGTGGTGGTCGTTGTTAACCTGGTCCTCGACCGATCCATTATTGTGTCGCTTAGATGAACTTGCTGTAAGTTTTGACAAAAGTGTTTAACATCAGAAGCCTTTCCTGAAACAACCCTCAAAGGCAGTATTGATTTATTTTAACTTGGTTGTGTGTTTGTTGGTACAGTTTGCAAAATATTTCATGGACCGCTGGATGGATTTTAACTAAACTTTCAGAAAGTTATCAAGAGATGTAGATCTATCACTAGTTACCTTTTGGAGTGAATCTAGTTTGACTGTCACAGCCTACTGAACTTAAAAATGTTGATAACCCAGCCAACACATACTTAAGAGTTCAGAGCATTGTGCAACGTCTTTGGTGTCAACTCTGTTTGTCTGTTTGCAAAATATTTCAGGAACCACTGGACAGATTTCGATGGAACTATCTGACGGTCGTTACTTGCTGTACATCTACAAGTGATTGACTTTTAAAGTCAACACAACTCAAGATGGCCACCACAGCCAAACAACCTTAGCTCACACAAAACTGGCTATACCTTGTTGATTTTTACAGACACTGAGCTAAAATGTGGTGTGATAGGAGCTGAAGATCATTTCCAACATATACTCCAAGCATTAACAGGTGATGCCAGATTTACTTATGATAGTGAAGTGTTATTTTAATAAAAATGTGGCAATTAAAGAAGACTGATACATTTCTCATAAAGCAGCTACTTATTTAACTATCACCATGTAATGTCATTCCATACAGCTTTTATTTCTTCCCCTTCAGGGGTATATTCTTCTTTATCTATATTACAGGAACTGTCTGTATAATCACTTTATAATGCTGTGATTGGTGACCTACATTAAGGGTGGGAAACCATTAATCATACAACCTGAGAGAAAAGCAAAAACCTGCCATGCACCAGAGGAAGCCATTCATTGGCAGCACTGGGGGGAGTCCTTGCTTCCCTCTGGAACAATAACACACATTACTAAATTCAGAGCTTGCAGAAGGTAACCCATACAAAAGTCACACAGGCTGTGTCTGCGTGTGTTCATACATTGTGGGTGTGTTGTAGTCACCAGCCAGCCTCTGATACGCAGGCGACGTTTTTGAGTTTGAAGGATTAATTGCTGGTTTTCTTTCAACCCTGAAAGCATAACAGTGTCTGCGTCCATAGGTGGTGGAAATCCCAAGTTTCACATTAATCAAACTTGAACTGAGAGGAAATGAAGGCATTTGTAACACCTAAATTCAACGAAATTGTGATTCAGAGAGGAGCATGCATTTTAGGAGCTGTTTGAACTGATTTAAAAAAGTTTTTCTTTTTCATTTCATCTTTTTGAGAAGCTGCAGTTATACTAAATACTGTATGAGCTGCTTCTGAGAATAATACTGCAATATTATTAGCTTAATACACATTTGTTGCATGATAATTTTAAATTAGTGCAATGATCTTTTAATATATTCCAGATATATTTAAAAATGTAAAATGATGAATCCTAAAGGAAAATAGCAGGTTTTCTTACTTACTATGGACAGAGTGTAAACTGCTGCTGCAACAAAAGATAAGTTTCAGCACCATTGGTGTGTTGAGCTGCTGATCTGAGCCGTACAGTAAATGCACAAGATTCAAAATGGATGATCAGACAAAATTTAAAACTTTGAGTCTAAACCTAGATAACTTCATCAGATTATAGCTAGTATAGCATGTATTACTCACTCTAAAGGAAGTTCCTTCACACCACTCAGTGTTGTTGTTTTTGCATAGATTGGTAAACATTTACATGCTTATAAAATCCCTACATAAAACTGGGATGATTTGTGCTGATTCTAGCATGATGCATTTATCATCATGACAAAGATCCTACTTTCACTTCACTGTGGAAAAAGTAACACGTTATGAGAAATGACATGATTTTTAAATTTATTATCTGGGCCTGTGATTGGAAGGTCGCTGGTTCATCTCCCGGTACCGACAACATCAAAATATGGGTGGGAAAGGTGAAGCACCCACACCTGCCTCAACCCTCATTTGCCCCACTCTGGGCCCTTGAGCAAGGCCCTTAACTCCCACCATCTGCTCCTCCGGGCACTCTATATATCACCCCTCTGCTCCACACAGAGGGCTGTGGTATCTATGGTTGAGTCAGGAAGGGGATCCGGCGTAAAAATAATTGCCAAGTCTTCATTCGACTTAGTTCACTGTGGCGACCCCTGAAAAAGAGAGCAGCCAAAAGAAGAAGAAGAAAAACTATATCCATATAAACTAAAATACTGTATTTCTGGTTAATGGAATGCCTTATGAAATAATAAATGCCATCATGAAGTGTTAAATGCTTTGTTGATTCTGGAATGTGCTGCTGGCTTAAAATGCAATTACTGATTTGTATTAAGAAAGAAAAAACAGCTGTTGTGGAAACAATATTGTATTCACATAAAGAAAGACAAATGTAAATGTTCTGATCATTACATTCAATTTTTTTAACCTTTTGCAAACCTTTGCTCATTTTGTCTTTTAGTTTGAAGTTAATTTGTGGATAAAGATGTAAAGTGGTATAATTAGATGTAATACTGTGTACGTTTGGCAAGTTAATTTGAAAATGTAGTTGTTTTTTTTTTTAGTATCGCAACAATTAGCATAGCTTTTATTTTATTTATAGACTATATTACAAACCAGAAGTTAAAATATTCAAACTCAAATGTATATACTGTAGCAAAAAAAACCAACATTTTTTAATAGTGAAATGTAAAGTAAAAGGGGGGAAAAATCTCATTAAGGTGCAGAGCAAACATCATTAATTAATTAGTTTCATCACATTTTGTTCTTGATGGAAGAACATTTTGTAGCACCTCTGGGAGAGAATATTATCAAGTTAACGTAAAACTCACATCATTATGCCTCCCAACCAGAACCACTTAACAGCAGGGATCCATGTTCACAATAAGCACTCTCCCACTGTTCCTCGTCACAGATTAATGAACTCACTGTCAAGCAGCACTTCATTTAATTTTGCCCTCAGTAAATGGGTATTCATAATAATAGATAAACAAACATGAGTACAAGTCTTGCTTTATTACTCGTATTGGCCTCAAGTGTTTTTGTGACAGTGTTGATTGTTTTATAGCTCTTCAGTGTGATGCAATGACATTTATTTTGACTATCTAATAATGTAAAAAGACAACACCCATTTTTATATAAAAATAGGACTCAAGCTAATCACAAAAAGTGAATCATAGGAACAGGCTTTATACTGTTTATGTGCACAAGGAACCTTGTACGTATATCTTGAGTCAACAATATGTTAAGTTTGTATCAGAGTTTTTGGGGACCATGTGACAATGCTGGAACAAAATGCAACAACCTTGTTTAGTGTTCAACTTCCATCCATCCATGTGAAGGACAGAGTCAGAGTTTCTTTATTGTCATTCATACCACATGTGGTACATGTGGTGGAACAAAATTATATACACAGGGTCCCAGTTACATCCAACAATAAAATGTAAAAGAAAAGCAGCAATAAAATCTAAGATATGAACTAAGAAAAAACATAAACTAAATATACACTAAGCACTAGTAGCATAAAAAAATTAAAACAATACGTCAAACAGCAGCACGAACAGGAGTCTGTGAGCAGATGAGCACGAATGAACACAGCAACATGAAATAGATCAGCAGCAACATGACATAGATCAGCAGCAACATGATATGATTTTTCACAGTGATTATTCTGATTAGAGATTCATGAGTCTAACAGCTTCAGGGTAGAAGCTGTTCCTCAGTCTAGTGGTTCTACACTTAATGCTCCTCAACCTCCTTCCCGAGGGGAGCGGGGAAAAAAGTGTGTGTGCTGGGTGAGTGGGGTCCTTCGTGATGCAGGTGGCTCTCTGGTCTTCATCAGTTCACAACATGACCTTTCATTGGGTGATATTTTAGCCTTTTTTTTTTATCTATTATTACAACAGTACAGACTATTTTCTTAGATTTTTCAGTAGCACATATTTTTTTTAAATAATCTGCACTATAAAGAGGGTCAAAACCATTTTTACTACAATATGTAAAGTACTGATTCTGGTACTAATGCACAAGTTGTTTGTTTTTCCAAGAATTAGGATTAGAACAAAATTAGTGTTGGACCAAAATATTTCTGTCATTGCGATGGTTTTGGGATTCTGTGGCGTTTTTATTATTTCTGCTGATATTGTTCCTAGTTCATTGAAGTCAGGTTTTTATTTTGTATCAGACTGTTTCAGATATCACTTTTTATCAGTTTGTTAGTTATCATTTTTCTGTTACCAGTTTAGCCAGACTGTTTTCTGGCTTTTGTTCTTTTGTGTTCCTACCCATTGTTTTCCTCTCTGACACTGCTTTGTTTCTCACACCTGCACCTCATCTACTCATTAGCCCAACTCTTTGTTGTTCTGTAATCATTCCTCCTTGTTACTTACACTCCTCAGCCCTGGAACTTTTGCTGTCATGTCTTTTAATGTAAGTCTGTTCTGTCATTTTTGCTTATTGGTCACACCCGTCTCTTTGGTTTGTTTTGGTTTTCATTTCACAAATTCACATTTTGAATTCTACCTGCCTGCTACAAGCTGCTTGCTTTCTTTGGTCCTCACCAACAACCAAATCTCATACACATTTAGAATATATATATTAAAAAAAACATACATTAAAATGCCAAAGAAAGCATCATGTCACACATTTATATGAAATGCAGCTTTTATTATTGTCTATTGTATAACTGTAAAGTGAAAAGGCAAATTATGAGGAATTAAAATTTGTTGTACAAATCATATTGACTTCATCATTACATAACAAGTAACAACATGCCTTTAAAGCCAAACTCTTCCAAAAAACAAACTTCCAGCTGAGAGGAGCTTTGACATTAATGTGTATTAAACAGCCAGGTTAGAGCATCCTATTAAGAATGGATGAATGAATGGTGGGGAATGGATGGATTGGGGGTAAACTTCAGGTTTTACCCTCCACTCGCTATTTCTCTCCATGACTCAGAGGCAGTCAAGCCGCTCTTGATCCTCCGGTCCACTGGAGACTAAATCAGTTCCAGCAAGACTAGAATCAACAGACACATGTACTTCTGTAGAATCATGAATAATAAGTCAGCATAAGTGAATCTAGCTGTATAACTCAGAGTCACATTATGAAAAAACTCACATCAGTTAGAATGGCACATGCAATAAATTGAACAGTAATTCTCATTTTTTGTGCATGAGCATGGACGAGTGAGTCAAGGTCTGGTAGGCAACTAGTTTATGCAAGTATGGTTGCCTTGACATAAGGAGTAACGTCCAGTGAGTTAGCATATTGGCATGACATGTGCATCACATAAAGCTTAAACACAAAAATAAAGAAAAATTTTGCACTATTTAAAACAACTATCACCTTGATCTAATATTGTGCAACATTTAAACATAAAAATCTGAGTCCCCAAGTTCCCATTTGGAAAAATCAGCTGGAATATCTCCATTAGTGGAATTCAAACTTGGAAAATTCCCATTAGCCACAAATCCACCATGGCTGGCTCACAAATAAAAAAGTGGAGATGGATAGCTACTATCTCATGTTACTGTATTTATTCATACCCATCTGCTCACTACAGATACGTGTTCGGGCTGCAGTTTAATATATCGTATTATTTTACATTATTAGTGTTAGGCGGATAACTTAGATCATTTAGCGTATCGTTTAGCATTTGTTTAGCGAATAACAGTGTATATCTTAGATCCTCATACTGTTTCTTTATATACTTTATATTTTTGCTATTTTTGGGTGTAACTGGGACCTTGACTACACAATTTCATTCCACCTCATGTACCACATGTGATATGAATGACAATAAAGGAACTTGAATCTGAACTACAATAATATCCTGCTTATTAACACTTCTGCTCACGTAGTGTTTGTATGCACAAAATGCAGCATATTTTAATAATCTGTAGTAAGGATTGAGAACTTATTAGAAACTAGTTTTCATACGATGCGTTACTTTTTTTCTTTTTTAAGAATTCAAGTTAAACAGAGGCTGCACTGATTTATAGATAATGTTTTGCATGGGCTGCTGGGACTCAGATTATTTTATCTTATTGCAATATTTATAATCACAACCCTGATTAACAAAGGCCAACTGGAAAACACCATGTTCAATGCAATATTTGTTAAATCAGCTTCATGCAAATGGCTCACAATGACGCACTATGCAATTCTTATATTATGAGTTAAAACAAGTCTTGTGAAGCTGAAAGTTATAGCAACCTGAAAACAAGAACATTATTGAGAGTAATTTCCCAAATGATCATTAAAATATTTGCTGCTGCTTGGGACTGGCTGTCCTTCAGGCACTGGGAGGTTCAATTTTATTTAATTTCATTACAGCTTCTATATTTTTTTGAACCAGAAAAAAAAAAAAACATAATTGAAAGCTTTGCCATTATACTATGATAATGAGAACTGTAACAATTAGGCAGTGTTGTTTACCCGGTGGGACCAAAACTACTGAACAGAATAGATAAAAGGTTACCAATGCAAACAGTTTGGTTTTAACAAGCTATTAACTGAATAAAATTTACAGTCTTTCATTTTCGACTTCATTAGAGGTCGTCGCAGAATCTAACAACTCTTTAAAATGGAAGAAATGGCTCAGGTCAATTAACCAGACTCAAATCAAGTCCTGTGGATTATGACAAAAGGGCATTTTTCCCAAGTAAAGCTCTGATTCGTTTAAATTTTTTATTTCATAGTCAGTGTGAATTTGTGATGAAAACTGATACTGACAGTGTATTTATTGTAATAAAGAATGCCTTTCTGCGATTTCAAGCATTTTAGCTCTGGCCTCAGTGTGAAGCTGAATATTTACTTCTTTTGTCTGGCACAGACTAGGATACCTAATCTGCATTACCTTCAAAACCATTCTTTAACAGTCATCTGTGCCTTTTGAAAAACAAACAAAATTTCAAGGACAAGGCAATGACAATTATAATACAAAAATGTAAGCGTTATGTTATATTCTAACAGATTATATTCTAACAGATTAAGTCTGTTGGAGTCAGCCTCCCCACCATCACAGACGTTTGTACCTCTAGATACAGGAAGAGAGCCACCTGCATCATGAAGGACCCCACTCACCCAGCATACACACTTTTTGCCCCGCTCCCCTCAGGAGGAGGTTGAGGAGCATTAAGTGTAGAACCACTAGACTGAGGAACAGCTTCTACCCTGCGGCTGTTAGACTCATGAATCTAACCAGGATAATCACTGTGAAGAATCACATTATGTTGCTGCTGATCTGTTTCATGTTGCTGAGTTCATGTGTGCTCATCTGCTCACACAGACTCGTGTTTGTGCTGCTGTTCAGCATATTGTTAGTTTTTATGCTTAAATGTGTTAGTGTACAGCACTTTGGCCAATGATGTCATTTTAGAGTGCTTTATAAATAAAGTTGTATTGTATTATATTTTGTTTTTATTGCTTTTATGATATTAGTGCTTAGTGCATATTTAGTTGATGTTTTTCTTAGTTTATATCTTAGATGTTATTACTGTTTTTCTTTTACATTTTATTGTTGGATGTAACTGGGACCCTGTGTACATAATTTCACCCCACCACATGTACCACATGTGGTGCGAATGACAATAAACAATATCTGTATCTGTATATTCTGTTTGCAATGCTCACAATCTACTGAAAATTGGAGGGGGGGGGGGGGGCATGATAAATTAGAACAACCAGCTGTGATGACCTTTGAGCGGATGTTTTCTTTCCTTTGAAGACAATATAGATGAAAAGAGAAATAAAAAAGGCATTTGGACTCACACTGGTAACGCATGCACTGTAGGTATATTTGATCAGCAATTTCCAACGTTGCGCTAGCAACAAGCAAGGCACTCAGTAAATCAATTTAGGAGGCCACAGATTAATACTTTTATCCCACCACAAGTGTCTGTTGCACTGTGAAATGTTAGAAATGTTGAACAATTAAATGTCATCAAACCCTCCTTTTTAAAATACCTACAGTAGTAGTGCCTCTGCTCTTATTGGGTTAGGGCTCAGCTCAGAGGACCCTGTGAATCGTTCAGTGATCAGCTGTGATACAGTTGCACCCAAACAGCAAATAATTACATGAAGATGGAAAAATAATGGCAACAAAAGCTGCACACGGCTGTTGACAAAGTAAACCAAATCTGCAGTGTTCAGACAAACAGACCTGTGTGTTGATGTTGCAAGGAGATGGTCAAAACAAAGGCAATATAACACCATCCTCTGAAATTACATGTTGCAGATGCAGCCTGAACTCAGCCTTCTTGTATAAAAACAGCTAACCAAGGAACTAATGGAACAGAAGCTCCAGCATTTCACCTCAGATATGTTCAGCTGACCTTGAACTTGGCGACTCCCTGAAAAATAAACCAGGAACAAAGTGTTGGATTTCAGAAACGAAGAGAAGACAAGAGATGAAACCCCTGACTGCTTAAGTTTCTCCAAAACAAGCAAACAAATGCAAAGCTTGTGCAGTGTTTGCCTTATTTGGATAACCTTCACAAATGAAAGACCGCAGAGACGGTCAGTTCTGTCATGGCTGCACTGTGAAATTGGTTCCTCCAGAAAATCCAGTCATGCCTTAAAGTGTGACATTCAATTTGGTGTCATGTCTTTGGACACAAAGTGAGACAAGCATATTCTTTTTGGACCCGAGTCTCAAAAATGTTGTGATGCAACTGCTGAGATAAAGAACAATATGAAGATAGTAAACAAAGATATGAAATACAGAAAAAGAATTAATAATCTTTCATTGTATTCCAGCATCCTCTACATACTGCATTTGGTCCTGCTTGATAACAACAACAACAACAACAATGTATCAGTGGGGTGACTATGTGTGACCTCATTCATTGGTCTTATCTGTTTCTGATGGTGGATAATAGGGTGATGTGCAAATCTATCCAAGTGTTGGAAGCAAGCAAAAACACAAATGACTCCTTATCAGGTGTTGATCCTGGGATCGCTCATTGTGAGCAGCAGAGACTGGTATCATCTGTTCCAAACCAGGTTATGAGCCAGAGTAGACAAGACCGGGCCTCCTGCAAGATTAAACTTAAAACAGTACATAATCGAACATCTAAGAAAAGCGTGAATAGGATCCAATTGTCGTCAATTTACTCTAAACTATAAAAATATATATTTTCCTGCACTTTAAAGAGTATATATTAAATTGAATTCAGTTTATTTATATAGCACCAAGTCACAACAGAAGTCATCTCAGGGCACTGAACAGCAACATTGATTTACATAAAAAGTAAGTTAATGACATTATTGATCTGAGGAGCCAGCAGACTGCTTTGAGTCTAACTTCGTCGCAGACGCTCATCCAACACAGAATATATGTGGGCGTCTGAAGTAAATGCAAACTAATGAATTCTTTAAAATACACATACTTGACATTTTGGGGCCTCCAGATATCTCATTCCATGAGTGGTTCTGACTTGCAGACAGTTTGTGTGAGGAAAGTCAAGTGTTGGAGTGTTTCTATATACTTGTGTGACTGTGGATTATAAACCATAGCTGCCTTTGGGTTGTTTTCGTTTTTATTATACTGAAATTCTTTGAAGTGCAAGACAGATAGACACACACTGAACCACACTTAAAAAAAAAAACTTTTACTGTTTATGTTTTAAACTCTTTAGAAAGTAATGTTTGTTATTCTTGTGTGTTTTAATGCTCTTCATGTTACATCTTTTTACCTACTGATATACAAAGTATATATATATTTTAAATTTAACATACTGACGTCTTCAGAAGTCCCTAAAATTGTATATACAACGTAATAGGAAAAGAAAAAAATGGCTATGGTTAGGCTTGAGGGAGACAGCTGCATGGTGGCTAACACGGTCTCCTCATTTCAAGAAGGTAATTTCATTTTATTCCCAAAATAGCTGTGACTATGTATGTGTGCATGGTAGTTTGTGCCATTTGTTTCTCTGTTGGCCATGCAATGAACCAGTGTCTTGTCCACCTCTCAACCAGTGACAGATGAGATAGGCTCGGCTCCTCTCCTGCAACCCCAAAGAAGAAAAACCGGGCACAGGAAGGGATAGATGGAAAATATTTATGTCTAAATTGCATCTGTTTCAATTAAGCTGCACTGTGAAAAATGGCTCTTGCCACTCATTTCTACATGAGAAATTAGCTGGGGATCATTACACAGATGCCCCTTCTCAGTGTGCAGCTCCTCATTTGTGACATATTGCCTTCTTACAAACATACTGCAGAGTAAAATGGTATGAAATGGTTCACAGTCCTCCTGCTTGGTTGTCATGGAACGTTTTGCAATGACTCCATAGCCGTCGGCTTACTCTCCACCCCCCTCCTCTCACTGCCTGTCTCAGTCAGTCACTTTTTCTCCCCCCCTGCTTTTCTTTTTCCATTTGCTCTTTTCTCTCCTTTCTTGGCTGAGATAAATAGGAGGTATTTAACTCTGATGTGAGAACGTAGTTTCTCCTGCTCAGTCAAAACTACATTTGTCAGTGCCATGGCACTTTTTGCTTGGGGTAATTGTGTGACATTGTCTCGCACGGCTGCCTGGAAATATTCCGGCAGTAGAAGAGGAAACGAGGTTGGTGGGAGAGGGAAATGTCATGCTATGTGAAAATGAAAAGAATGTGTTGTTCTGTCATGTGACTCATGCGGTGGCCTGCGTGATTAATCGTGCCATTAGGAGATGCTACTATTCCACGCTATTGGAGTCTTTTGTGCCCTAATTTGTGTTTTTGTAATTTATGTTTGAAACATTTACTGCAAAGACTTCATCTTCAAGTAGGTTAAATTTATCTGTAATTCATTTGTGTGCCGTTCATATCCACAGCCACACCGTCGTTCCAGCCTAATGTTTTAGTGGTACTCGGCCAGTTGTTTGACATTTAAACATTGAGCTGACTCATGTAGGATTAAAATTATGCTAAATTTGTATTATTTTTAGGTTGTATATCAAAGTACCACCCACTTTAAACCAAAACCTAAAATTTTCAATGAAAATCATTGCCTTGTTAAATCATAACCTACGGTTTGTTGTTCCCTTCTCCTGGTCGTGTTACATGAACACCATCTTGTGTGCTACACTGGAGGCAGGAGGCCTTCTTGTGATTTTGAGGAACAACAGGTACTCATTCAAAAAGCGTTCAATACAAAAACAACTGGACTTCATTTGTAACAGAAGACGTTTCGCTCCTCATCCAAGGAGCTTTCGAAATGTCTTCTGTTATAAATAAAGTCCAGTTGTTTTTGTATTGAACGCTTTTTGAATTCATCATGTCCTGGATGACAGAGAATCTTCACCAGCAAACAGGTACGCATGTCCAAAGAAAATGCTAAATAGGTGGTTGCAAACAAATCAAAACACTAAAACAACAGAAATGCCTTAATAGTTAGCAACATTTGTTATAATTTGTTTACCTATTTATTGCTGCAGCATGAGTTTTACTGGGATTCTTCTGTTAACAGCAAAGTTAGTCTTTAGAGTGAAATATGTAGACTGTAATCATTAAATAACCAATTAGCATTGATGTTACATATGTAAAGTTTGATCAACATTACAAGTGAAACTCAAAAAGGTCATTACATGTAGAAAATGGCCTCTATAGTTAATTTTGTGATTAACCATAAGAACATTGCAATCCATTCAGAACGCACTATGTAAATTGGACCCTTTAATAGTTTTCCTTAAAGAGGGAGTTAAAAGCTCTCTTGTGGTCTTTTCACAAAATGATTTAGCAAAAATAACCTCAAAGATTAAGCTCTCTTAAGGTGGTCTCTGGTCATTCACATTGAGCAAACCTGTGCAAGACATGTTCTGTAACAACGTATGCCTGAATGAAGCAGACATCACAAAACCAGAGCTGGACTGGTTATACTTGATTAGATGCCACCCACGCCTTCCCCCACTTTACACCTACTTGCCAACCCAGTTCTGTGACTACCTTGCTTGCTGGCTCATAGAAAGCAACAGCAAATTCAGCCCCCACATGGCCCCTCAGCTGTTTCACGCACTACACCAATGTAGGAAAAAGGTTTCTTAAACCTGTTTGGAAGTGTTTTGTAAAACATTGTATAAAGGCGGGTTTAAGACCCTATTCAAATGTGAACAATCTCCTGAAAATGTACTAAAATTTCCAATGTTAATTGGGGTGGCTTGGTGGCTCAGTGAGCTGTTGCCTCTGAGTAAGACAGTTGCCAGTTCAAATCCCGGCCCGGGACCTTTCAGACCAAAAACATGCATGCTAGTCTGATTGATAACTCTAAATTGTCCCTAGGTGTGAGTGAGAGAGTGAATGGTTGTTTGTCTCATTTGTCTCTATGTGTTCCTGTGATGGACTTGAGACCTGTCCAGGGTGTCCCTCGCCTCTCGCACAGTGATAGCTGGACATGGGCACCAGTGACCCCCGCAACCCAAATGGAAGAAGCGGGTAAGGAAAATGGATGGATGTTAATAGGGAAAAGTTACATGTAGACATGGTAATGCTGCGAATGAAAATGCTTTTCAGTGAAATTGGGAAAAACGTTGACTCCACTGTAGTAAGTAAGTAAGTAAACTTTATTTATATAGCACTTATCATAGATACAATCACAAAGTGCTGTACAACAATAAAGAAATAAAGGCTTAAAATAAAATAAAAATAATAACTCACTAATAAAAACAGTAAAAACAGTTGGTAAAAACAGTAAAACATTTAACTAAAAGCTTGTCGAAATAAAAATGTCTTAAGCTGTGTTTTAAAAGAATCAACAGAGACGTTCACACGGAGAGACAGGGGCAGGGCATTCCACAGCCGGGGGGCTACGGCCTGAAAGGACAGGTCACCCCGAGTTTTAAACCGGGTCTTAGGAACCTTAAGAAGGTTCAGCGCTGAAGACCGAAGGGTGCGGGCTGGAGAATAAGGAATCAACATTTCAGTGATGTACTGGGGGGCCTGTCCATTTAAAGCTCTAAAAGTCAAAACTAAGATTTTAAAATTAATTCTAAATTCAACAGGCAGCCAATGAAGAGAAGAGTAGTTTCCATGCCAGGTCAGTAGCTGGCAGTATGTTTTTTTTTTTCATTTTTTATTTCTGTCATACCTGTATCCACATAGATAAGATAAGAAAAGAAAAGACAATATAAGACAAGATAAGATAAGATAAGATAAGATAAGATAGAACTTTATTTATCCCAATGCTTCTTTCTTGAGCATGAAAACAGTTACAGGCTCATTCAGTATTTTAAAAATGCAAGAAATGGATCTTTGCTGTCCTAAGAATGGTTGCATATATGGTTTATGTCAGAAGGTCTGATACATTGAAGAATTAGCAGTGTGAACAGCCCTCTGCTATCACCACTGTTAATGTCATTCATCTGCTTGCACAAGCACAGAAAAGCTATTGACTGCAGCCGTGGGTAATGTGCATGTGTGATTTCACACAGATGCTGGGCGTTTTCAAAAACTTCCACTATGATACCAGAATTCAAGAAAGTTTTGGTGTAAGAGAATACAATTGCTGTTGTTGTTTACATAAACCTCTGAATTGCAACAGAAATGTCTAGTTTCATTTAAAAATAGTGCTGTGAAAAGAGGGTCTAAATAGGTTTCTTCATTGATTGCATTGTTCCTACTTAAGTTCATTACTCATTGATTGAACTCATTCTCTGTGAGCACAGGTGCATCCTTTCAGTGATTTAGGCAGCTTGAACCCTCCAGGTTTACCGCTGGAGGACTCTGAGGGCAAATGCCACAGAATATTCTGCACATAGAATTATGTTTTGAACAAAACTACTTTACTCTTACAAATACTCATATAATCATTTTAAAGTGCCAATATAACATTATTTTTGTCAGTATTATGTTCCTCATCTCTCCACATGCATGAAATGCTAATGACAAAAGTAGCAAGGTGTGCTCAACAGAGGAGCATCAATGACAGCAAACATATTTATAAGGTCTGACTGAAAATGAAAAGCTGGTTGGGCACATTAGTGTGTGGGACATGTAAGCTACCGGTAAGCTAAGCTAAGAGCAGTATCTAGACTAAACAGGGTTTGTGACAGTATTTCTCAAAAGCCTTGTTCATATGTAGTCTTAAACCTACCATGGCAATAACATGTTGACCTTATTAGTTACAATAGGAAGTGTGCCAAATAGATTGTAGTGAAAAAAAATGTTGCTTTTTTGTGGAAAAAAGTAACACAATGACCATTGTTATTTTCCAAAATGTTTGACCTGGAATCACTAGTTTATTCAGACCGAATCATTAAAAGAAGATTGAGAAGATCTTTCTGAATGCATGGCTGTATGTAAACAAAAAGACCACAGTTTAAGCTAAGGTTGTATCCAAATTAAACCTGTCAAGACAAATCAAAAGCACTATTTTTGTTTGTTTAACTGTGCAATGTATTTCCAATTACATACAATGCACTGTGTTCCAAGAGGCAAATATTTAGACATGTAGATGTGAACCAAAGTAAGTTTAAGTTGTGAAACATCTCTTTGTGTCCAGAGCTCACCACCTTCCCAAGCTTCCCAGTCATTCAAATGGTAAACCAGCAGAACCAACTCCTAATTCATTGGGAAGCATTAACAGTCCAGTCCAGCTCCCCACACTCCAGTCTGACTCACTGTTTCCCACTACTTTCTCCAAGAAGACAAAAGGAAAGTATTTACCATGAGAAAAGAGACAGAAAGAAGAGTTAGAGAGCTGGATGTGGCACGCTTAATCTGTAATCTGTCTCTGACATTTTCTTCGAAGCATGCCCCATTTTCCCCTTTTTTGTCTGGGCTACCTGTTTTATGCATTATTCTTCTCACTTCTTGGTTTTACGTTGACAGGTCGTCAGTTCCACTTCTTCATTCTTAGGAAATATAACTAAAATCAAATACATCACACAACAGACTCACAAATACAGTGCACAAATAACTGAAAAGTGTAGTCAAAGTTATTTTGAATATATATCATCTCCATAAAAACTACAGTTATTTCACTATAGTTTTCTGATGAGAATGGGGTCTTGAAAGAACATCTGTCTGGAAACATAAAATGCCTGCAGGAGGCATGCACCATGTTGATTGGTGAAACCTAAAGCATGCACCTAATTACCATCCAGTTTTTCTCGGCATGTCCCTCAGCAACACTCCAAAACCAAGATAAGGCCACGTTCTACTTGGGTGATCCAAGTTATGAGCAACAGCGAGAACAGCAGGATGGCAGTCTTCACTGAGTGGAGATGAATGAATGAGTTTTGTGATCACTCACTCTGCTTGGGATTTGTAGTTACTCCAAAAAGTAAACCCTCATTTAAATATCCACTCGCAGTTTTTCCTTAAAAAAAAAAAAAAAAAAAAAAAGCACAACTCTAAATTTCAATGTTGAATAGCAGGGTGAGATGTTTGATGGGTTTTCCTGGCTTTCAGTAGCTTTTTTTTTTGTGATTGACAGTAGCTTCAGAATTCAGTGAATCTCAAATACGTTAATTTATGAGGAAAAACCTACCAGAAAGAAAAGATCAGTCTTCTGGCTTAAACTGGATATGAAGACGATCATGAAAGTCTCTCTGTAATTGATCACTTTTCTCTCTGTGTTTTAGACAGTTACATGCCTCAGTGGTTCGATGATGCTCAGTGATGGGCTTGCATGTGAACTGTCATGGAAGTAATTATACTGTAAATACCATTTGTTTGTGTATGTATGTGTATTTTTGTGTGTCATAGGGCTTGACAGCTGAGGGCAGGCTGGCATGACATCATAAGCAGCATTAAGAGATGATGAGGCTTGAGAGTGTTGACATTTGATGCCTCTTTGGTTAGACTTTATGTGGTTAAATTGATGCAGTACAGAGAACATTTTGGATAGTGATTTTATTTTGGTAGATAGATATATTTGAGAACCTTATACGAGAAGAGCCAAAACAGAATTTGTTCTGTTCAGAATATAAACATCAACCATTCTATACTATTTATGAGTGGATTTGTTGCAGTCCGTTTTAACCAGGCTGATTACAAACTCAATATTTATTGGTTTAATGACAAAACATCATTGACCTGTGTGTAATGTTGATTTTTATTAATTTTTTTCTTCCACAACTACAAATCTGCAACTTAATAGTCTGGAATAAAAAACAGTAAGTGAGAAAAAAAAATATTATTATAATCTAATATGGTAATTTTGTAAATTCAAAATCAAGGCAAAGTTTCACAGAGATGACATGTTACTACTTGTAAAGCCTGATGGTAGAAAATGCTTCCAGTGAGATTTACACTTTGAAAAACTAGAACCACTAGGGTCACAGTTCTGACAGAAAACAGAAACCTGAAGTGTACAGTAGTCTAAAATAACCAGAGTTCTTATCTGTTGAAGACATCTCATACAATTTTATTTTACTTTGACAATTTGTTATTTAAATTTACCATCATGTACATGGCTGAAAGATTGTTCGCTTCATATGTTCCCTGTAATACACTGGTGATACGTCCAGAGTATATTATTCAAGATTCAAGGTTCCAGGTGACTTTATTGTCATTCGCATCACGTGGTACACGAGGTGGAACGAAATTGTTTACTCAAGGTCCCAGTTACACCCAAAAATATAAAGTATATATAAAAAAACTGTATACAAGGATCTAAGATACATGCTACTTACTTTGTAATATAAATAAGGTGTATTAAACAGCAGCCTGAACATGAGTCTGTTGTGAGCAGATGGGTATGAATATAGCAGTTTATGGGTAAGGAATCAGCAGCATGGATAATCAGAAGCACAGATAAAATGACAAATCTCCAAATAAACTGTCATTACAGTGATTTTCCTGGTTAGGGATTTATTAGTTTAACAGCTTCAGGGTAGAAGCTGTTTCTCAGTCTAGCGATTCTGCACTTAATGCTCTGCAACCTTCTGCCTGTGTGGAGCGAGGTAAAAAGTGTGTGTGCTGGGTGAGTGTGGTCCTTCATGATGCAGGTGGCCCTCTTCCTGCATCTGGAGGTGTAGATGTCTGTGACGGTGGGGAGGCTGACTCCAACAGACTTCTGTGCAGCCTTCACCACTCTCTGCAAAGCTTTTCTTTCTGCAGCTGTGCAGCCTCCATGCCACACATTGATGCTGGAGCACAGGATGCTCTCCACTGCACACCTGTAGAAGGAGGTGAGGACTGAGCTTCCTCAGTCCAGCTCACCTCAGCCGTCTGAGGAAGTAGAGTCACTGATGAGGTTTCTTGATCAGGCTGGTGGTGGTGTTGCTCCAGCTGAGGTTATCATTCAGGTGCACACCCAAGTACTTGTAGTTGGAGACCACTTCAACCACAGATCCTTTTATGCTCAGAGGAGGGTAGGTATGTTTGTTCCATCTGAATCCACAATTATTATGTCTCTTTGATCAAGATTTCAATATGTTACAAGAAAGTTAGTCTCTTAGGAACCAAAGTACAAAGATATTATTTGTTGCCTTAATTTATTTTCAATATGAAATTAAACATTTTTAACTTCACGGGTAACACTAAAAACAATGCTTATTTACACAATGACAGTCATATTTATCTTCCTTAAAGTTAATAATTTGTTATTTTCCAAAAACCTATTCTGAGTTATGGTATGAAATAACAGATGCACAAATAAAGTGTGAAATGCTAGATTTTAATGATCTCACAGTGAAACTTGTGGCTGTGTATCCAACATGCGGGTTTCAGAGTGACATAAGTTAACCTCAAACTCTTACCAGTCAGGAGATCTGATTATTGCACAGAAAACTGTGTCAAGTATGTGATTTTTCTTGAGGAACAGATTTGCATTAACAGCCTGTCTACTCAGAGAGCACTGTGTTGATGAGATAATGGCTCCCCTTACATCTAATGGAACACTAATTGCACTGTTCTCAATAAGAAAATGAAATTTCTGTGTTTGTCAAGCTCTTGCATTGTCAGTAATAAAAAGGTTTTAATCCAAGATCTCTGAAGCTGTCTGAGTAGTATTGTTAAATGTAATAAAAATAGAAACTGTAAATAATTTGCACTATTTAATGTGCTTTGTGTGGATATTTTATGATTAATTCCTGTTACATGTATATTTCTTGTTGCATTTTGTTCCATTGTTGGTCAGGCTGTTACAAAAAAGAGCCTTTGAGCTTTGAGATGCATCATAGCACCAGTTCTTTCAGTACATTTAGTGATAAATGTTGCGCAGGAAAAAGCCTCGGAGACTGAAAGGGATGGGATGGGTTTACTGGTGGTGGCAATCACTCTCTCAATTGGGGTTCTCAGCTTGATTTTGTCAGGAGAGGGAAAATGTTTCTAGCTGAAAAGTCACTCTTCATGTTCTGAAACAGACCTTGTGTATCAAAAAAGAAATAAAACGTTCTAAGGAAAATTTTGTTTCTGTCTGTCAATTGTACTCACCTGCTTTCAGATTTATTTTTTTTTTGTATTAAAATAATAAATAAAAAAAGTCAGAGTCCATGAAACTCATTTTTGGACAATTTGTTTAATTCTCACTTTTTGTTTTGTAAGTCTTCATTGATTTTTGACCTGTTCATACTTGAGGTTGGTGCGGCTCCCTATTGGGCTTCAGCTGTGTTAGGGCTTTTCTTGCGCTTCATGGTTGACGGTGTGAGAATGTTCTGCTTTCTCTCTGCTTGAATAGCTTTAAAAATATTGATTACACAATGAATCTTGGATTATTTATTTCAATGCTAAAGACATCAGAATAACTTTCTGTGGAATGTTCAATCATAATGAATGCATAGCCATTAAGAAGTGGTTTGAAGTCCTCAGTCCCACATCAGCTGAAGTGGTTCAGGCATCTGTTTGATAGAAGTCCTGGATAGTCTGGATTAGGTGAGTTGGAAAAATGAATAAATAGATTGATTGCTGGGCAAACATTTACACCATTTTTTTCCTGTTTATAATTTCTTCCACTTATTTTTTGCATTATTTTGTATTCTTTGTGCTTGTTCTTAACTTAAATTTAGCAAAACGCTTAGCTCAATTGGTCATAAGGTGCTATGACTTTCAGTATTTATAACTTTTTTTATTATTTACCTTTGTTGACAAAAAATACATTCAGAAATGCATTGAGATCTCTTCTCCGTTCACAAAGACAATGAAATTGAACTGAGCATGCTTGCTCTATTATTTGTCTTCTAATGCTTCTTTTAGCTTTTAGCTATTTTCTTGTTAATTTTAGTTTGTTGCTATTATTTTGCTACATTTACCCTTTAGCTATGGTTTTGCTAATTTGAACTTATAGCTATTGTTTGGCTACATTTAGACTCTGTTCTCTTTTCTTAACTTCAACAAATTTCAGCAGTTTTTTAGCACAGAGAAGTGGATGAAGTCTGGTGGTTGCATTGGAGCCAGATTGTATTGTGTCACAAGATAATAAAAATAAATGATAAAAACTTGGAAAAAATCTTAATATTAGAAGCAAAATGTCTTCAAAAGCAGACAATCTATCTATATAAGCATTTATATTAATTGTGCATCTGTAGTGAGAATAAAAGCAGAGCAACTAAACTGACTCTGGTCTTCTGTGTGTGTATGTGGGATTGATTAGTAGCCAATGTTGTCGTAATGGATCAAGTCTGATCCTTAACAACATGAGTCACAGGTACATGTAGTATTTTTAGTTAGGCCGTTTGTGAAAGATTGTGTTTTCGTGCAATGTCCTGATGAGGATAGCTCAAGCTGTGTGTGTGTGTGTATGTGTGTGTGTAGTTCAGGAGCTTGGCAGTGTATGCCATGCAGGCAATTAAAACTGTTCATTAATGCTTTGTTAGACAACACTCCAGCTAATCCCATCATATGGCAGGCAGCGATAAGAGCATTTTCCTCTCTCACTGCCTGTCTGTCCATCTCTCTGCTGGAAGGAGATATGCTATCAGGGCCTCGTTGTGAAGAAATAACACACATGAGTCATATTCTGATTCAGATTTCTGTCAGGGATCGTATCGTAGATGGAGGAAGGTTTTGCCCATGTGCCCCAGATCACTTTTACCTTAAAGTTTTGTGAAGAAGCTACTTTTTTTTTCTGTTTTAGGGAATAAAATGATTTTCTGAAACAAATCACAATTTCTGAAATGACACATTGGAACGTTTTTATGATCCAGTGTCATCTTCAAAAGGATGGGCTTAATTTTGTAGAAGGATAGTGGGTTAATAAATGTCACATGTTGGATCAAATAACATACTTTATTTAATCTTTTTTTAGTCATGGCAACAAAAAAAGCTAGTTAAACTTTAGGACTTGGTCATTTCATGTAGGAAAAGAATGTTGACTATCAACGGGAACTGAAAAACAAAAGCTAAGTCTTTGGTTTAACTGTATTTAAACCTGACAGGATGTGTTTGACCTCCTCGAATACAACTCAAGATGAGCGTTTTCACATCAGAGAAAATGTTAAAGGCAGATGTTTGCGTTTCAGAATCAAGGCTTGTGTCAGGTTTGTCCAACACATCAGGCACCAGCACAATCTTTCCACCGGCTCGCTCATTGCCCAGAATGAAATGAGCCCTCGCTGCAGGTAAAGCAGGCTGAACAGCTACTACATCAGATCTAACAGGGACATGGCACAAAGAAGCAGATAAAAAAAGTAATTCCAATACTTTGACCAGCTGCACTTTGACAGGAGGACATGAAAGATAAAGCTAACACTTGAACCATTTAATTGATTTTTACACCTGCCTACTTGTCTATCAGATAGTTACTCTAATCAGTCGGGCTTTATATTATCACTCGCTGACTATAATGTAACTGTCTCCATTTGTGTGCATTAATTTGTTTGTCTGATTTGTTAGCAAAATATCTCACAAACCAGGGAATGGACTTTAGTGAAACTATCTCCACTGCAGGTATGCAGTGGAGAGCATCCTGTGCTCCAGCATCAACGTGTGGCATGGAGGCTGCACAGCTGCAGAAAGAAAAGCTCCGCAGCGAGTGGTGAAGGCTGCACAGAAATCTGTTAGAGTCAGTCTCCCCACCATCAAAGACATCTACATATCCAGATGCAGGAAGAGGGCCACATGCATCATGAAGGACCCCACTCACCCAACACACACGTTTTGACCCGCTTCCCTCAGGAAGGAGGTTGAGGAGCATTAAGTGCAGAACCACTAGACTGATGAACAGCTTCTACCCTGAAGCTGTTAGACTCATAAATCCCTAATCAGGATAATCACTGTGAAAAAAAATCACTGTAATGCCACTTGATTGTTGATATGTGCTGCTGACTATCCACGCTGCTGATCTCATGCTGCTGATTTATTTCACTCTTCTGTGTTCATTCGTACTCATCTGCTCACACAGACTCATGTTCATGCTGCTGTTGTTCGGCGTATTGTTTTTGTACTACTAGTGCAGTGTACTCTTAGTTTAGTGTGTTTCTTAGTTCATATCTTAGAGCTTATTACTGTTTTTCTTTTACAATTTATACTTTTGTTGGATGTAACTGGGACCCTGTGTACACAATTTCATTCTACCACATGTACCACATGAGATGCAAATGACAATAAAGAAACCTTGACCTTGACCTTGAAAAATAATAATTTACTGTAAATATACATCCATCCATTATATTTTACTCGCTTCTTCCTTTTTGGGTTGTGGGAGTCACTGGTGCCCATGTCCAGCAATCATTGTGCAAGAGGCAGGGTACACCCTGGACTGGTCTCCAGTCCATCACAGGGACACATAGAGACAAACGAGACAAACAACCATTCAGTCTCTCACTCACACCTAGGGACAATTTAGAGTTACCAGTCAGCCTAACATGCATGTTTTTAGTCTGTGGGAGGAAACCGGAATACCTGGAGAAAACACACGCATGCACCGAGAGAACATGCAAACTCCACCCAGAAAGGCCCCCGGACCGGGGTTTGAACCAGGGTAACCTGCTCGTTGAGAGGCAGCAGCTCTACCAACTGTGCCAATGTGCTGCCTACTGTAAATATACAAGTGAAAATTGTTTGGTGTCAGTTTGATTCAAGATGGCCACTAATAACTAACTGATCAAGGCACAAACAAAAATGGTTCCAAGTCCATTTTATAATTGTTTTATCTAAACTTTGGTGTGGTAGTAGCAGATTGTCCTCCCAAACATGGAATCCAAACACAAACAGATGGAGCTAGATGTTTGATTAAAACATTATCAGTAATTTTTGAAGTGAAACCCATGTGTCTGAGCAAAATATGTCACAAATCAATGGGTGGATTTAAATGAAGCTCTGAGAAATTAATCATTTGATTCACATCGTCTACAAACTTTGAAGCCATCCTGACTCATGATGGCTATTGTAGCCTTAGTAGACACAAATATGACTATAAATCATTCAGATAAAGATATTGAGCTAAAATATAATGTAGCTGAACACGTTTTAAGCACTAAGTTTGCATAAAATCTTTAAAAATTGGCATGGATAATGGAGCATTATTTTTAGAAATGCTGGATTTTAGTTATTGTTTGTTTAGCAGCATGTGCTTCACACAAACCTGTCTTAATTTTCTGTTCCACATTATACTGTTTATTTTTTAATGAAGTATTTAGGACCAAGATGCCAAGAAACAAAATGCTCCATTTCTGACAGTTTGGTTTCTTTTTAGATTTTAAAAAAGCAACTGCTGCACAGCCACTGGGGGACGGATGATGCATTGTGACTGGGAGGTTTAGGCCGGCGGCCAGGACAGCTCGAGTCTCTGCTGGCACAGATTTCACTGCAGGTGTCTGAAGGATATTACTGTGGCAGCAGAGAGCCATTTTGTCAGATGCTATCAGCTGAGCTTAAAGCCTGCCAACATCTTTGCGGTGATGGAGCTGATTGCATATTCATTCCCACTTATGTAATAAACTGTGCATTAGCATTTGACTGAGCAGGTCAGGACTGTGATGTAAAGGCACATTTTGAAGAATATTTTCAAACCTTTTGAGCTGAAGTTTGGAAGTACTGATAAACTATTCATTCATATACTATTCATTTGGCAAACTAAAATGATTTCATTAGTTTTTTTTGTTTTTTTTTAACACTGACTTGTAAAACAAATTTATTAGGGTTTGAAGTGGATGTGAATAAATTCAAACTTACTTTAAAAGGACATGAAACTGACATTATAATCTATAGATCTTTATTTTTGAAGATAACATATATAGCAATCATGCTTTTTCATATAACACCATCTAAAGACATTTATTATATTTTTACATAGAATATTTTACATTAGGCCCATGTAACAGCTAAAAATATACAAAACAATATTCTCTGACTAGACATTTCTAATAAATTATTATATATAATCTTTAATATTATTACTTCTAATATGTTATTATCATTTTTTTTTTCAGCAGAGAGAAAGATATGTGACTTAGTTTCTGAGATAGTATTATTGCAGAAAACAGCAAATAATATCACATTTTTCATTCAACATTTTGACGTAATAAAAAGAAAAAATAAACTCGGCTTGTACGGACATTCACAGATACATGTATTACACAGTCTAGTTTACAACATCATTCAAGAGAGAAACTGCAGAATGGTAACTTTGTACAAAACTCATGGAACGCTTTTGTCATTGCACATTTTATTTCACATATCTTTGAAAGAAAAATGTAGATGAAAGAAAAAACGGGACTGATTCAACCTGATTCCTGTCGCATGTAGCTGCCACTGAAGCTAATTCTTTTGACCCTTCTATGTGATACTTGCGGTTTGTCACAAACGTAGCATATTCATATGGTTTACATGTATTTCGATCATGCAGTTTTGTACAGAATCAGTGAAATGATAGGTTTTAATTTCTCGCTTGAGAAGGGATCTTTTCAGTGACGTTGATCTGTTAAACATCCGACTGTGTTCTGTTGTGGTTACGCTCATTTGCCAGATTTAATTTCTGATTGAACCAAAGTTCCTCGCTCCAAGTTTCATAATGAATATCTGCACTTGGTACAGAGTCAAAACATGTGATATTTTCTATTTAAAAGGCCACAAACAGATGAAACACCAGCAAGAACCAACAATTTGGATCAGGTTTTAATGCAGCTTTGTGCATGTTTATACTAAGACTTTTGCTGCGTGTTTAATTCATAAAGGGGATGATAGAAAGTCAATAGTTAGATTTTTTTTTAATGCAGTCTTTATTAATTGAATGTTTCAGGGTGGTGTCTTGAACAATTTGGTCACATCTACCTTTGTTCCTGAGGAGTGTGTTATTAAACAAGTATGTAAGTAAAGAAGTGCAGTTAGAATAAGAGTGGAAATCCATTTTACTTCCTCCAATGCAAAACACCAGACACAGCATTATGCACTGTTTTAGTTCACAAAATAAATTCAATTTAGCACTGGATCAATGCAACGATGTGCTTTCTTTCCACAATCAAATTTCCCATTTGATTGGAGGGTGGAAATGTGGGATTTTTCTTATTAAAAATTGTTCACAGAGTAAACTTGTGCTTGTAGGCTGATTATGTGTTTTTTCTTCTAAATTATTGCTCTACGTCATCAAAAAGGGGTGCTTTTATTCAATCTGCACGCAGTCAGCAGGTCAAACTCCCGCACAAATTGTTCAAGCTAGAGCGTGATTTGGTCCCTCTCATGTTCACACATAGAAAATCACCGACAAATGACTGTAATAAAAAAAGGATTCAGACTCTATAAAAGGAATTGTTCTTTACAAAACAAACGGTTATAACAGTCTCTTGCTAAGTTTTTCTTCATTTGTTATTTTTGCTGCTGTCACAGGTTTCAGTCACGTCAAAAAGAAGAAACTCTATTTTGTGCTTTTCCTATGCTGCTCCCAACGTGGGTGGTAAACATTTCTGGTGGTGTGAAGGATTTTGCGAGGGTCTGATAGTCTGACCAAGTTATAGTTTACACTGATTTGGCCTTACCTGTTGCACATTCCCATATTGTCTTGGCCTTATATATGTGGATAATAAATCATTTCTTCATAAATTTAAACTTTTGTTTTCCTTCCGACACAGCATTTAATTTATTGTATTTATTTAACGTGCAAAACAGAATATTTTTATTTATATTTTCTTTGTACAGTAATCGGGGTTTAGTGTATTTGTTAATTTCTTGCATGAATAATAGTATTGATTCAACATGAGCCTCCTGATTTAAATTGTACATATTTAATATACAATAGTTTTCTATAAGTCATGGTTTCTTTCCCAAGAAAATTAAATTTTTTTTTGCATAATACAATTTTATAATATAACAACAGCGTTGCTGGGTAATTTGTATTTTCCTTCACACATTTTATAACTCTGTATTATAAAAATAAACAACAGAAAACCCCCTAAAAATAACTGTAATCAGGTTGGTTTCACGTGTCCCCAGGAGGTAGGTGAATAAAAGCAGACATAGAAGTCTAGTGGTCGTTCCCAACCTTGATTACGATGGAGCGCTGGTCTTGCCGTTGAACCACAGAAACAAGTTTTAAGTTTAGATGTAGGCCTCCTCGTTGGCTGGGTTCTGATTCTGATTTTCTAGCTGCTGATCCGGACCATTTTCTTGAGTCTTCGCCAGCGCCACGGGTTTGAACATCATCCGCAGACGCTACGAAAAGCATTAGTGACAAAACTGATCTTACAGCTGAATTTAAAAAATATATAAACTAACTACTGCTGCTGACATGACAGGAAGTAGAAGACAAAAGCACAGCTGTAAGCATGATGCCATCAGAGGAAGCTTTGTCCTAGAAAGAAAACTCATACTTCTTAAATTTCTCCCAAATATTTTCAGCTATGAAAAGTAGAGGGCCGGTCCAATTTACAGGCCATTTTAATGGATTGTCCACCCAGGCAGGTGGCAAGCACTACTCAGCTGCCTGATTGCTACAATTAGACAATCCGCCATCAGCTGCAGGATTTGACACCTGCATTTCGCCTCTGATAGCCTCGGCTGCACCGCCTGCAATTATGGCACATTCATTCTGTCAGCAGTGGCTAGAAGCTACATCTGCCACCAGCACACTGTGGATGAATGCATATCAAAAAAGCTGTTAATGTGAATTTTCTGCAAAAAGCAAAACAAAACAGGTATTATCTGTCGTTATTAAGACTGCCCGGTTTATATAAGTGCATCATCGGGCTGCAGAAAGGTGAATGTAATTTCCTGAGAATCCAGTGGCTGTTAAACAGAAGGCCGTGAAAAATTGCCTCACAAAACTAATTAAAATTCTCTTTTGCTAATCCTTTTATCACAGCTCTCTTCATTTCAATTTATTATTACTCCGTCGAGGATGCTTGTGTGTTTTCTCATTACAAAACCACTGACTGACAGTACCAGAGTATAATCCTCAGAGCAGAGCACCGAGCTAAAGTCAGCATGTTCTTCTCTGGCGTTTGGGCTTCCTTTGCCTTCTTAAATGCAAAATGTATTCCAATATATTTATAAATGTATGTGTTTACTGTAAAGCTGTTGCAAATGAGAGTGAAGACAAAGTGCTGCAGATTCTGGGTTCCTGCTTCTGAGCTGCTGTTATAGTAAAATGTTTGTTGAAGCTTCCTGTAAAGTTTCAGCATTTTCCCCACAATCTTTGGAGCTTGTGTGCTATCTTTAAATGTCACTGGTATACGTAAGTGACTGTAGGAAAATAAAATAATATAAAGCAATCCATTTAATCTCTCAACACTACCTACCAGGTGTGGTTGTGCATTAAAATTTAGACAACATATACTCACATTCTAATTTTACCTGCTCTGGAAAAGCTGAGCGCACTCTATGGAATACTTTCTTGATTTTTACTTACAAACCAACGCTAATGTAGTCGTGTTTAAAAGTCAACTTTAACGTGTTCATGTGGGAGTTCTGCTCTGCCAGCTCCTGCACCCACAGCCATACTCTAATCTGCTACACCTGTGGATCATCGACTTGATAAGCATGAGGAGCATAAAAGGCAGCAGAAGACATTCAGCCAGCGCTGGAGCACTACTTGCCAACGGTAGTCTTGTTCTAGTCTTTTACTCATCTCTAAATCCAGGTATTAATGATTTGTATTTCTCTCGGCGCCTCCAGTGAGGTACCCTTGATGTCCGCCTGTTTCCTGAATCCTCCTCTGTGCCTCATCAGCTGCCTCCATGTCTTCCTACCACTTGCCTAACGCCTGCCATCGTCCAGACATACACATCCGTCTTCTGAAACCATTTGGTTCAGCCCTCCCCACATCTGGAAGATCAGCAATAACATTATCACCCTTTACTACAAGATTCCCAATTACCCCTTTGCTCTTTAGGGTTCCAGTCTCCTCCCTGGCTTATTACATCATTTATCACGTGTAAATTAACATTGTAAGTTCATTCTGAGTCTTGGTCTCTGTTCCCTTTGGTCCTGACATCTGGGCATAGTCGCAGTCGTTAAAGTTAAATCATTTTGCAAGCTTCATCGATAAACTTTAGATATAAAGAGCTCAAATCTACATTCGATCTTACCTCTTTGTATGTGCCTTTGAGTGTGAGGAACATGTAGCCCATGTAGCCGGGGATCAGGACCATGGAGGATAGGGCCATGCACCAGCCGACTCCCTGTCCCCAGCCCGGGAACACATAATCGCCCATGGTGAGCGGGACCATCTGCACTGCACTGAACAAAAAGACGCCCTGGACGAGAAAGTGACAAGTGAAGAGATCTCAGAAAATTTCTCATCACACACATGAACATTATAAATGCACAAAATAATCAAGTGTTTAAAAATTAGAGTGATTTTTAAGAACATTGCTGTTTTGCACAATGTGTAAACATTTAATTGGTACCATATGATTACTATGACAATAGAAAGTAACAGTAATTGTGCTTATTAACTGTTAATGAAGAAAAAGCTGTACAGCAAAAAAGCCACAGCTCATTTTACCAAAATGATTTTTTTTATATATGGTGCAATTCTTTCTGAGAAGTCACAAACATTTTGATCTGGTTGGACAAATAGTTTTCATGTTAGTAAGCTGCATATGTTGGCATGAGAAGTCAACTTACAGCCACAATGAGAGGAGTGAAAACAACCCAGCAGGCCTTCCACCACAAACAGGGTCTGTAACCAATCATCTCCTCAATGTTGTCGTAGAATTTGTTCACACCTGCAACAAAAAATGTGAAAATGTTTTTGTCTGTTGTTTTTATATTGTTTTAGGACTGCATTATTCATCAGCTTAGGCTTGAGTTTAGTTTGCTGTTTGATTTCACGACTTGGTATTTTCTGAGACTTAAAAGTTGTTTTAAGATGTAAAAAAATAGAAATTATGTATCTATCTATATATATTTTCACAGAAAAATGTGTTGCTCACCATAGAACCATGAAATTGAGATGCACTCAAAGAACACAAGGAAAAGCAGAGACATCCCACTTGCTGAGTAGTAGTCAAATAGTTTAAATACGTACAATCCACCCTGTAAACCAAGCAATTAACACAAAAAAGATGATGATCAACAACAGGAGAGGTAGTTATATTCATGTTATATATTCATGTGCATATTGCTTTGTGTGTTGCCTGTTTTTCTGTTTGTACAGAACTTTGGTTGGCCTTGTTGCTGTTTTAAGTGCTCTATAAATAAAATGGTATGGTATGGAATAGTATGGTATGGTATGGAATAGTATGGTATGGTATGGTATGGTATGGTATGGTATGGTATGGAATAGTATGGTATGGTATGGAATAGTATGGTATGGTATGGTATGGGGCAGCACGGTGGCGCAACTGGTAGAGCTGTTGCCTCTCAGCGAGCAGGTCCCCGGTTCAAATCCAAGTGCCTTTCTGGGTGGAGTTTGCATGTTCTCTCCGTGCATGTGTGGGTTTTTTCCAGGTACTCCGGTTTCCTCCCACAGACCAAAAACATGCATGTTAGGCTGATTGGTAACTCTAAATTGTCCCTAGGTGTGAGTGAGAGAGTGAATGGTTGTTTGTCTCTATGTGGCCGTGTGATGGATTTGCGACCTGTCCAGGGTGTACCCAGCCCCTCGCACTGTGATTGCTGGACATGGGCACCAGCAACCCCCGTGACCCAAAATGGAAGAAGCAGGTAAAAGATAATGGATGGATGATATGGTATGTTCAAGTTCAAATTCAGGTTTCTTTGTTTTCATTCTCATCACATGTGGTACATGAGATGGAATGAAATTATGTACTCAAGGTGCCAGTTACACCCAAAAATAGCAATAGCATGTACAGGACAGACTTTAATTGGTGCAGTTGAATGTTGCAGTATTAACTGAGCATAAATAGATGTGGCTGCAAGGAGGTGGAGATATTCAAATATCTCCAAGTTTCATATACAAAAACAATCACAGCCTGTGGTGAATTGACGTTTTTATGATTTTAATGGTGATTTGTTTAAAAAAAACTTTTAAACTGTTGAACTATTGCTGTTTTTAGGACTCTAAAGTAAAAATATAAAGGTTTGCACTGTTTAGACAGCAACAAAAAGGCCCAGTGGGGTTAGATCACCCTTGTCCAAATGTGGCCAAACTGAAGAGTTAAGAAATATACTGGATTATTTTGGTTTCAGAAGTTTGTAGTAACTTTTTCCACAGATAAAATAAAACTTAATTGGACTAATAATATCTAACAATGTGAGTAGAATGATCCGAGACAATTTTCTGCAATGGAAATGTGTACAAATATCAAAACAGATTGTCCATTCTGAGAGAGAGAGTATTTTTTGACTTAAATGTTTGGTTACTACACATGAAGGTCATACCAGAATCAAAAGGGTGATCCAAACCAAGTCTGATGCGAAGCAAACTGTGTCACTCAGTCAGACTGCTTCATATTTCAGACAAAATAACCGAATACGTAGTCATATTTACCTGTGTGATGTTAGACAAGCCAATTATATAAGAAACAAGGCAGACGACAGCGATGAAGATCTCTCGACGCTTTCGGAGGACCCGAGGAAATTCATCAACCAGCGCAGTGATGAAACCTTCCACAGTGCAGAACTGCAGAGTTGGCAGAGCCGTTTCAAAACTGTTACTAATTCCTCTGCTGCCACAATAAAACTAATGCAAAGGTTTACTACAAGACTGAAAATGTTATATCAAGGCACAATAAGCTACGTATTAAGGCACATTACAGTATAAAAATTTGTAATCTGAAACAGTAAAATTTGTGGTTACAATGGGAAATCTTTACTATTTGCAGCTTAGAAATGAGATAGAAAGTACTGCAAAGGCCCAAAGGTCAATGCATTTTTATTGGATAATTTTCACCTGGCTGTCGATTCCCAGCATCAGCAGCATGGAGAAAAAGAGAATTGCCCACAAAGGAGAGATAGGCAGCTGGGTGACGGCCTCAGGATATGCTAGAAATGCCAGACCAGGTCCTGATTGAAGAAAGATTACACTTATTCCCCATATACATCACAGTAATAATAATGTATGAGTCATATAAATACACAACTATCTACAAGTGAACATAGTGTCTAATAAATGCTTGCTGATAATGAAAGTAAAAAAGAAAATGAAACTGAATGAAAAAAATGCAAAGAATTAATCATGACAGTCAAGGTGAAAGTCTGTCAAAATATCAAACAAATGAACATTTACTTTTTTAATAATTCCTGAATTTACAAAGTGACAAAGAAAAACATCCCATCTTTTTGACTGTTAGTTCAAAGTCTACGTAGTTGGAAAAAAAATCTCCTGCTTGAGTCTGTTGTTACTATTGAGTTTCAACATTGATTGCAATTACCTGAAGCTGCCACATCAGCAATTGGTCTCTTTGTTACGTGAGCCATGAATCCCACAATGGAAAAGATGACAAAGCCGGCAAACATACTGGTGAAGGAGTTGATGCAGCAGACGATGATAGAATCTCTGCAGGGGAGATAGACAAAGCGCAAGGCAGCCATTGTCACGCTTGTATCAATTCCTTATCAACCCGTCACACATTGTGGACAAGCGGGGGGGGGGGGGGGTTAGGTGTTGAAAGCCATTTTTTATCCTTTGTTTGCACAGTGGATGAAAACATACAAACTGACCTGATCTTGTTTAAAATGGCAGAAAAATATAGACATTTTAGCATATTTAATAGCAAAATTAAACACTTATCTGCTTTTAAAAGCCTACCCTTGAAGTAATGTCTGAATCACATGTAACTACTGGAACACAAGGTAAAGCCAAATCAATGAAACAAACGACACCTTGTGACTGAAAGGTCAAATATTTTCTGATCTACAATGTTGTCATAGAAACAAAAGTAGGAGAATTCACCGTAAAAAAAAATAAAAAATCACTGCAGGTGATCAAGATCAATCTTGAAGCTGGATCTTTTTTTTTTTTTTTTTTTTTAATTCAACCTTTATTTATACAGGTTAATCCCATTGAGCCTCGGGGACTCATTTACAAGAGAGACCTGATTTTAACAAGGAGTGATGACAACAGTAGACAACAAAGACAACAATAGTCAGTCATGAAGGATGCATACAAATTGAGAATAAGAAGTGAAAATAAAGTGGCATTAAAAAAAATTTAACCCCCCCCAAAAAAACAACTAGATTGTAAGGTGGTGTAAAATACTCAAAACAGGAACATGTCTGCATTGTTTATTTTCCCAGGAACAGATTCTTAAAGCCTCTTATAGAGATCAAGATCGAGAGCTTCAGATCTTTTTGCAAGATATTCCAGGAAACAGGAGCGGAGTAGGAGAAAGCCCTTTTGCCTAGTTCAGTCCGCACTGAGGGAACACTGCAGGTAATAATGTCCTGAGAGCGCACGCTGTAGCTGCACTCACACATGTAGGAGGTGATGTATGAAAGCAACAGATCGCGAAGTGATTTAAAGATGAAAATGTACCATTGAGAATGTACCAGTGAGAATGTACCAGTGTACCAATCAAGCATGTTGAATTAATGAAGTAAATGTACCTTGAGTGTGACATATTTTAATCACATACCTGTAGACATTATTATTGAAGGGATTGTAGCTGCCAAGAGCAATGAGAGAGCCTAATCCCAGTCCGTAAGAAAAGAAGATCTGCGTGGCAGCGTCGAGCCACACCTGACACATAAGGATTAGAAAACATAAGTATAAACATGTAGTTTGTGCTCAAATGAAACTAAAAATATACTGTATGTTTATTTAAAAAAATACCCTTGCTCATGTCGGTATATTATATTTTTTTATGTTTTTTGTCAACTTAAGGCAGAATATGCAGCTGGAGGAATGGAAACATTTCCATTATTGTGTCTCATTTATTAAAAGTCTGATAGAAAAGCAGATAAGAAAATTACTTCATCCAGAAACCTACAATTATAGTTTTTATTTGCTCTCATCCTTTTGTTTCCTGACCATTTAACTTTTTTACTATACTCATAAATAAACATAAGTTCACGAGTGACAGTATTACGCAGGAGAAAATTTGTTTAAACTTCACCAAAGAGAAGCATTTTCTGCTCGTTTAGTAAAAGACTGATGTTCTATTGGAGTTTCACATTTCTCCTTCACACTGATGCAGGATTTATCTGTAAAAACCTCGACACGGCAGTGTAACACTTCACGATGCCAGCGTAAATGATGTTATGTATCCTGTCAACAGCTTGTATCTGTCTGAAGCTGATTAGAAACATAGACTCTGTCCTGTCAGTCTGTATTTGAAAGTCTAATCAGAAATGGGATTGCTGCAAGGGGCAGAAACCTTTCAGTTTCTGTAAAATCCAAGTTAACCTGCAGGATCTTTTCTATTCTATTCTGTAAAAACAACCCCTTTCTATAGGAGCTCAACTTGTCCTTCATAGTCACTTTTTTGTGTGTATTTTATGCGAAGTATGTTTCAGAATTCAGCTGAATTGAGAGCTCACCTCAGATTGTTTTAATTTGTCAAAATCTGGTGTGATGTAGAAGAGAATCCCATCAAAAGCTCCAGGCAGAGTGACGCCCCGACAAAACAGGATGAAGAGCATGAAGTAGGGATATGTTGCTGAGAAGTACACCACCTGTGAGACACAAAGCACCATTTTTACAGCATGCAAACCAGAGCTGAAGCTCACACGTGAAACGTTTGTTCTGCAAGGTGACAAAAAGATTAAAAATGAAATGCTGAATTGCTCAGCTAGTTCATGTACTGGGTTACTGTGGCACCATTCCCACAGCACTGCACAATGACCGAGTCAATCGTACCTCAGAGGAAAGGTGACACCTGAATTATGGTGTTCAGCACACTTTTACTGAACTTTTACCTTCTTATCTGTACCAGTTTTGCTCCTGCTATCAAAGTCAGTTCATTTCAATTAAGATCAAATCTATTGAATAAAAACAAGAACCAGTGCAGAGTTTGACACCAGCATTAAATAAATATGTATTGAGCCAATGATACCACAAATTAAAGTTTAAATTATAATTTATTCCTGTAAATTTGTGGATTAACAAAATGTGAGAAACAAAAAAAAAAAAAGCAATTTCCTTCACTTTATACATTCTCTGATGCTGAAATCATAAATTACAAAACAAACTCCAAATTGGCAGCAAATTGTTCATCCCAATATGTTTTATTTCATGCTACTTTGCTGTGCTGATGTGTTGTCTTTGTTCCTCACTTTGCCAGTCCAGCTGACCCCCTTCCAGATGCAGAAATAGACGAGCACCCATGCAATGAAAAGGGTGATAGCCAGTGGGATCCTGACCTCCCCAGGCTTCTCCAGACCATCGGTCAGCTGGTGCATGTTGCGCCTGCAGGGAAGAAGTAAAGCAGTTTTACTGCAGTGCACAAAGGCATGTTTAATCTCATACATGTAGCGCGCACGGGTGCGTGCACAAATATGCCAACACACATCTTGATATTTACAAAGAGCCTCTTCACGACTTTTTTCTTACCCCTAAAGCTTTTCACAGACACTACAGTCAAGAGAAATCATGTTTGTGTGCATTATCTTTGCTCTTCTTTCTCCACAGATGTGTTTTGCATGTATGTTTTCTCCTGATGTCCTTGAGGATATTTTGTGTCAAAGGACTGATGTCCTTGAGGATATTTTGTGTCAAAGGACTGAATTTTCACTTGCATATTGCCTCACTTGAGCCCATCTCCTTCACGCAAGGCAAAATGACATAATTGGCTTTCATCCTGTTAAAGCAGAGCAGTCTAAAGTGTGCAACTTACTCCCAGAACTCCACCACAGCACTGGTTAGGTTTTTGGTGTCTGTGATGCTGTAGTTGGTGTAGCAGCGATCTGTGTTCCAGACGTTGCCACAAGACTGCCATGGCAGCTCCTGAAGAGACAAAAAGAGCACATAGAAACGAGAAGACAGCTCTTTTTTCCTTGAACCCCCTCTCCCATCGCTGGGTCCTTTTCTCTCTGGCTGTCATGCAGCCAAGACCGTGATGCTCATTTGGGACATTGAGATTTCATGCTTTTTGCCGAAGAGTGAATGCTTCATTGCAGAATGCATTTATCAATACCTTGTGTAAGGAGCTAATTATGCAGGAAAGGAAGTAATAAAAGTCATACACTGCTAAGGGTGTTTTAGTCTTATATAAGAGATGCTGGCAAAATGCCTGACACATGACTTAAGTGAATCACTAAGTAAAGATACATAAAAAAACAACAACCACGTTTTGCATTAAAATACAAAAACTTCTGGACTTTAACTTCACTTGAATGAAGGAGGTGAATGTGTGTGTGTGCGTGTGTGTGCGTGTGTGTGCGTGTGTGTGTGTGTGTGTGTGTGTGGTGGGGGGGGGATTAGGATTTTTTATTATTTTTTTTTTTGTATGAACATACTCACAGCAGTGAAGGAGTTGTACAGATAGTAAATAGCCCAGCAAATTATTACAATGTAGTAGATATTGAGCCAAAAGGACAAAACGGCAGCAGCTAGACCCACACCTGAAAACATCCAAAAAATACAAGTGTGATGTTAAATGTGAGCTAAAAAACTAAATAAAAAGAAAACAAAACATTGTCTGTCTCCTTCATCTGACCTTTTGTCAATCAAACGCAGCTAACATAATAAAAGAGCATAAAGTATGGGAGATGTATCTTTTTACCTTTGAACATCGGAGCCAGTTTCCACACTCCAAGTCCTCCAATGGAGGTGTACTGACCCAGAGCCGTCTCCAGAAAGAACAGAGGCATGCCAGCAAATACCAGCGTCAAAAAGTAGGGAATCAAGAAGGCCCCTGAATGAGAGGTGAGAAGCAAAGGTGTAAATAACGAGACATCACATTTGACCAATATTTAAGATAATCCGTAATTTAGTAGGAGGAAGAATTTGTTTCAAAGCGCGTCCGGGGCATTGTACTGGCTTTGTTGCTCGTGCGCAATTACGCACGGCTATGAAACATTTAAGATCGCGTTTAATTTAAACTCTCCGGCAGGAAACTCTGGCCCTTTGGTGTCAGGATCTTTACATTCCTTTAGTTGGGTGGAAAATTGCCAATAATTCCTCATTACCTCCGCCGTTCTTTCCACATAAATAAGGAAATCTCCAGACATTTCCGAGTCCGATTGCGTATCCCACACAAGACAGAAGAAAGTCAAATTTCCCAACCCACGTTTCCCTCTCGGGTATCTCCTTTTTTGTCTTCTGCACCTTCACCACCAACGTTTTGGGTTTGTCATTTGGCGTGGTGCTGGCTGCGTCATTCACTGTCTCAGTTTGGACGTGTCCGTCCGAGGCTTTGGTCCCGTTGGTAGCCATGGTGACACTCTGGGTCGGATAGTCCTGACCAGTGGAGAAGTGGTGGTTTCAGCACCGGTCCAGGCGGATCGCAGCTTGTCCGTCCCGTTTCCCTGGTCCCCCCAGAGAAGAGCTGAGAGAGCAGCCGGTGCGCGTGAAGGATCAGGAGCGGCAACTCTAAAAACATAAAGTGTAAATATTAAAAATTTACAAAAAATAAACAAACAAAAAAATCCGTCATAATTATACAAGTTGTACACGAGTCTAGTTTATATAAGTTTGTTTTTAATATTTACGAACTGCCATTTTCTCATTAACCGTCTGACATTTTAAAATTATTTCATATGAAATGCTTACAGTATTTCCCTGTGCTCTATAAAGCATGCAAAATATGCAACAAATTTTAAGCATCTGAAACCTTAATGATTTTCATTCCATGATTTGTTTAAATGCCCGGGGGCATGTGAACCCCTCGGGATGAAATAAAGACTTCCCACAAAGAAGGAAACACTTGAAATGGCCTGAAGTGAATCCATGTTAGCAGAAATTTAGAGCCTGCTCTTGCCCTTGATTCATTGTGCTCTAAATTCAATGGCCCACTTCCCACAGCTCCCTACAAGAGGAGAGCAATTAAACACATTTAGGAGTCAGTCGCAACCACCACGTCCAGTAAATCACCTGAAGAGGATAATAACTCTTTGGAGGCTGCAGTTTCAGTTTATCTGTGATTCGTCAACAAGGTTTAATTTTTTACTTGATAAATAATTCGTTTTATTTTTTCCAATTGTAATTCAAAATTGTACAGATTTTCTCAATGTGTGCTTTTTAAAAATAATAATAATAAAAAGATTTAAGCGTTTAAAATAAACGTCTTTTTATATAAAAGTGGCTGAAGAGGAGCGCGCTCTGTCAGCTGGTGCGTCATGGAGAGGATGCACCGAGGACAAAAGAACATGCTTAACGTCTAACAGATGTTTTTTTTTTTTTTTTACACATTACTATTATATTCTTACATTCTGACTCAACGTTTCTTTTTAGGAGCCACAAACACTCAAGCATGATGTCATAGCCGGAGAGCAGCATTTTGAGCGCACTTTCCATCCCTCAAAAAAATCCAGTTGTCTTTACGCACACACTCACACAAATATATATAAAGGATCTTGAGGACATGTGGCAGCCGGGCTCAAGGATCAAACATGCAAATTTCCACCGTGAAATAAGTCCTGGTCCCCTCAGGTCAAGCGCAACACATCCTCACTCTTTGCGAAATTCTTCGCATGTGCGCACCTTTTTCCTCAAGTCGCGCGTCTCAAGAGAGAACCAGACCCGTTCATTTTAATTTATTAATAAGGGAGGAAAAACATTCAAACTTACGAAAAAATCAGCTGGTTTGACAGCTTGTTCCCCCAGGAGGTTGAGAATCCAAATGATTAAAAAAATAAAAAAGTTATTTCCTTTGAGTCTGGTGTAAGTAAAACCAAGGTGAAAACTTTTGCATCCGGCGGCAGGGAGCAGGAAGCTGATCCTCAAAGGGGGGACGATGGTGGACAAGTGCGTCTCGGAGAGCGAGGTGCTGTCCTTAAAGGAGTGGTGCTGAAAGAGAGGAAGGGAGAGAAGACGGGGAACGGAGCTGCCGCCGCCTGACTTGGAGCGAGCAGGGACGTAACATGGAGCGCGTGGATTTTTCACTCTCATCTACATGGCGTCAATGTCACCTCAAAGTCGACCCACCCCAACTCCAACATTTCCACCACTGAGATGGCAGCGGGTTTGAGAGAGGAGCATCCTCTTGTCTCAAGGTTTTATATCCTTACTCGTGCAGCAACTGTCCCACCTTCTCCCCTCCTTTCTGACTCACCAAAGGGTCAGATGAAGCACAATAAGCTTTACTTCATTCTGTTTGCTCAAAATCCCTTTGAAGGTTGACCGAGTTCCATTCTCTTGCCTTTAGTCCCCCATAATGAGCCCTGTTTAGATTTTAGAACATACACGAGGATAAAAATGGTTTTGAAAGTTCATATTTGTGCTAAAAATAATGTTGCGTCAATTACAGACGTTCAGAGGATGCCAGTGGCTGTTGCTGCTGGAAAAGCCTGATAAGAGGGTCCCAGCCAATAAAGCGAAGTCAGGGTGTGTGCGATAAATTGGGCTCATAATCTTCTTAGCCCGCTGTCTTCCAAAATGAAATACCCATGTGGAACATCCCAAATGAGAAGTGCTAATGCTGAGTTTAACCCGTGCATCTAGATAAAATGTTCAGGTCTCAGGGGGAGATTAGTCTGTCGCTCTTAAAAGAGCTCAAGTTTGAGTCTTCAAAAAGAGTTATGGGTAAACACAAAAGGTTCATCAGCTTTTTGGAATGTCAAACTCATGATAGAACATGTGATGGTGAATTTTTTTATTCCGCTGCCTGAATCCTATCAGGTGAGACTCAAATGAGTCCTGTTAGACCTCAGTGCTGCATTTGATACAGTTGATCACAATATTTTACTACAGAGGCTTGAATATGATATTGGGATTACAGGAACAGCTCTAAAATGGCTTAAATCATATCTATCTGATAGATTCCAGTTTGTAAATGTAAATAATAAATCTTCATACACCAAAGTTAGTCATGGAGTGCTCAGTGATTGGGCCAATACTCTTTACTATATGCTTCCATATGGTAAAGTTATTAAACAGCATGGGATACATTTTCATTGTTATGCTGATGACACACAATTATATTTGTCCATTAAACCCAATGAATCCAATCAGCTACTTAGACTACAAGCATGTCTTAAAGACATAAAAACCTGGAAGACCTTTAATTTTCTCCTGTTGAACACAGACAAGACTGAGGTTTTGGTTTTTGGACCTGAGCACCTTAGGAATTAATTTTTCAGTCTTTCTCACTCCTTAGATGGCATTAATCTGTCCTCCAGCTCTAATGTTAAAAATCTTGGTGTTATTTTTGATCAGGACATGTCTTTTATCCCCCACATTAAAACCGTTACTAGAACTGCCTTCTTCCACCTACCATACCCATACCATACCATTTTATTTATAGAGCACTTAAAACAGCGACAAGGCCAACCAAAGTGCTGTACAGACAGAACAACAGGTAACACACAAAGCAAAATACAATAAAAATACTACTACTAATACTACTACTAAATACTACTACTACTACTACTAATACTAAAACTACTGTGGCTACTATCCATCCATCCATCCATTTTCTTTACCCGCTTGTTCCATTTTGGGTCACGGGGGTCGCCGGTGCCCATGTCCAGCAATCACTGTGCGAGGGGCGGGGTACACCCTGGACAAGTTGCAAGTCCATCACAGAGCCACATAGAGACAAACGAGACAAACAACCATTCACTCTCTCACTCACACCTAGGGACAATTTAGAGTTACCAATCAGCCTAACATGCATGTTTTAGTCTGTGGGAGGAAACCGGAGTACCCGGAGAAAACCCATGCATGCACGGCGAGAACATACAAACTCCACCCAGAAAGGCCCCTGGACTGAGGTTTGAACCAGGGACCTGCTCGCTGAGCGGCAGCAGCTCTACCAGTTGCGCCACCGTGCTGCTCCTGTGGCTACTAATACTAATAAAAAAATACTGTGTAATATCGCTAAAATTAGAAATGTCTTATCTAAAAATTATGCAGAAAAACTGGTCCATGCATTTGTCACGTTTAGACTGGACTATTGCAATGGTTTATTATCTGGGTGTCCAAATATGTCTTTAAAACGTCTTCAGTTGATCCAAAATGCTGCTGCCAGAGTCTTAACTGGAGCAAGCACAGTGGCAACAGTGGAAAGGAAAAAATCCCTTTTAAAAGGAAGAAACCTCCAGCAGAACCAGGCTCAGGACAAGCGGCCATCTGCTTTGACCGGCTGGTTGAGAGGACAGGAAGGAGAGACAGACGAACACAGAATGGTAGGTCCAGGTATAGGGCCAGGTGTACCTGAAAGACAAAAAAAACACATGTTAAGGGTAGAAAAAATAATTACAAATACAAAACAGGTTGAGCAGAGTAAGTAAAGACAGCAGCAGAGTGAAAATTGTTGTCAGTTTGTCCTTCAGCAGTCTAAGCCTATAGCAGCATAACTAAGGGACAGCTCAGGAAACCCAAGCTGGCCCTAACTCAGGGTGGGAGACTGCAATGAAGCCAAGATTCAACTTGTCTGCTGGATTTCTTAGATAGAGAACTTTACTAATTGACTTTTATGTATGTGAATGTTTCTGTAAAGTGCCCTGAGACAACTTTGTTGTGATTTGGCGCTATATAAATAAACTGAATTGAATTGAGTTGAAATGGTGGTTCAAACCAAACGGTTTTCATGAGAGAACCGTCAGGATCTGATTAGAGATCAGATCCAATTTGATCCTGATGTTTGATTTAGCCAATATCTGGTTGGGGTTCTAGAAAATATTACAGTTTGACTCAAAACTCAGTTGTCTCTCATTGCAAAGCAATTAGCCCTCCTAATCAGCCAGTGACACAAAAATGGCAAAAAGTATAAACGCTTTCTTTCATTTCATGTCCATCATTACAGCAACAACAAGACGAGAGAAAAAAAATGTAATTTCATGCTCGTTTTACAATTCACCACAGACTTAGCTCACATCTTTCTTTCTTTTTAAATCCACATTTTCTTTGTTTTCGTCTCCACCCAGCATGTTTTGAATTGCTGACACAGAAAGACATATCCACTGAGAGGAAAGAAAGGAACGCCCAGATGGCGAACCAATTAGGGGTGAGCTAACCTATGATATGCGGGAAAATTTACTATATTCTAATCTCAATCTGGTTGATTAGGCCACTGGCTGTGGCACCTCTGATGTGCAAAGAGCCTCCCATTAGCCTGCAGCTTTCACATGAAGGGGACTGAAAATGTTACACTGATGAGAGCGCGCTGCTGGTGCCCCGGCCCCACCTGATGGTGAGCTTGTGTGCACTGAAGCTTGTAATTACAGAAGGGGGTGGTAGTAATAGAGAGTAGCATGGCGGCAAACACACAGGCACAGACAGCTGGCCTCCTGTCGATTTCACTACTCTGGCAAAGGTGACAAAAAGTGATGCTCTGAAGCCACAGAGCAGGTTGCTGCTCATGTGGAAAAGACAAAAGAGTAATACAGATGATGACAGTGCAAATAGATTTATGTGTTTTGTATTTCAAGCACATCACTTTGTATGCGCGTCGCCTCTGGGTTGTATGATACTTTGCAGACAAGGTGAAGCTTTTAAGGAACATAGTAAAACTGCAACCCAAATAAATTTCAATTTGAGATAAATATTATAAAATAAGTTTAAAAATGTGCAGATAACTTTGATAAAAATGTTAAAAAAAAATATGTGGGCCATGAAATGATCTACTGTGACAAAACTGTCATGTTCTACAGGCATTCATGAAAAAGACCGTTTTATTTTAACACCAAAATTTGCATTTCAACTCTCGCTGAAGGTTATGAAGGTGATGATAGGTGGCTGTTTTAACAATCTGCACAGATTTTTTTTATTTATTTATCTGAAAACATATTTGTAGTGTTGGATTCCAAAATGCAGGTGGACAGAAAGGTATCCAACACGCATCAGTGGGCAACAACAACAAACAGGGTTTGACAGCCAAAACTGAAAACCAGCAGCTTTTACTTCATTTACAAGGAAAACAAATGACCAATGAGCAACAGCTGTGAGGGGGTTAGAACCCAAAAGAGACAAAGAAAGTCAAGCATAAATCTTAAATAAAAAGATGTGACATTGTCCAGAATCACTTGAGAACAAAAGCACAAGGGAACAAAACATAAACTACACTTGTAGAAGAACAAAACCACAAACCCAAACATGACAGCTCACAAACCATGAACATAAAAGCCAAAACAATGCAACTGAACAAATCCAAACTAATGTTATAACAATTTTTACTCTGTCATGGTTGAGTAAAGCCATCCCTTCTGATGTGCATCAACCAGTCTGTTGTCTGACTGAACATAACTAAAGATCATTCAAGACTAATATAAACTGACTCAGGACTTATTCACTCAATAAAAACTATAGTAAAGTTGTTTTATGTCATGTGGGTATTGATTAAAAGTCTGCTTCTCTTCTGTGACTATACTGATTACATAATAATACTCTCTAAAATGAAGAAATAAGAATGAAAGGACAATGTCTAAACACTTTATGCATAACTTTGGATGAAAATGAGACAGACCAGGAGAGAAAATATAAATAAAGGATGGATGGATATATGAATATATAGACAGACAGACAGACAGACAGACAGACAGACAGACAGACAGACAGACAGACAGACAGACAGACAGACAGACAGACAGACAGACAGACAGATAGACAGATAGA
>NC_056504.1:32813670-32850760 GCF_014905685.2 Nematolebias whitei
ATTAGTGTGGTGTCACTGTTGTGACAAGAATTACAAGAAAACCAAAAATGACTGAACTGATTATCAGATTGACAGAGCAGGGTCCATGAAGTGTACATTTCCGTGCCTTTTTCTATAAATAAATAAATAAATAAGTGTTCTTATTTATTGGGTGGTGCAGAGCAGGACGGTCCAGTTGTCAGGACCAGTCATGTGAAACTCTGCAGGTCCTCAGAATGTGCCTTGGTTCTTCATTGGTAGGACAGTCAGGTAGGACGGCGCTTGTCCTCCCCAGGACAGCCTCTGTGTGACGTTTCCGTTTGCTCCAAAAAGATGGAGACAAAGTGATGTGTCTGTTGCTGGGTGATCCGTGGAGGAACACTGGGAGCAGTTTTAGAAAGAGGAGGTTGGAAACACAGCAGCAAAGTAAACCAAACGTTGGCCCGTCTCTGCCTTCCTCACTCTTCACAGGACCAGAGAGGAACTTAGAAGCTCAGGGAGATTGTAGAGGGAATGCTAAGACAAATAACTTTAGCCAATCAAGTTTATGTGCGGTACTATGTTGTAAAACTGCATCATTTAAATGTGGAAATTACAGTGAAATGAATTACAGGAAAAAAAATGTAAAAAATAAACAAAACAAAAAGAAATGTCACTGAGAATTAAGTTTATTTTTATAACCAATGCATTTTAGTTGATGTCTATTATTTCTTCTTTATTTTTAAATTGTTGTCAAGTTGTATCTTTTGATGCTTGATTTTTACTTTTATTTATTTAATCCTTGATTCCTGCTTTATTTTGATAAAGTAGTTTCACATTGACTTCTGTCACACTCATAGTCTTGGGTCATCTTAGTCAGATCATTGTTTTGTTGGTTTTGTGCTCATATTTTTCATACTTTTTATTTCAAATGTTTGTTTTCACCAATAAAAAATTGTTTTCTCCCTACCCGTCTGTCTGCTGCCTCTTTTGTCTGCATTTGTGTCCAGTTTCCACCACCTCGATGAGAAATATGATGGAGTAAATAAAATATACATGGAAAAAAAATGAAACGCATTAAAACTTGGCGTGTTTCTCAGATTATTGATGCATGTCCGAGTAACCTGGCTTTTGTGTTACTCAAAAGTGAGGTTAGAGGCAAAAATCATCATTATGTGAGTAATATTTTATCTAACGCTAAGATGGACAGTAATTAGTTGTCAGATGGCTGGTTTGTAAACTGGCAGAGCAACAAAAATCAGCTGTCAGGAAGAAAGACTGAGCAGTTCGAGTTACAACTGTGTTGCTTTATTTAGCAGACTTGCATTAAAAAAGAGAATCTTTGCTGCTAAGTAGTAAAAGTGCATATTCTCATTACAATACATCTGCATTAAAATTGAATTGGGGCATTTTACACTACTTTTACATACTAAAGCAGTCGTGGGTATTTTATGACATGCATCTTTGTATCAGTGCACACAACAGCTTAGAAAGAATATCCCATTTCTTTTAAGCTGCAGTTGTGGGCTTTCAGTATTGTCCCTCAAGATGTCTTTCCTGCAGCTAGTCAAGGTAATTGAGGCAGACAGGATGCCATCCGGGAGTCAGGACTGATATTTAGACTTAATAGCTTTCAGAGAATCTGCATCTGCTGCCATCTGCAGCTTCAACACATGGCTGGCTGATGTTACCACCACTGAAAACAGAAGAAGCGCACTGAGAGTCTGGATGTGTGTTGTTGAAGAAGCTCCTTTGTCTTTTCATGTTTTACTGCTGTAAAGTTTGGAAGATTAAAGTGACATTTGTTAATTTCAATAGAAATGTCAGAAGTATTTAACTGGATTAAATCTGGAAAATAACTTTGGGTGCACAGTGAGTATCATGTTGGAAGAAAATGTACACAAAGATCAGCATGGGAACACCTCATAGTACACAAATTAAGCACTGATATGTTGCTAAGCAACAAATCAAAGGGCAATAGGTCTTGTGCAATATAAAACATTTGGTGGATGTAAAACTGGTGCACAGGACTGCAGTTTTAATCATTAACTAGTTTTATTTTGTTTACTAAGATGAATAACAAATGCTGTAAGACTGCAGCCAGGAGCAGATATTGATGTAAGCAGACTTCTGGATTTGAGGAACTAGATTAAACTGATGTTGGAATTAATGAGGCCAGAGCTGAGGCACAGTTTTAGTTCTGGGGTAAAGAAGCAGTCAGTCTACTGGAGCTGTGGATGTTCAGAAGGTGAAAGCTGAAACGAATGAGATGAGGCTGAAGCTGCAGTCAGTCCCGCTCCTTTAACTCCTGCTGGCTGCTGCTGTAGCAGCCTCATTATGCTTAATGGAGTCTCCATTATAGTTCCTCAGCCGAGGTTCCAGGAGTTAATTTATATTTGGTTAGAATCATTAAATGTTTTAGTTCAGCTTTCATTATCGCTATTATAACCAGATGAGCTACAATCCAAACTGATTATTAAATAAAAACAGCATTCTAAATTTATTGCATTTATTTCTATTTTTACTGCAGTCATTACCAAAAATAACATTTAGCAAAAAAAAATAAAAATAGTAAATGGTATTAAAAAAAAAGTACATGTGATCAATTGAATACAGGTTATAGTTATTCTAGTGTTTGAACATGAGGATACTCACTTTAATTTCCTGATTTACTGCATTATCATGTTTCCAGATGTAAGTCAGGTCTATTTGACAAAAGAGCAGTGTCATTTTTATTATTTATGTCATAAAACAGATTTAGTGTGATTTGATTCAGTTTTGTGTTTAAAAACTGCAGAGTTCAGATTTTCAATTATTAGTCATGGCGATTTTGAATTCAAGCTTCTTTAGTTTCTCTAAACAGAATTTAAGTTTTCAAACATTGTTCCCCACAAAATGCTTGAATTTAGTGACATATCAATTTCTACAATGTCTTTTTGGGTATATATATATATATATATATATATATATATATATATATAAACCTTAGTATCAGATGTTTCTAGAGATCTAAAAAAATATATGAGAAATAGCATCATCTATCATACCTAGGCAAAAAAAAAAAAAAAAGAAGATTTTGAATGAAAATGAACTACCGTAATTACCGGACTATAAGCCACTACTTTTTCCACACACTTTGAACCCCATGGTTTATATAATGCTGCAGCTAATTTATGGATTTTTATTTTTATTTTTTATGGGCTAACGAACTTTCTGCCGCCAAAACATTTAGCTTTGTCACACCCGGGTGATAGCTGCCCAATACACGTCTCTCTTGAGAGATGAGTCCTCATGACTCAGTGAGACAACCTGTAGAAATAAAGGTAAAAAAATAAAATTTAACCAATGAAATTTCTGAACAGGTCACAGTGGACCAATGAAACTTTGAATTACCGTAAATGAAACACACTCTCGCTAAATTCTTCAGCTAAGATATTATGCACTTCATGAACATGTCCTCCTCATGGAAAACACTAAAAATGTAGATGATGCAGCTTTCAAGTTAAAGGTGATCAATCTGACTGTCGAACAAGGAAATAGAGCTGTAGAGCTGTTGCACGTACGCTCGGCTTTTTCTGGTTGGCTACTGTATTTATTTATTTTTAACCAGCCTCTTTGAAGGCAATGTTCAGAAAAACAAAAACTTTTACTGTTTTTGCATATGTTATTGGTACATATTTAATTAAAAGTTAAAAAAAATCTGTGTGTAAATATATCCTATTACAACGTGGACACCCGTGGCTTATAGACAAGTGTGGCCTATATATGTACAAAATGTTATTTTTTAATTTATTTTGTGGGCGCTGTTAATATTCGGGTACGCTCAATAGTCCAGAAATTATGGTAGTTTAGTTTGTCTTGCGAATGTAAAAAAAAAAAGTAAAAAAATACATGAGAAAACAAAAAATAAAATCCCACACGACAAAAATTTTTCCATTTGAAAATTGGTTTGCCATGTCAAAATCCAAGATGGCTGCTGCCTAAATGTACGTCCATGTTGTGGGCATGATAACTTGAAAAATAAGTGAAGTACCAACTTCAATTTGGTGTAGGACTACATACAGTATAGGAGTAAGAAATGCCTCTTCTCGCCCTACTATTCCACTTGAGCGGTTCCATTTCACTTCATACTCAGGTCCTCTACCAAAGGCCCAGGAGCTTGAGGGGTTTGTTCAGTGTCTTAACTATTCCTAGGACTGCACTCTTCTGGACAGAGGTCTGAGGTTGTTCTGGGGATTTGTAGGAACCATTCTTCCATTTTGGGAAATCACAGCACCAAGTGCTCCAATGAACACTGGGACTACTGATGCTTTGACTCTCCACAACATCTGTATTTCCTCTTTCAGTCCTTGGTATTTCTCAAGTTCCTTCCTGATGTTACAGTCACTTGGGATTGCAACATCTATCACCACTGCCTTCTTCTCTTGCAATGAATTATGAGGGGGACTTGGAAATTCAACCACACAGGAGTGAACAAAAAGATTTATTGAAAATCTGTCAGGCAGGGCACTCCTGATGGAAAAACATCAGCTGAAATTCTGCAGGGGTCTGCATTCTGCAGGGTAGACAACCCCAGTCACCGGTTGGTGGCTGGGCTTGTCTTGAAACTATGAGAATGTGAGAGGTTCTAAAACACTAACCTACAGATATCCTGATGCATGCTCAATAATCCAGGTAGAAAAATCCAAAAAAGTTCAATCTGGTCCTCTGGACATTCAAAAACAACAAAAAACAAAAACAAAGCAAAACAATCTAGAAACGTTTCGTCTCTCATCCGAAAGACTTCCTCTGTCTGAGGTGTTGTATTCAGCTCAGTCTCTTAAGAAGAAGGTGAAGGTGAGAAGAGAAAAGGAGGTGAGAAGGAGAGAAGGTGCTATTTAAGGGACTGAGCTGAATACAGCACCTCAGACTGAGGAAGTCTTTCGGATGAGACGAAATGTTTCTAGATTTTTTTGCTTTGTTTTGTTTTTTGTTGTTTTTGAATGTCCAGAGGACCAGATTGAACTTTTTTGGACTGACCTACAGAGTTTGATCATGGGTGGAGATGCTGGAGCTGCAATGATGTCAGAAGGAAGAGAGGTTTGGAGGAATGGAGGTACAGTCAAATCACGTGATACATGAGTGTAACCTGGAAGGTCCTGTCAGCCATCCGACCATGGTTCTTTTCATTCCCAGTTGGAGAGGAAACTCACATGAACTCAATAAAATCAAGAGAGGTAAAGTCTTTTTACCCTTTTAATGTCGGTAAGGCAGGAAAAATTACAAGCTCAGCGCTATTAATTAGTGGAGATGTGGTCAGAAGGCAGAGCAGAAGTCAAGGTCCAGATATCCAATGAGCAGAAGTTATCCATCAAGGCAAGGCAAAAAGGAGAGGAATCTGTGGTCATGATCTGTGGGTTGATCACAAGAGCGAGAGCATAAACTTGAACGCTGGAGTTCTTCAGGCTTGGGGTGATCAGATAATCTGGCAGGGAGGCAGAGACTGGGAAGTGCTTCAGAAGAGCAGTGCACAGGTGCAGCAGGAGAGAGACTGGTGAGCTGAGTGAAGCTGATGAGTGAAAAAGTTAGCAAGGCAACCAGAAAAACACATATATGGGCATGGCTTGACATGAAACTTGAATTGCTTGTTGACCACCACAATGTCTGGTTGGTTAGCTCTCACCAGTTTGTTGGTGTGGATCTGGAAGTCCCACGGTATCTTAGCCCTTCCATTCTTCGCCACCCTTGGTGGAATCTTCTACTTTGACTGTGGTACCTCCAGTCCACACTCGGCACAGATGTTCCTGTATGTTATTCCAGACATTGGGATATGGCGATCCATGTATTTTTTGCCTGCCTGGATCTTACACCCACTCTTATGTAATGGACTGTCTTTGCACAGCCTGCATTTTGTGTGTTGTTAGGTATAATATACCTTGGCCTCTATTGCTCTTGTGCTGCCATGATTAGTGTTTCTGTACTGTCTTTCAATCAAGCCTGCTCTAACCTCTTCTCTCTCTCTCTCTCTCTAAATGTTTTCTTTCTTGCCTTGTTAGCATCAGTGGACAAATGGTTGCTACTTAAATTTCTTTCAATTCCTTCAGCTCAATTTGCTGAGTAATGATCCAATCACACACCTTCTACACCCGACTTAGTCCTCCTGAAATGGTTCTGAGCTCTTTTTTACCCTAAGCATTGCTTGAGTGTAACACATTAAGGAGTAATGTGTATTTTAAGGTTACATTGAATTATTATTATTATTTTGTTGTTGTTGTTCAACTTTAAGAAAACAGTACTTTTTGTCACCTGTGTTTGGGCATGAATCAAATAACAATTGAAAATGTTATTTTTGTTGCTCTCTCACCTCTTCAGGTCTGATTTACAATAATAATGCAAAATTTTGAGCCACATGTTAACTTGCAAAGGGCAGCATGGTGGCACAACTGGTAGAGCTGCTGCCTCTCAGCGAGAAGGTTGCCGGTTCAAATCCAGATCCAGGGGCCTTTCTGTGTGAACATTGCATGTTCTCTCTGTGCATGTGCGGGTTTTCTCTGGGTACTCCGATTTCCTCCCACAGACCAAAAATATGTATGATAGGCTGATTAGTTACTCTAAATTATCCTAGGTGTGAGTGAGATAGTGAATGGTTGTTTGTCTTGTTTGTCTCTATGTGGCCCTGTGATAGACTTGTGTTTCATATTTCTTCAGTGTTTTTCTTTTGTCTAGTTCTGCTCCTGCCCTGCCCACTCTCACCTGGTCCTTGTAATCCCTCCCTAAGTGTTTGTCATCTTGTCCATTAAATTATCTTCATATTCTTACCTCTTCCTGTTCTTCTCAGTGGTGCTTGGTACTTTACACAGTCCTGTTATGGTTGCCTTTGTTCCCCCTGGGAATATTATGTTATGATTCTAAGTACTCCCCTGTGTTGACAGCTTTTGATTTTATTTTTTGAATTCATTTTGTTTTCTTCCCGAGTTTCCCGAGTTTCCGTTTGCATTCCTGGTTTTTCTATAAATCATGACAAGTAAATGTTATTCAACATAATCAGTTAAATGTTCTGCATCAGCTGGCTTGAACAAATATTATTTCACATCTTCCAAAATGATCAAGCTCATTGGGTTCAACCAAAGCAAGTGATATGAAGGTTCGGCTCTCAGAAAAGATTACAGTGAAAAATAACTCTTTCTGGATGACTTTAAAAAAAGAAGAAATGTGAGAACTAAAGTACTGCACCTGTAAACAATAAAATCTTTGTATTTTGGTTTCTGCTCCTCAAACTTTATGTCAAGTGTCAAACAGGAACAAGACCTCCTAAAGACAACAAAAACACATCAATAATAAATTAGTTTTCTTTAAATTTTTTGATAAAAAAAATGATCAGAAATGAGCCCAAAACCCAAAAGTTGTGTTTTACCTTGAGTTTTTATACAATTGTGGACAAAACACAGGAAAAAATGCTGCAATAACCAAACAATTTTTTATTGTTTCACTTTGTTTTAAGCTTCTTTGACTAGCCTTGGAGTTCTAAGTGTTACAGCTGTGAGAGCATGTGCGCACATTTTAATAATGCACAAATGTTTGTGAGTCACTTTACAGTATATGTGTGCATAAAGACAGAAAAGGAAGCAGGTGTCAGCAATCTCACCATGCTTTCCCACTTATCCCCTATTCACCCAGCCCGTTTCCATGACAACGATTGAATGGATGATTGGTGCCAATCCACCAGTCACTGGTCTCATAATGGACACCCACTCGGGAAAATAATACTAAATTAACAGAAAGAAAAGCCTTTTCAGGAAATAGGAAATACATCCTCCCAGTTTTCTGCCCTTTTTAAACTTCAAATCATACCCATTGGTTTCCTGAGTTTCAAGAAACTAGCCACTAGTCAGTTGAATGATAAAAAACAAGCAAAGAGAGCAAAAGCTTCAATACATTAGGAAAGTGACCTGAAATGAGAAAAACAACATTGAAAAAAAACATGTATATATTAAAAACCACAATGTAATGTAATAAGTACTAAAATAAAATGTAGAGTTGGTGTGTGGCTGCAGCTAGGTATAAGAAAGGTCATCTTCAATGAATAGGTTGCCAAATCACAATACAAGATGGCTGCTAACATGTGTATTTGTACACCTTGTGAGTTGGATAACTTTAAAAATAAGCAACGTGCCAACTTCTATTATGGTGCGTGGCTGCATCTAGGCATATTTAAGGTCACATCGAAAATTACATTGCCACGTCAAAATCCAAGATGGACACCACTAATATATATATATATATATATATATATGTGTGTGTGTGTGTGTGTGTGTGTGTGTGTGTGTGTGTGTGTGTATAGATGTAAACTGGTCACCCTTTTCATTTAAGGAAACTGCTTTCTAGATTTTATATTGATCACTCACTGGCTCTGCTTAGTCATGGATAAAATAGCTCCCTCCTCTCTCTGGAATGTGTCACTCTGTGTTGCCTCGGACAAACACCCATCCGTTCATCCATTATCTTTTACCCGCTTCTTCCATTTTGGGTCACAGGGGTTGCCGGTGCCCATGTCCAGCAATCACTGTGTGAGGGGTATGGTACACAATAAATGGGTTGCAAGTCCTTCACAGGGCCCTCAGACAAACAAACAAAATAAAAACTTTTCTCTCATTATACACACAGTGTAACTCCTCCCCACGTAAATATCTTGCACCAAAACCATTAAGGTGTACTTGCATTGCCTGTTCAATTCCAGACCAGAAAAATACTCGTCTCCAAAACTATAACCATTTACTATTCATACAATTCAGTGACAGGGTGCATTGGTGTACCACTTATTAAATGGCATTTTTAATAATGAGAAAATGCTTGAAGAATGAAGAAGAAATGTGCTGGTGCCTTGAGAACAATGGTTATGTACAGAATGGTAGCAACTATGATAAAGATCTGAGAGAAGGTTGTGGAAGTCAGACCTAGACAAGACGTGACTGAACAGCAGAATGGTTTTATTCAAAGAAAAAAAAAACAGATGCTATTTTTAGAAATGACAAATAGCTTCAAGGTGGGAATGAAGGATCACCTCTGTGCCCCTTCTTGTTTGCTATAGTAATGGACTGACTAACAACTCAGGTCAGGCAAGAATCCCTGTGGACTATGATGTTTGCAGATGATGTGGTGAGAACAGGGAACAGGTGGAAGAAAACTTAGAGAGGTGGAGGTATGCAATTGAAAGCAGAGGAATGATAGTCAGCCTTGGTACGACAGAGCACATGTGTGCAATGAAAAGAAGGCACAGTGAGGCTACAAGGAGCAGAGGTCACAAAGGTGCAGGACTTCAAGTGCTTGAGGTCAGCTGTTCAGGAAATGGGGAGTGTGGTAAAGAGGAAAATAAGGGAGTCCAGACAGGATGGAGAAAATTTCATTGAGTGGTTTGTAACAGAAAAGTGGTAGCAAAGGTCAACGGACAGGTTTACAAGACAGTAATGAGACCAGCTTTGTTGTTTGGTTTGGAAAGAGTGGCACTGAAAAAAGAATAGAAGAAAGAACTGGAGGACACAATGAGATGGAGGAGGAACACCCACTGTAGCCAGCACTGAAGAGGGAACAGTCAAAATAACTTTTTTACATCACATTTATTCTCCCATTCCCACATCAAACACACAGAGAGACTTATTTTTGTGACAAAATGCCACTTTTGCATGTAGAACAGGGAATTGTAGGTCTACTTTGCTGTTCAAGAGAAAATCATTGTCCTTACAGTGACAACTGGAAACGTATGTGACAATTAGAGAGTATACTCCAGACCATCCCATGACTGATGACCATGTAAGGATGTTTATTAAGACAGAATATACAATCTGGACCATCAATCAACAGAACAAACACTAAGCTTTTAACAAATACCCCAAAAAGAAAGAACATCATTAGCCGTCGACTGAAGCAAATAATCTTATACGTAAAAAATACAAGCTGCAGTTTGCCCATTAAACTCATTTTCTCACTTTCATGTTTTAAAGGCATAAAGATTTTATTTGATAGAATCTTTCCAATTAGAAAGTTGTTTCATGAATGTGTTGATTGTTCTTTTGTGTGTAAAATGGGTCTTTGCATGAGGGCGAAGGCTGATAAAGGTGTAGAGTTACATTCATGCTGTGGTTCAGGCATTGGCCAGTTCCAAGAAATGTATAAAAAAAAACATACATACCAGTTTTTCTACAAAATCAATGACCATGAATTCATGTTTGCTATTTTAGTTTTATATGTGTGTCAAAATAAATGTACATCGACTGTATTTCATGTTGTTTGGCAACAGGGACAAACTATTTTGTAAAAGTGAATAATTTACTGAAGCAAAAAAATTGAATTTCAGGTAATCTGATCTGTTACATAACTGGTGCCTAAAGGCCTTTATACAAAATAAATGGAAAATAAGCAATTGCAGGGCATAATTGGCAAGATAAGTTTTTCTTTGAAGTTTATCTTTCTGCAAATTTTCAAGATTTAGTTTTAGGACATAAATATATATTAAAAAAATGTATTTTTTAATCTGTGTGCGGTATCTTGTTGTACTTTGTCCACGTTCATCTGGAAGGTCTCAATCTTGAATGTATGAAAGACAGTTAGATGACCCTTCTCATCCGCATCTGTTTCAAAAGACAATCTGCCGATTATATTGAATTATGTTTCCTTCTGCTTCGGTGTCGTTTAGTTGTCCTGAAGAAAAAACAAGAATTTTTAAAGCTTCTGAATAAACATTTTGGATGAGCAGCAGATGGTTTGGGACATGGCTCTTAGGATGGTTGTCCGTTTGGCTGACTTGTGATGTAAACTAATGATGACAAGTGCAAAGGTCCCACCAGCTGTTATTTTTTCCTTTGTGGTGACCCACTGAAGGAGGACAAAAAACAAACAAACTGAAAAGCCTTAAAGCTTTTTATAAAGCAGTGCAAACAGATAATGTATGTTTAGATGTATTACAACATTACAACTCTTAACTTTATAGGAAGTTGTAATCTATATAGTAAACATTTTGTTGGTGCATTAACAGTTATATTGAATTATCTCTTTATCATGTATATTCACATGTGTGTTTGTGCGTGCGTACGTGTGTGTGTGTGTGTGTGAGATAGAGAGAGAGAGAGAGAGAGAGAAAACGGGTGGCAGTGGCTTGTAGTGTCAAATCATTTTGAGTTATCAATTAAACTGGAAAAGTGTTGCAAATGCAGTTTGTGTCATAGTTAAGTGGTGCAACCAAATAATTATACATTCACCAATAAGTACGAGCACCTCTATAAAAGCAGAAGTACAGTACTGACAGTTTACTGGTCTGACCTGACAGAGCTATTGCTGCTGCTCATCAATACGGGAGGGGTCGCAAGGTCATTTCCAAACAATTAGGTGTAGATCATTCCACACTGATGGATATTATCGACAAGTGGAAGATGTTCGAGGGGTTTAAACATTCCCAGATGTGATGGTTTGAACAGGTTCATCTGAAGGTTAACTTATGAAACATTAAGTGACAATAATTTAAGAAATGTAAAAGTCTATCTAAAAGCTACACCTCAGACTCTACAAGTCTCAAGTAGTGTGTTATATTTCTTAACTAAATGCAGTCGAGCAATGCCTGAAAACTGAACTGCTGCTAGTTTGGATAGTTTACTAAATAAATTATTATTTTATTTTTTATGTAACTAATAATCCCTGAGCATTTCTGATTTATGAACCTAACCAGACAAACTGAAGCAAAGCTTCAAAGTATGAACCAAAATTTAACCAAAAAGCAACATAACCTAAATCAACAAAACCAAACTACACTGTAAGGGAGGAACTCAAAAAGATTTTTTGAGAAGGGATTGGAAAAATGTAAAAAAAAAAAGTGCCTAAGATCAGGAAGATACATGATGCAGGATCTCTATTGTAAACTCCAGACTCGTTCTGTTACGACCTCTGACCTTGTAATAATCAGAAATATCAGATTTGCCAATATTCCCAGTCCTGGCAAAGTGTTGGAATGTCAATAAGACAAAGATTTATTTATCACCCAGACCATACGTTAGATTTAATATGTGAGCAATATAATTTTAAAAGCAGTCAAATATCCATTAGAGATTCAGTGATGGGAGAAAGGACATGGTTACTGTGATCATCACTCTTCATCTTATTAATAAATGCAGCAACAGCACTCTGACGCAAGATGGTGGAAAACCTAGAAAACGTTTAAATCTACCTATCTATTTAACATAGCTTATACGAGTTGAATAGCATGTGAATATGTAAAAATGCACATGTGAATGGTGAGAAAAGTCATTAAACAATCCGTTTTATTTTCCAACTTCAAGACGAGTTGGATTGAAGAGAACAAATAAATTGTAATGGTCACCATTACTGGTTTATCAAGAGTAACTTAGTTTCTACCTTTGTGCTTTAGCTTATCAGATTTTTTTATGTATTTTATCTTAATTCTTTAAGTTTATTTGTTTAAAAAAAAACTTTAAAAAAAGTGTAAATAGATATAAAAATTAGTATGCCTTATTCCTAAGCTTCAGTCTCTATTTAACAACCATGTAAAAATATGAGGTAGCATTAAAAATGTACTGTTGGGGTATTTGTAAAATAATATATAATTTTTTTATGTTTATATTATGCATGCAGGTGCAGTAAAGGGGAATTGCTAATTATTTTGTTTTGAACAGGTTTGTGTAGCAGAAGACTAAAATAAAAATCTGACACAACAAATCAAACTGACTCAGAGAAGGACTGAGGGATGGAGAGAGACAAGATGGTTAAAAATCAACAACTCGGCGCTGCTGCTGGCTTAACTATTAAAGTCCTCATCAGGGAAAGGTTACCATGAACGGTACTGACAGATCTGCCTACGAGCCTCTGACTGGCATGCTTTACTCACAGCTCAGGGTGAAGGAGGACAGAGGAACCCTGAAATAGGAAAGTTACAAAATGCTGACAACAGGATCAGATTGAAGAGGCGAGATACCGTGAGTAAACCTACGAGACAACAAGGAATGATTGAAGCAAGGTGAAGGAGAAAACAGCAAGTGTTAGAGGTGCAGAATAAGAAACAGGCAAAGAAAGTCGGAGGATGAAGAAGGGCAACATGAAGGCCCAAGCTGTCCACAAAAAGCAGTGTCATGCTGAATCATAGTCCTGGAGTAACAGCTTTCATCAAGCTAGACAGGGAAAAAGATGACAGTATCAGTCCAGCTCATCAACACACAACAGTTTCTTTTTTTATGTACATAAAGTTTGACATTACTGATATCACCCTGCAGGCTCTGGTTATACAACATGAGTGAATCTGCAGGCAAGTTATTGCTGAGTCACAAGAAGATTTGTATTTTTTTTTTTTAATCAAGAAAGAACAAATGCTGTGCAGCTCAAAGTTAGCTTTCATTAGGATCTTTGCATTAGTTTTTATTCTGTCATTTGTAAGCCTAATCTTCTTCTTCTTTCGGCATCTCACTGTGTAGTCTGCATCTTCTGTCCTCACTCCAATGTCTTCTCTAACTGTATCCATCCTCTTTGTCTTTTTCCTGGCAGTTGCATTTCTAACATCCTTCTACACCCACTGTTCCTCCTCTGGACATGTCCAAACCATCTCAGTCTGAACTCTCTAACTTTATCGCCCAGTTGTTCAACCTGTGCTGTATCTCTGATGATCTCATTTCCAGTCATTTGTAAGCTTATACTAACAGCTGCATATTTTGAGATGCAGTGTTTGAGCAGGATAGCTGTTCCACATAAAAGCAAATTTTTGTGTCTTTATTTAGTTGTTATTCAGTTTTGTTTGTTGTGTTGGTTTTATCTTCTTTTCCTAAGCTCTCTTCAACATCGTATACAAATACTTGTAATGTGCATATAAATTAAATTTTAGTGATCATTATTGATAATCAAAATGGAACTGAAGCTGGTTGAAAGTATTGCTGAAGTTGTCAGCGTTCAGGTTTTAGGATTCAGAATCAGCCAGACACAAGAATAAAAACGAGAACCATTTTTATTTATTTTGCAGCTGCAGAAGAGGTCAGGATCCAACAGAAGTGACAAGTCTTCACAGGCAGGTGGGGTGAGAGCCACCTGTCAGAGTTGGGAGGGCAGGCTAGGTGGGGGTTACCTGTTGGAGCTGGGCAGGATGACGTCAGTCCAAGTAGAGTTGAGCAGAGTGTTGTCTGAGGAGAAGTTCAAGAATGGAGTCCACAGTCACAAGCGAGGGTCATACACAGAAAGTCAGAGATCCAGATCTAAATCCAAGTCATAATCCGTGAAGTGTAGTCGTAGCAGAAGAGAAGGTTGACACTGTGGTCAGAGAGATACATCTTAGGTCTCTCTTGTAAACGAGTCCCAGAAGCTCAATGAAATTAACCTGTATAAAGAAAAGTTGAATTAAATATCCATTGCAGGCAAGGAGCAGGCAAAGAGGGGAATCCAAAAACTGGAGGTGGAAATCTGAATAGCAAGACGTGATGGTCAGGCATGAACTTGAAAACAAGATGGCTGGATATTAGGGACCATGAGAGGTATAATAATCTGGCTAGGAACTCTTCTTCTTCTCCTACTTGTTCTTCTTCTTCTCCTTCTTGCTTTATTATGGTGGTTGGCAAACAACTTTAGGTGCATTACCGCCACCTTCTGCATTGGACTATATACCAGTACACATTATATCTTTCCTAATTTACCTGTTCTTCTCAAATACTTAAAAATGCTGGTATAAATTGTATCTTCAGATAATCTTTGCAGCAATTCCTTTATTTTTAATTTACTTTTATTTTTATTTAAGTCTCTAATTAATACAACATTTTTCAGTCAGGTCATCTGGACTGTTTCTTTTTTTTTGTGCTGAAATGTTTCGCCTTCGATCCGGAAGGCTTCATCAGTCAAGGAAACACACAACAAAACTGATTCTTCCCTCAACAGCTTACTCCAAAGTGGAACAAACCAGTTTTGTTGGTGCTAAGATGGTCTCCTTGGTAGGCCCCCTCCTCCATTGCCGGCCCTCTTCCTTGTTGACAGTCTTGTCAAACTGGTTGAAAACAACAAAGTCCATGCTCAATAATCCAGGTATACAATCCAACATTTTTCAGTCAGGTCATCTAGACAGTTTATTTTTTTGTGCTAAAACGTTTTGCCTTCGATCCAGAAGGCTTCATCAGTCAAGGAAACACAACACAAAACTGATTCAAACTGATAACATTTTAGATGCATCGGTATAGATCTTTATATATTTTGAAAATTCTCTTCCTATGTATCTTTCCACTTTATTATTTTCTAATTCTTTCCCTCGTTTCAGTAAATTCAAATCGACTGATCTGGCCAAGGAGCTATGATGGGACAACATGAATGGCAACATCAGGACTACTTTGATAATTATTTATTCCTACATCTATAGTTTTACCCAGGATTATCCATCCAAAACTAATAACTTGTTTCTTTTCTTTTTCTTGACAGGGTTGGGTTTTGTGGAGGATGAATTTCACCATGTCCTTTAATAATGGCCCAGTAAGTTATGGTTATTTGTGTTCTCCTAAACTCAAGTGGCATTTCCCCCATCTCAACTTCTAGAGCTGAGACTGGACTGGAGTTGTTTTCATAGCTCCACAACAAAGCCTTAAAGCCTGATATTGTATTTTATCTACTTGTTTTAATAATGTATTTGAAGCTGAGCTTTATAAAATACATCCATGATCAAAAACTGATCTTATTAATCCAACATAGATTGTCTTTAATGCTTGCACCCCATTCTTTACCTCTCAGGCATCTCCTTATATTTAGAATTCTTTGACATTTTCCTATTATCTGGTGAAGAATTAATGAGAATGGAGCTCTTAAATAGTGTGGAAACAGGTGCAGTGAATCATGGCTGATGGTGCACAGGGGCGTGGCTGACTGACAGGAGCAGAAACATGACACGAGAGCCTGTGAGCAAGGCAGGGGGCAGATGACATGCTCATGACAGAACTGGTTTCTTTTCTGGATAGTAGTGAATACAAAGTATGTCACAGTTTTAGCATTCTTTATGTTTGTTTTTATGTTTTCCTGTTTGAGTCGCTTAGAATTACAACTCCCCTGCTTCTGCTCATCAATTGCACATCCCAGTTCTTTATAAGCTCCTGTCTTCCTGCAGTCTTTCTCAGATCTACATGAGTAACTACAGTCTTGGGTTTTGCTACTCCTCAAGAGACTAGTAAAGACACCACCAGTAACTACAGAACCTGATCAGTATTGCTCTTGCTGGAAACAAAACTCCTTACGTTAAGAAAAATGCAGTACATGTACATCAAGTGGTACTGATAATAACTGTATGGGAAGTGTCAGTAAAGCATGTGTTGCATGACGGGTTTTGATGTACAGTACTATTAAAAAAAGTGCATTATCCTTCTTTAAACTTGACCAAGTTGTTTAAACTTCAAACTTTTAGTAGTTTATTAGGCTGGAATCCTCAAGTAATGTTTCATTTACAACAACGCATCTTCGCTTTTAAAATAACTCATATTGAAAACCTTTAAAAAAAAATTGGATAAAATGTGAATATTTGAAGAAATAACTACTGTCCAGTCCTTTAGTTCAGCAGTAAATCTTTTGTAAAAGAAAGATGTTGGAGATCACTGTTATAAATTATGTGAACAAATGCCCAATAGGGTCATATAAAATGTCCAAAGAAAAACAAATTGTTAAAAATATTGCTGTTGTATAAAGCTAGGACAGAAAAAGGTGAGTTGGTTTTCAAATTAATAAACATCAAAATAGCACCTTTCATATTTTTATACAAGGTACCATTGAGTTTTCATAAAGTTTGCTGAAAAATTGAAAATGTAATGTCAAATGTTCTTGGCTGCCACAGTTAATCGTCAGTTTTCAGCCCCAAAATCTAAGCAAATTAAATATTAACAATGTAAAATGAATGAATCAGCATTAAAGCTATTTATTGTAATTAAATGAAAGATAAATGGGCATATAATGTGTACCATAACACAATAGACACAAATAAGTCTGTTCTAATTCACTATTCTGCTGCTCACTGAGTAAATCAGAAAGAACGTAATGCTCACGCTGTATGCACAAAACCTGAAATAGCCTTTCACCATTTGCACTCACAAAAACGAAGAGGCACTTCATTCCAAGAGTACAAGAACCAATCGGATCAGACTGCTCGGGGTGCTGAATTATCAGACCAACTTAGCCTCCTCTTCCCTCTCCTTATGTTATTTCTGTGCAGCCGCTCGTGGCATAGTAAACCAAATACTCCACTCGTTATTGCAAGGCACATCATTAAATGTTAATAGTGTATCCATGCTGACACACCATTAGGCATAGGGAGTTTGGGTAATGTACTATAAGATCATTTGTGGATTTATAGACTTCCTACCCATTTTACTGTATAGGGAAATCTACAGTACATCCCTGTAGGATAATGAGGACTGAAGTGGCTATACATGTAATGCCTTATTCAATTTTTTTTTTTTTTTTTTTTCAAAAATGTGCTGCTGAATCTTTGTTAAAATGACTTTTTATCATTCTGATTTGATTCTGGTGAGTGTGGATGTAATGGGAGTTCACTAAAAGACAACTGCATCTTGTGATTCAATAAAGTATCTAACAAACAAAAGGCACAGCAACTGAGAGAAGCAATATGGAGAAAAACTGACGTAATTGAGATTTTTGTGCACTAATTTGAATTTGCTAAATAATAATAATTAAAAGAAAAACATTTTAACTCAGACGTTAAGGAAAAACAGAAACATACGGCAATTTTGTGCCTGACTTTCTGAATGCTCCTAAAATAATTATTCAGTTTAAAACAAAAGCAACAAAGAATATTTAGTCCAGGTATCAATATTTCCTAAAGGAAATAAATGAACAATTCATTAAATTGGTCCAGGATTTATTGACTCACAGAAAGAGTGCTGCCATTAAAAAAAAATACAATAAAATAATTGCACATTACAATAATTAACAGCTTTAATATGCATTAATTCACAAAAACAAACAGCATAGTGTAAGCTGGACATCGTATTTCTTAAGATAAACTATCCATCTATCCATCCATCCATCCATCCATCCATCCATCCATCCATCCATCCATCCATCCATCCATCCATCCATCCATCCATCCATAATCTTTATCTGCTTCTTCCTTTTCGGGTTGTGGGGGTCACTGGTGCCCATATCCAGCAGTCACTGTGCGAGGGGCGGGGGACACCCTGGACAGTTCTTCAGTCCATCACAGGGACACATAGAGACAAATGAGACAAACACTTTCTCACTCACACCTAGGGACAATTTACAGTTACCAATCAGTCTAACATGCATGTTTATGGTCTGTGGGAGGAAACTGGAGTACCTGGAGAAAACCCACGCATGCACGGAGAGAACATGCAAACTCCATCCAGAAAGGCCCCTGGACAGGGATTTGAACCGGGGTAACCTGCTCTCTGAGAGGCAGCAGCTCTACCAACTGCGCTACCATGCTGCGATGAGATAAACGAAGTTACTATAATTAATAATCAGTCCGGTTTCAAGTCCTATAAAAGTAAAAATAAATATTTTGCACCATATTTGTTTACTTCTTCCATTGGCACTGCTTTAACATGTTGAAGAATCTTTTTCATTACAGCAACATCAATTTTACCTGCTGTCACATTTAAATATCATTTATGTAAAACGTTTCTACATTTCCAAACATAAAACTTGTAAATGGATGTGAACGGAGGAGCAGTTCATCGCTGTTTGTCTCTGCTGAGTCCACATGGTGACCTTTTGGAAAGTAAGTGTGAAGGACTTGGATTAAAGTGGCTCACAGGGAGGTGTTCCTGCCCGCAGCTAAACTTATCAACATGCACATTTCAAGTCTCTTGACTTCTGAAGAGGCCTGAGCATTTCTGTCAGGATCTACTTGTTTGTTTCAATGTTTCTTTTTAGCTGTTTCATGAACAGTTCTCTGTGTGCACTGATGTGGCGTTCGCTGTCCTCTGAGTGTGCTTTATCATTGAGGCAGTGGTTGCAAATATGCTTATAGATGTGACCCACTGGATATTTGGATTAAACTGTGGGAAAAAAATACATTAAACACTGAGCTGTTTAATGTGAAGAGATGAGAGCCTATCATGACATAATAATAAGTTCATGTTCAGTTTTATTTTCTGGTCTTTTTGCTGAGCTTTCCTTTGGTGTTTGCTCACATTCATCTGGATTCAGTTCACATGTCAAGTGTCTGGAGTTAAATATGAGAAATAAATATTCAAAGGGTGGCAGATGTTCAGTTTCACCACAGTTTCACATGTAATGGTCTAACAAAGACACTGAAGATTTGAAGGTCAAACTCAATTGACTTCAGTTAACTTGTTTCAAAGGAAGCTAGAAGACACGAGATGACAACTTTTCTCTTGAAGTAGCAACGTGTTGCTGGAAAGATCAAAGAAAAGCATATTTTCCCACATGTACATGGCTTTTCTATGTTGTTGCTCATTATAGTATAACCATTTGGATCAGTTAGTAACAAAAACAAAAACATTAAATGATTTTTAGTGAGTTGGCACAGTGGCGCAGTTGGTAGAGCTGCTACCTCTCAGCGAAAAGCTCACTGGATCAAATCCCAGCTGGGAGCCTGTCTGGGTGGAGTTTGCATGTTCCTTCCGTGCTTTGTGGGTTTTTTCTGGGTACTCCGGTTTCCTCCCACAGATCAAAAACATGCATGTTAGGCTGACTGGTAACTCTAAATTGTCCCTAGGTGTGAGTGAAGAGAGTGAATGGTTGTTTGTCTCATTTGTCTCTATGTGTCCCTGTGATGGACACCTGTCCAGGGTGTCCCCCACCTCTCACACAGTGATGGCTGGACATGGACTCCAGTGATCCCCGTAACCCAAAAAGGCAAGCGGCTAAGGATAATAGATGGACTTATTTAAACTCTGCTTTGTCATTTGAGTAAAGATTAATTAAGTATCATACCCACAACATTACACAAGTGTGTAGAACCTTAAATGTACATGATGCATACATTTTATTGCATATGATTTTTAATGAAGTAATTTTCATCTGTGATTCTAGTTCAATAAATAAACAGAAAACAACTAAATTGTCAATTATTTTATGTACAACACCAAATACTGATCTTTTTAAAATTATTTTTTTGTTGTTGTTCCCTCCAAAAAAATGGAGATTTGTTTCACTTTATTTATAATTTTGTATTTACAACGGACTATACAATGATTGTGCAAAACAATCTACATTTGTGTGAAAATGAAAAGTGAATGACAGGGTTCATGAGTACAAGTGATGGAAAACATGATAATATCCAAAAATAACATAACCAAATGTCAGTATCCCCTCTTTTCCTTTGCATGAAGGATTTGCAAAGTAGGACTTTTATTTATTAAGCAAAAATAAATCAGTAGAATTGTACTGGTAAGTTTCTCTTGGCTGCTCTCTTCTTCAGGGGTTGCCACAGCGAGCAAACTCGCATGAAAGATTTGGCAAATGTTTTATGCCGGACACCCATCCTGATGCAACCTGTGTGTGAGGATTCAGTTTTTGTTTGGCGTTTGCCCATTAATCTTTTTTTGATTTTCAGGCAAGCTGGGAGAGTACAGGTCCCACTCAGGTGGGATCTGTTGGAGCTGCTTGCCACCAGGGTACTGTGTTTAGGCAGAGCTCCTGGGTTCTGATCAACATTGTCTCAGTTGGAACCTTCATCTCTACAAAGGATTCAAGGTTGGAAATTCAGCTTCGTCCTGTTCTTGTTCCTGTCTGCTCACTTTATCCAGCCTAACCTGCTTCTTATTACACACCTGCTTTGTGGAATCTCCTGCCTCATCCAAGCTTGAAACAAGGATAGGAATCAGTAAGACTCTGTGCAAGATCCCATTCTGTCTAATTTGGCTCCATCTTATAATCTGTTCCCCTCTCTCCACAAATAGATTCTGTTCCAATTCCCCTTCCCTGTTAAATAAACCTATTCTATAGTTCCTATTAACCTATTAACTAGTAACCTATTCCTAGTAACCTATTCTATAGTTTTTTTGAATGTCCAGAGGACCAAATTGAACTTTTTTGGATTTTTCTACCTGGATTATTGAGCATGCATCAGGCTATTCTATAGTTCTTTCACCAAGTCTGTGTGTACCTTCATGGTTCTCTGGCTGCCCGAGTTCTGTGAGCCTCATAAACACATCACTATGGCAGAACAGATCACTAAAAATAAACCACAGGGCTCAGCCGATACTCATGGCAATTCAATTCCATGTTATTGTAATTTGTCGTCATGAGGGCATGTTGGATGCTCTCGACAGGTAATAAATTATTACAAACCCACGCCTTGAAGAATTTGCTAAGCTTCTGTCTAGTTTTAACCAGGTCTTAGTTTCACCACCCATTATCGTCTCTTCCTCCAGGTTCCGTCTGCAGATCCTGCATCGGCTGTAGCATCAGCTCAGTTCGCCCGTGAGTTACCAGTTTTCCCATCTGAAATTTTTGTAGATGAGTCAGAATGTTGTAGCTGTTTTTTTACTTCAGTGTTTACAAATATTTCGTAGAAGTCCACTTTCTTTTCAGACTGGCAAAAGTTAAATCGTTTTCATCATTCAACCTCTTAAAGGCAGCGCATTAAAGATGGGCTGAGTCCCATCTCTTCGCACACCCCATTGATCAACTCACCATAGATGATGTCCTTGTTGAGTTTCGCAGAGTTTTTGCTGACCCTCTTCATAAAGAAGAGGTGGCTCATAAGTTGCTAAGAATCCGATTGGGCAATCAATCAGTGTCCCAACATACTGCAGATTTCCACATCATTGCTGTAGACTCAGGCTAGAATGATGAAGAACTTAAAGGTGCAGATCTTACTCTAATGCTCTTTCTGACCAGCTACAGGATCTGATAGCTACTCAAGAAGAATCTGACACTTTGGATGAGCTAATTAATCTAGCCATCTACCTAGATAATCGTCTCAGAGATTGCGCTATGGTTAGAGACCACAATTCCTGGCTTACATACACGGTTAGATCTGATCCGGTTCCAAATTCCGTCCCCAGTTTTTCTCCTCCTGCTCCATAGGTTTCCTCAGAGGAGGAGCCTATGCACATCTGTCTCCAGAGGGATGTCAACGATGTATCCGTTTGAAATTATGGATGTACTGTGGAAATTTGGGCCATTTTGTGACTAGTCAAAAAACACCTGGCCACTTATACATATAGTAATGTTGTCCTGAATGTGATTTGTCACAGAAATATTCATGCAGTTTTAAAAATATTATCTGTACTTCTGCTGACCAGGAGGGGTTCACTGTTAGGAACTGTTTTTCTTGTTCTCTTTGTCACTTTAGTGCCTGTCTTTGTGGCAGAAGGTCATATTTACAGTATGTTCAGGAAGGACAACTGTTATTGAACACAAAGAGTCCTTGAAGAATTTAATGGGTGTGTTTGTGTCAACATATCATTCTCTATTTTTGCTTATTGAATATGGCTGAGAAGACGCACATATCACGTTCAAATAATGTCCAAGAAGACAGCAATGAATGTGCTGCACATCTGTAATGAATTAAGCCTCAGACTGTGTTACTTAGACTTTGGACTGTGTTCCGGCTTTTAAATAAATGCCATGGTGTAGGAGTAAAGCTGTGCAAAAGTCCACATTACTGCAGGGGTTGGAAAGATTTTCTTTTAAGGTTTGAATTGCTGAATAAGTTATTCCTTTTTGAGAATTGGCTGACTACTCTGTCCTAAATCATTGTTGCTTCTTGAATCTGAGAGAGGTATGTCTGCTGGGTACTACAGGTAGCATAACTACTGACTTAATGTTGGAGAAATTATCTCATTCTTTGACGCCGTTAACTCAAAAGAACCACAACTTAGGGCAGCTGAAGATTTATATCTGGCATTTTACTTGCAAGGTCAGATTTCAGGACAGAATACATACATAAACATTTAATGTATACTCTTAAAGAGCAGTCACAGAAATGAGCCAGGAGCTGCGTTATCTGCTCGCTTTTATACATTATCCGTTCAACAGAGTTAAACATAGTTCAGCGGCTGTCCTTGAAGCACTCTTTGTTTGTTCAAACATATGGTTCATGGGCATTAAAGACACACCCTTCAGCTCGATAATAGGGTGTTTTGGGAGACAACTGAACTCCTTGTTCTCATGGTAGTGGGGAAGAATGTCCTCATCTACAATAATAAAGCACAATATAAACATCTATACCCTTTGACCAAAAATTCTCTGGCACTTATAATGCTCTAAATTTACTTACGAAAAAAAAACTATTCCTCCGAAACCTGTTCTCAGTAATCAACTGTGTTCCATGAACCCTGTTCTAAAAAAATACTACAGAAGATGTCCTAACTAATCAGTGACCCATTCCAACACATTACAGTAAATTTGGAAGCTCTGTCTTTGACTGGTCCCTTAACAGAGAAGTGACCTACTAACTCTGTGTGTGTGAATGTAGGCTGCAGACCTAAATATGTATTGTCTTTGAAGGAAGATCTGTTGCTGTGTACTTAATACTGTAATTTTCTTTGGTTTTTGTGAATGTGTGTGTTTGACAGAGACCTCTGCATTGCTGAAGTTTTTTTCTTGGTCAGGGAGAAATAAACAGAAATTACACAGCTGTCAGAAGGTATTACTGCAGAATCACACACCACAGGGTCCATTCAATGAGCGTAGACCATTTACAGCCTACTAAAAAAACACTCATGAACTCTGTATTCCTACACACCATGGGATAATATACACATAACAGAGTATAAGGTAAAAAAAATATATGTGTTTGTGTGAATGTCATTGTTATTGGCCTTTATGCACTGCTATTTAATTCAATATAAAAATAAACACGATGAATCACACTGAATAAACCCAAACAAATTGCCTTTCACTGAAAACAGCATTAAATCAGCTGTGAAACTGTCTCAAGTAGGCATGAAAATGCAAGGCTCTTTTAATTCTGTGCCCCCGAGCCACGTGTTCTCTGACCAGCCTAAATTCCCTCTTATGTTCACCCACAGCAAAGATTCATGCAGTTTTTTGACCATCTTATACAGCAGCTCTAAGATGGGAGGGTATGACCCATCTTTAATAATACATCTACATATTAACCCATTTAAAAACTGGTGATAATTATTAAAATTTGAAAGTAGAGTTATAGAAAAATAAAACTCCCATATTGCTGAAGATGCCACTGATGGTCATTTAGTGAAGTAATGAACCTCTACCAACACGATACTTTTTAATAACAGATTTTGATCTGGCATTCTTTGACAGGACAACTTATGTAACTCAGTCTTCTTTTATGAATTTCAGTTTTCCTGAAATGTGCAGGGACAAATAATGCTGTGTTTTATTCATCGTACAAATGAAACATCAACCAGTAGGTCCATGATGACCACATGGAAAAGGGTTTATGTAATTACGACTTTAGAACAAAGCCGTAGGAACTGGGGGAGCTGAAGATGTTACAGCAATTCCCTTTTCAATGACAAGAAATAACATGTCAAAAATGGGGGAAAACAAGAATTCATGAATGAGTAAACAAATACAAAAATACAGTATAGTCCACTAATTTTAATTAAGTTTATTATTTTCTTATATCAGTATTATTGGGGGTTACATCTTTGTTTGTATTCATACAAATTCTCACAGCAATTTCTAAATAAAACACATTCTTTTTATTCACACATTCATTGAGGTGGCTGTGGCTGAGTGGTTAGAGCAGTCGTCCTCCAATACAAGAGCTGGGGGTTCAATTCCACCAGCAGTCACATGCCAAAGTGTCCCTGGACAAGACACTAGGGGTGTAACGGTACGCTAAAATTACATTTCGGTTCGCTTCAGTTTCAAGGAGGGCTCGGTTCGGTTAATTTTCGGTACAAAAAAGGCCAAAATAAAGATTTACAAAATGTTTATTTTGAAAATATGCCAAGTAAACAAGTTCAGTCATTACAGACTTCTTAGCTGGAGGTGATCTGGTGGATGAAGAAGACTCAGTTGCTGTTATCCTCAGACTGCAAACACAAAGAGATAAAAAAAAAAAAAGTTAATAAGATAATAATTTTAAATTTAAAAAGTTTATTAATTCACAATAATACAATAACAATACCTCTTCTTGCATGGTCATCATTTCTGATATGAGGTGGTTGAATCGCTCTCTCATCATCATGTGGCAGGGCTTTAAATCTGGGCTCCAGGGCTTGTTGACAATATCAGTTTTAGCTTTTTCATGAAGTGCTGCTACAACTTTTTCAGTCAGAGTCAGAGTTACTTTATTGTCATTCGCACCTCATGTGGTACATGTGGTGGAGCGAAATTATGTACACAGGGTCTCAGTTACATCCAACAATAAAATGTAAAAGATAAACAATGATAACATCTAAGATATGAACTAAGAAAAACATCAACTAAATATACACTAAGCACTAATAGCATAAAAACATTACGTCTAACAACAGCATGAACATGAGCATGAGTCTGTGTGAGCAGATGAGTAGATGAGCATGCATGAACACATCAACATGAAACAGATCAGCAGCAACATGAAACAGATCAGCAGCAACATGATGTGATTTTTTTTCACAGTGAATATTCTGGTTAGAGATTTAGATATTCATGAGTCTAACAGCCTCAGGGTAGAAACTTTTCCTCAGTCTAGTGGTTCTACACTTATTGCTCCTCAACCTCCTTCCTGAGGGGAGCGGGGCAAAAAGTGCGTGTGCTGGGTGAGTGGGGTCATTCATGATGCGGGTGGCCCTCTTCCTGCATCTGGAGGTGTAAATGTCTGTGATGGTGGGGAGGCTGACTGCAAACTTTACAATATGACAGCCTGGATGGGTAGCTGCACAATCATACGTGAGCAGAGTAAACAGGAGGGGGCTCAACACACATCCCTGAGGAGAGCCAGTGCTGAGGGTTATGGTGGAGGAGAAGTTGTGGATCCTCACTAACTGTGGACTTTTTGTTAAGAAGTCTAGTACCCAGTTGCAAATGGAGGGGCTTAGTCCTAGTGTGAATAGTTTGTAGTTTGTCCATCAGGGTTTGGGGGATCATGGTGTTGAAGGCAGATGTGAAGTCCACAAAGAGCATATGGACGTAGGAATCCTTCTGCTCCAGGTGGTTGACCTCAGTGTGGTCCACAGAGAAGATGGCATCCTCAGTTGATCGGTTCTCATGATATGCATACTGATGAGGGTCCTTGTTTATGTTGGTTGTTTTGATGTGGGTCATGACCAGTTTTTCGAAGCAATTAGCGACTATCAGGGTGAGGGCCACTGGCCGATAGTCATTTTTGGCTGAAGTGTTGAAGTGATGGGATGTCATAGGCAGCGGGGCTCAAGAACTTTAATCATATGCTTAAAGCCGGCACATTAACAACATAATTCAATTCGGACATGAATCCAGAGCTTTAAAAACTCCTACAGCTTGTGTCCCCCAGGCGCTTTCAATAGCTGCCCACTGCACCACCTGGTGGTGGATGGGTTAAATGCAGAGACTAATTTTGCCATTGTATAGAAACATACAGTGCTGACATTGTGATGACATTATTATCATTATTATTATTATTGCTTTGGACCGATCTGAATTACCTGATAAAGGTTGTTTAAATGCTGCTGTTAACTATGGTTATCGGTCTTTGCACCTACCAAGCTGCTATTCTGTAGAAGAGACGTTCACATTTGAATAATATCGTTTCAAGTGTGTTAACAAGTTAGACGTGTTGCCTGCTGCCGATCCAATCTCCGTGAAACAACGTCGACAACCCATTGTTGAGTTTTAACAAGAAAGCCATAATGTTCCCATACAGGAGACTGCAACAAGATGGCTTGTTCGTTGCCTGCTAGGCTGCTAATGCTACGTGTGCTGCAAGATAATAGCACTGTGCTGAAACACACTTAGGAACTTTAGTGTCGCTGCACATAATCTCTCGTTAATAAAATTTAATGAACGAAAATATAACCAAAACGGTACGTACATGGACCGAACCAAACACGCTGTACCGAAACAGTTCAATACACCCACGTGCACCGTTACATCACTACAAGACACTGAACCCCTCATTGCCTCCAATGTGTGTCCCATCAGTGTATGAATGTGATCTAAAGCACTGATTATTTTTTGTATAGATCTAGTAGAGTGCTGTATGAATGGGTAAATGAGTACACAGATTGTAGTGTAGATCGCTTTGAATATCTTGATAAGATAGAAAAGTGCTATATCCATTCACCATTTACAGTTGCAAAACTACAGAAATAAATCTCAATTTCAAGAGAAAAAGGCTGTTAAATAAATGGACTTTTGCGTCACAGTGTAGTTTAGATGTTTTCTCAGCCATATGGTGGTTTCATTTATGTGCAGTACGTTAGTGCAGAGATAAACACAACATACAGCATCTTAAAAAGCTGAACAGGAGATCCAGTTTGTGTATTTTCATTCAACCTTTATTTATACAGGTTAATCCCATTGAGCCTCTGGGACTCATTTACAAGAGAGACCTGATTTTAACAAAGAGTGATGACAACAGTGCACAACAATATTTGGCCCATGCTGTAACAAAAAGCCAGTTGTGCAAGTTGTTGGTGAATTATAGCCTGCAGATTATCAACAACTCAACCATGAATAGTAATTTGCTCTGCTGTTAGATTAGCTTGATGATTTGGGGAATTAGCAGTATTTCTGCCTCCAATTCTTTTAGTGATTCACAAAAGCATCAGTTTTGTTGGTAATACATATCCATCAGCTCAGTATATCAGCAGATATTTTCAGGCTGTTTCATACAACTAATAATGGGGACAGCAACTCTTTTTGACCTAAATATTCCAGTGGGGCTCCTATCAGCCCTCACCAGGTGCAGGAAACCTTTTTCTCTCTGTCGCCTCCTTTTATTACACACCAGATTGCTTTCACTAGTGCCTTCACTCTTCCACTTCCCGTTTTCTCTCCTGCCTTCCTTCTCTCTTCAGTTTTTCTTATTGTTCGTTCGTTTATTTCCCACAATTGATTGCCCTTATTCAGCAAGGTCACTTGCTCTTTATTTCTTTTGATGCGATTGAACATAAAAACCCAAATCCTGCTCTCTCTGATGAGGATGCAGTCACAGAATATTTCATTTGCACAAAAAAGCAGTGAAAAAATATAAAATCCATATGTAATGTCATGGTTTTGGTATTGTTTTCTTAGCGAAGGCTATTTGCAATCAGTTTTTCAAAACAAAATAAATAGAAGCTGAGTCTTGCTTTATAAAAATGCAAACCATTTTTAGTGCTATGAACACAAAGATAAAGATTATCCATGAACATGTGGTTTTTCAGAGCACAGAGTACAGAAACCTTTTTTATACCTGGTGCTTAAAGCCTCCTTTGTTAGTAGTTTAGATTTTGCTGCCCCCTGCTGAAATCAGCAGAATAATTTTAGCTCCTATCACTAGATTATGATAAGATTTTGTGTAGTAACTCAGTATTTCTGAATCAGAAAGGCAATAATGTGATATTCCACTGATGACTCACACAAAGCTAATAAAACTGTTTTCAAAAGTCTTAATTAGTTTAATAGGCCATTCTTCACACAGTCATTTCATTTTATGATTAATATGAACTTGATCTTTCTCATTCACTGATCTCTTATTAAATAGTCTAAGATAATCAGATTTTAATTTGTTTCAAAACATCAGCTGCATTAATCATCTGTAACTTTGATCATATGTTTCTTTACTTTAAATTTGATTAGTTTGACATTCTCATCATTTAATACAACCTCTGCCTGTGTCAGGTCTATATTGTGGTTTTGTCTCTGTCACATCATTTAGCTATTAAACCATGAATTGTTTTATTACTTTGCTTCTGCCTAACTCTTCCTTCCATCACACAATTATTTGCTGCCTTCTGTGCCTCTGGGTTCTTATCAGCAGAGCATGATATGATTTAGATGAGATTAAAGCTCTGAACAACGCGAACACGTGAGAGATTAAATCACACCGATAAGAACTCCAAAATGAGCTGAATATGACTTCTATTCGCACCATGCTAGAAAAATAGGTTAAAAAAAAAATCACACAGTGCCCAGATTATTTGTTTTAAAATACCAAATTCCCCTTAAAAAACATAAACAATTTTTGGCCAAAATATAGGTAATAAATGTATATTAAATGATTCTATTATCTTTAGAGTGCTCTTACTGTATGTTGGTATACACTTGTTTTTATTTCTCACTTCCCATTAAAAGATGAAGATAAAAATCTGGGCTGAAATGATCTTTGGGCGAGGATGACTCACACAGCACGTTGCATTTCCATCAGAGTCTTGTCCAAAAGCGCTGCTCCAGAACTCTGAGCATGACTCAGCATATCCGCCCTCTCCATAAGAATAACGAGAGCATGAACGCTACATGTCTCTCTTACAGGCTCTTCTGTTTGAAGTCTCGTGTTTTCTCACTTGTTTTTGGCCTCCTATCATGTCTGTAAAACTACATTTGTTGCAAACTGTTTTATTGTAAAAAATATGTTTTGCATAACTCATCACATTTGTCCTTTTCTATTATCTTGTTTGTTACATAAATGTGTTTAAAAATGGCTGAAATCTCTCCTCTGACTAGTCGTTAGCCCATCAAGCCAGTCAGATTTGAACTCCATTTCTCAAAATTAAAGTTATGAGCTTTCTGCAACAGGTAAGATAGTATGTTTGTAATCTTACCACAGAACCTCACTTCAGCAGATCAATTTATTTAGGTCTGCTGTGACCAGTACCATATTTTTCGGCCTGTAAGTCACCATTGTTTGCATATTTCCATGCCCTGTGAATTATACACCGAAGCAACTTATGTTTTTTTTTTTTTTTTTTTTTTTCCATATTCATAAACCAATTTTTTGGTTGAGATATGACCGTTTTCATTCATTCTGACTTTGAAAATATTGAGCACTACCATTTTCAGCTGCTAGATGGCACTCAAGTAGTATGGCATGCCGTTGTGTCATGTAATAGGTAATGGTGGCTATTAATGACACAATCGGCTTGCCATAGCCTACCATCTTCGTCCAGCTCCGGGATCATGCCTGGAGCAAACGTCAAATCAGTTTCATTTTGCTGCACCGCCCCGGTGAAATGCAGCTAATTTGACCATAGAAGTCATTTATTAAGTAAAAGTTCAACTGAGACACACCTTTTCTATAATGTCGAGCAAACAAATCATTTTTTTAGATGTTTATCTTGTTAAATTTTGGAGAAATGCACAGAGTTTCTCCTTCATGATTTCCTCCCTCTGCGCGCTCTCGGAGCACCGAGGCAGCAAATGAAATGCAGCTGATTTCACCAGTAAAGTCTTTTTATTAAGTAAAAGTTAGACTGAGACACACCTTTAATATAATTTCAAGCAAACAAATAATTGTTTTTAAGTGTTTATGTTGTTAAATCCTTGTTAAAGTCCTCCTGTACATGCTCCTGCCGCCATTTGGCAGCCAATCGATTTTTGGCACAACACCGGCCCACATTTGCGGGTTGTCAGCGGTGATGCATAATAGATGCGACTTAAACAGCGAAGTGAGGTATTTATGGTTTTTTTTCCACTTTATTAGACTTTTTTTTTCCCCCTCTGTCCTCCGGTGGAACCAGATGTGTCTCCCTGTCTTCCCCCCCACCCTCCCCACCCGCTTCCCTGCTGCACTCTTTTGTCCTGTGAACCCTTAAAAAGCCTCTTTTTAGTTTTTTTCTGCATACCTCTTAATTCGAAGGTCTCTCAACAAAATTGATCAACTTCTCCTGACAGGAGTCAGGGCATAAGGAGGACCCTCTTACCTTGACGGAAACAAATTGGATTCATGATGACAACTGGTTATTTTGCTGTTTGGCTGGTGAATTCTGGATTGTCTATAAATTTGTGTGGATGTGTCGAATCACGACAGCACTCAGACTGAATTTGTGGAGCTGCAGCAGGGAGCTGGAGCAGGCTGTTATCAGGACTGCGGACTCTATAGCAGCACATATGAAGGGAAAATAATCTTGGAGAAGCTGTGAGCTTGACTTTTGGCGTAAAGGATCAATTCGGCTATTTTGGAGTTTCCATCAGAGGAATATACCAGCATGACTTTAAAAAGGCAGAAACAGCAATTCATAAGTTCTGCCTGACCTAAACTGTGGCCTTGACGCCAGACTTATCTCAACTCCTCCTGGAATGTTTTGAAAACAACAAAGACGCTTTGACTGTCTCCACACTCCTCCCTTCCTGTGGACATGTGACAGAACCTCAACTGAGCTGATGATGAATGTCACCGCTTATCTGGACAATGGCTGAGAGGGGGGGCTCTGGACTATGCTACGACTTTCCCTTAAAAATTCAATGTTTTCACCGACCTATATGTACATGTATAGCGTCTATTTATATTATTGATGCCTCAAATCGTGCCCTGTCTAGGACACGGCATGAGAGATCTTTTTTTAATACCGTCTCTCTTCATGTTTTCTTCCCTTTTTCTCATCTAAGCAAACTATTATTCTGAATAAGAATAAGAAAAGGCCGCGCTTTCTATAGATGCAGCTTCGTGCACTCCGCCCATCTTTCGGACGACTGTACGAACATGTTCGCGGTGTATCTCGGTGCAATGCCAATAAAGTTTATTCTGATTTGGACTGATGCGACTTATATGGCAGTGCGACGTGTAGAGAGGAAAACACGGTACATTTTTGCATGATTGTGTTACAGCTTGGCTCACATGAGCAGTGACACAGCTGTCAGCTACCAGGTGAACTGAAAATCTTTGCAAGTGACTGAACGTTGGCAGAAAACAAACCTGCAGTTGAGAGAGAAAATATATTAAGTTAATATTATATATGAAGCCACAACATATTTACAGTTCATACTCAATGGTTATCAGTCCAACTGTTGTGAAATTAGCAAGTGAAGAAGCCATAAACTCTTTACATTTTGTAAATTCAATAAATGTAATTGTGTTTTTAGAAAAACCAGAACCACACAGCTGAAAATGGCTGAACTATGAGTGTAGCTACTATCTAAATTCAAACTTCAGTTGCTTCTCTGGACTTTGTCACATCACTCATCAACGTGGTTATGAAAATTGAGGCAACAAGTATTTTTAATGTGATTTTATTCATAAATCTCCTCAATCTTCTTATCTTTATGTTTGACTGTTCAGACCCTGAAAAGGCAGTCTTTTGATTTCAAAACTACATAGAGTCTAAACTTATGTTCATAGAGCAGTTTGAAGCCATTTCAAATACGTATTGCTGTCAGAGTTTCATTGATTTGGATCCAGAAGCATTTTTTTTTTGCCCATAAAGAGCTTTTAGAAGGTTTCATTCAGCAACTTTGTGATACAGCAACAAATGATTTACTGTGCAGTGTTAGATTAAACTCAGATTTCATCTCCAAATCAAAGGAACTAAAGCTGATTTTTGAAGTATTTAACTCTTGTACATGCAAATGTATTTATTTGTGTGGCAGCAATGTGCTTTCGTAATAGTTTGAATTCCTTATTTTATATTTTTATTTTTTTAATGGAAGGGACAAAATGCTGTTTCATCAACAACATAAACTGTAGAATTGTCAATTGTAAATGGTTGCGATGAAATCTTTTAATTGTTTTTAGCAATGTACCATCTTATTTATTTTAGTTTAGTTTCATTTAATACTAAGATTAAATAAAATCTGTCCTTTTTTTGTATGGGGTGAATAAAATAATGGAAATACCAGAGTCTAAAGTCCACTTTCTTTCAGATTTATTCTTAAAAATGTGTAAGCAGACAGTTTGTGTCCTGTGAAAACCAAAATGTGTGTAGAACAGTTCAGAACGGTGAAATGCATTTCATTAAATGTCTATAACAAGTTCTTTTGGACATATCAAAAGTCAAAATAAGGAAAACATTCTGTTTTTATTACAGCAATTCTGTTTACAGGCATTTTTTGTTCAGCTTCATTTCAAGAAATGAACCAGAGATTTCTAGAAAGAAATGTAAAAATATACATCAAGGTGATCGGTGTTAAAGAGCAGGCTATCATTTTGAATGCACATTATTACTTTGTACAAATATCTGTACGGACGTGATTCTGACAAAACTCAACTGCACCTGGGTGACCAATTTAAAGAGGGAGCTTCAAATGCTAAACACTTTCTTAATTTCTCTCATTCTCTACCCAATCACTCACTTCCTCCACTCAGCAATTCTCCATGTTTCCCCTGACTCCTTTGCCTCCTTTGCCTCCTCCTAATGACTGTAAGAAATGATTTTCATTCCCTCAGATGCTCTCCTCTGATTGCATTTTTATCAGAAATTATGAGAAAGAAGGGAAGTGTAAGAGTTGGATGAAGTAAGGAAAAGTGGAAGAAAATTTGAGTTTTGATGGAACAGCTCAGAACAAAGAGACCAGCTCATTGTTTCACACCACGAGAACGGGAACAATATCTCCACCGCTGCAAAGGCTCAGACAGCAAAATGAAAACTGCGAGGCTCTTCATGTCAGACAAAAGGTCACAATACGCAATAGTAATAATATTACTGAAGCATAAATGTGTAATGACATGCAGTACTATGAATTTATATGAGGATGTTGTAATGAGTCAAGCCAACCATGTAATGATAGAACGCAGAATAGAAGAAAACATTAAAAAAAGGTTATGGGTGAGAAGGAAAGAAACTAAGAGAGATGAGGAGGAAATAATGCTGAAAATAAGAAGACAGAGGTGGTTTGAAATACTCGTCCGATGTGCGTCCATCATTTTCTTTACAGGCGGAGCAGGAAATACAAATGCAGGGCTTGAGGCACGTCTATCTGTCAGTCTACGTTAGGCTCTGCATAATTGCTGTGAAATGAGAGATCCATGACTTAAAGGAGGGCGGTGAGAGGAGAAGGTGTGTTTTGGGTTCAACCAGTGAGCCACACACATCTATTAGGAGCTCAAACTAGAAAATATATATATTTTTGAACCTTCAACATTTTCAGTTTTGCTATGAACATTTAGCCAAAAATATGATGCCGCAGAAAACGTGCAACCCTAAAGGAGCCCAATAAACACTAGGGTAAGGGTCAATAAACTAATCCGTCAAGAAGAACTTTTATTCAAAACTATTCAAGAGTTGAGTTGCAGCTGCTTCACATAAAACCAAATGGTATAATTCTTTGTATGTGACTAAAATGTTGAAATCCAGGAGTGATGAGTGCCATCATGGCCTCAGCATTAAGACCGTGTTCCTTCCTAACAGAAATATGTAGCGTGGTCCCCAAGCTGCTACGTCTTAGGTAGTCACATGAAACAGAGGCACAGTAGTTTGCTTTGTTCTGTCAAGTGTAAGCTACAACACAACACAGTTTTATTCTAAAGGCACAGACACTAGTGTGACCATTACTGACAGAAGAGATTCTTACCATTTATTGTACGTCATTAAACACATCTTTAAATATTAATGGTTAACAACAGTTGCTTTGAGAGTTAAACGAAAACATCAAGTGTTAGATAAAGTTTGTGCAAAATAGAAGCAGACTATATAATCAGTGATTTTCCCATCTTTTTAAAACTTTTTTTTACAAAACAAAAATGGCACTCTGAGTCATTTGTTTCATTTCTTGTTTTGTGTTGCGGCTGGTAATGTTGTTGTGGGTTTTTTTTGTTTGCTGGACTTTTCTTGGTTAAAGACAGCAGGCAGCTTGGCTGGTCAGTCGGGCCGTGTGTTAGAAATGCGTCTCCTTCTCTGAAATGGTCGAGATTTTGCCATCGGCCTTGAGTTTTGCATCATTGGCGGCGTAAGGACTGTGGGAGGCAAGTTTCCCTCTCATTTTTAGGTCTGAGCTGGGAGTGGTCAGCTTCTTCATTCTCTGCAGGAAGTCGGACAGAGAGAAGAAACGGGTGATATCTTTCATTTTCCAACATGAAATTCGTTAGTATATTTAAAAAAACAGTAACAGACACATGTAACTGCTTAAAATTAAGAGGAAACCTGTTTCTCTTCATAATTTAACAACTTTTCAAACAGTTGTTGTCTTAATTAAACACAAATGTTGTCTCATTAAACATTTTGTGAGAAGTGATTATCTTGTTCCTTCATATGCAACATAATCACTGTGTCATGTATATCATAATTAAATGAGAAACTAATTTGCATAAATGAGAAAGAGTTTTCAACCAACCATATGAATATTTAATATTCAGTTGGATTCATATCCGTTCAACCTTTATTTATACAGGTTAATCTCATTGAGCTTCAAGGACTCATTTAAAAGAGAGACCTGATTTTAACAAAGAGTGATGACGACAACACTGGACAACAAAGACAACAATAGACAATCATAAAAGATGCACAAAAATTGAGAATAACAAGTGAAAATAAAATGGTATTAATAAAAAAATGTAACAAAAATACAGCTAGGTTGTAAGGCGATGTAGAAAACTAAAAACAAGAATTTGTCTGCGTTGGTTTTTGCCAGGAACTTAGCAGATGTTTGAAGCCACTTAGAGAGGTCAAGGTCAAGAGCTTCAGATCTTTTTGTAAGATATTCCAGGAAACAGGAGCGGAGTAGGAGAAGGCCCTTTTTCCTAGTTCAGTCCTCACTGAGGGAACACTGCAGGTAATAATGTCCTGAGAGCGCACGCTGTAGCTGCACTCACACGCAGAGACATGTAGGAGGACATGTATGAAGGCAGCAGACCAAGAAGTGATTTAAAGATGAAAATGTACCAATGAGAGAGTCTGAATGAGGTTAATGATGAGCAGTTAACCAGTGAATACAGGGTGCAGTGGTGGGGTACGGTAGTTACAGCCAGTTATATAATAATAATAATAATAATAATAATAATGTGTTATGCATTGTCATCATTGTATGTTCCCATACAATGGTGAAATTAGCTCTCTGCATTTAATCCATCCACCACCAGGTGAAGCAGTGGGCAGCTATTGAAAGTTCCCGGGGAGCATTTTGGGGCTGGGGTGCGCTGCTCAGAGACACCACAAGGTGTGCAATGACCGGGGATCGAACCTGGGACCTTCGGGTCCCAAGTCGGCTTCCATGCCCCTACACCATCACAGAATATTAGCACACTGTGATAGACTGCGTCCAATATCTGCAGAGTGCCTGTAGGGGCATTCATGTAAATAATGTCACCGTAGTCATTGGAGGGAAGGAAAGTCACAGTTACAAGGTATTTCCTAGCATTCAGAGTTAGACAGGATCTATTTCTGAAAAAGAAACCCAACTTAACTTTCAGTGTCTTTACCACGTGAAAACCACGTTTTCCACGTGAAGCTTTAAAGAGATGTGAGTCAACCGAAATGAATATTTTATATCTAAGTAAAATTAAAAGACAATTGGAACTGTTGGGCTGATTATTTATTTGTTGTAACAATGCTGCTTGGCAATAAATATTATATTGTTGGAAAGCCTGTTTATTTCCCTTAAACTGTTTGTAAATTGGTGGGTTGAGCAGCAGAACTGATTGTGTGGGTTGTTTCTATAAAACGTTGCCTAATATTCTTTGCCATTGCCAAACAGCTTAAGGCTGTTGAGAACAGCCGAAGTTGTGTTTCACTGACATGGATGCCTGATGAAAATTGCATATGTTTTTATTTGCATCCCCAGCTGTGACCTCGGGTTGTGCGTAGCCCTCAGTTAAAAGTAATTCTCACAGAGGTTGCTATTAGGATGCAGTTCCACAGCAGCAAAGCTTGTGAGCAACATGAGGAGGCAGTAACAGGCTGTTGTGGCTGTGTATGGTTCTTCCACGTTATATTGAAGCCCCTGTTTTATAAAAAATAATAATTTTTAAATTGCCAATATGACTTTTTTCTTCAGACTTCGTTCATATAAATCAATAAATGATAAGAGTCATTAGCAAAATAAGTTGTTTGGCATTGGCAGAAAAGATTCGCAGAATTTTGAATTTCTCCTTTTTTCAGTAAAAGTTGTAAGATCAAAAACATGGTTTAGATGAGAGAAAGAAAATGAACAAAAAGTCTGCAAGATTCATCAAGAGCACTAGTCAGATACAAATAAATTGTATTCAGATGAATGTCTTTATAGTATAGTACAACAATTATTCTCATTAGTTTCACATAAATTAATAGCTGGAAGCTCATTATATAAGTGTATGCTGTTTACAGAGAGAGAGAATTGTTTGATAAATGCCTTTTCATTATTTTTTACACTCTACAAGTCTCCTATATATATATATATATATATATAGGAGACT
>NC_056504.1:32851160-32873733 GCF_014905685.2 Nematolebias whitei
TTGTCCAGTTTGTGGGGTTACCTCAGAAAAGGTACCAGGCGTCTTCCAGATCATCCAGATAATTCCCAGTGGGATGCAAACCATTGAGGACATCGCCATGAACCAGCCAATCCCATAACCCCAGTCAGGATAGGTGTACACATTGTTGTACTTCAGAGGTTTGTATTTAATCAAGAAGAACAGGAAAATTCCCTGCATCAAAAAGACACACATTTTGTTTTCAAATAATTTCATTTCAAGAGTAAAAAAACACATTTTTTAAATATTGAATGCATGTAAAAAATATATATAGAAATGTTTCATTTCTGACAGAGTTCATTTTACACAATCTAAGCTTTGAAACAAACTGTTCTGATGGTCAATGGACTGTACTTATATAGCGCCTTTCTATGTTACCAAGATACTCAAAATGATTTAAAGTACAATATGTGTCCTCATCTACACATTCATACAGCAGTCTACTATCTACAGAGAATAATCAGAGCTTTATCACATTCATACACTGATGGAACACACACTGGAGGCAATGAGAGGTTCAGTGTTTTGCCCAGGGACACTTCAGCGTGTGACTGCTAATGGAATCGAACCCCCAACTCTTGTATTGGAGAACGACTGCTCTAACCACTCAGCCACAGCCGCCCATGGTCAATGCTAATAAACCCACTGCTTATTGTAAAAATGTAAAATGAACCACAAACGAAGTCAGAATATCCATTGATCCATTCATTTTCTTTACTCGCTTCTCCTCTCCAGGTCACGAGGAGCAGCTCATCCCCAGCAGCCACTGTGTTACAGGCGGGGTACTTCCTGAACAGGTCGCAAGTCCATCACAAAGTACAAATACCAAAAAGCAAAAGTGAAGTAACGCTATCCTTTTCCCCAGTGTGGTGTTTTTTGTGTTCAGCCTGATGTTTTTGTTTGAACCCCAAAGTACATTTAGATTTCTTTGAATGTAAATGTCCCCATGTTATTTTAACCTGGTATCACAAGTGATCCAGTTGTGTTGCATTAAGAGCACTAAGCAGTAAAATGACAAAAGGTTTATCTTTGAACAGATAAACAGCACAAGTACACAAATCATATTGTTTTAGGGTGCTGCAGAGTTTAGAGCTGCCGCCTGTCTGTGAGGAGTTTGCAGGATTACCTTTCTGGGTGGAGTTTGCATGTTCTCCATGCGCATGCATGTGTTTCAAACCACAAACAAAAAAACACAAATTAGCGTCATTGGTAACTGTAAATTGTTCTTGGTGTGAGTGTGTGTGTCCCTGCGATGGACTTGTGACCTGTCCACGGTGTACCCCGCCTCTCGTGCAGTAGCTGCTGGAGAAAGTACCAGTTTCCCGTGACCCGAAAAGGAGAAGCAGATAAAGATGCATGGATATTGTTTTCAGAACATGAAGAAAAATCCATTTTCTAAATTATCAGAGAAAAAAAAAATAATAAAGGACAATATTTCAGCTTATTTTTATCTATAGATGTTTCAGTGAAATTTTCCCCCTTGAATAAATAAAGACCTCAGTTTGAAACCAAAATTTCATGAGAGGTAAAATACCAAACCAATCTAAATCTTCTGCACGAGTGAGCTTCTAGTCTATGCTGAGCTTGTTTGTGTGTTGTTGCCTCTGTATCAGAGTTGGACTCACAGCACAGATGCCTGGGGTCAGGATCATCCAGCACCACTTGATGAAGAAGACAGGTTTGTAGCCAATCATGTCCTCAATATTTAGGTAGAATCTGTCACTTCCTGAAAGCAAACAAGCCTCACTCAGAGATTTCTGCATATATCATCAAAATAATGATGCGACTGATGTGTTTTGACAGTTTGTGGTTGTGTCGACACAGTGCTGCTGACATGACAGGAGTCCAATCTATTCTGAGTCCTTGTATCAAGAAAGACAAAGTCATTCTGTAAAGGTTCACGCCAAAATTGTCTAAGTGTAACAGCTGTTCAATACAATGAAATAACTAAATAATGCATGCTCAGGTAAATCTCTCTTGCATTATTCCATGTCAACATGTAAGGTTTAAAAGATAACATTTTGTTTTTCTTTATATCCTGATTTCTAACACACTGTATGTGTTTGACTCTTTCTCCAGCAGAGGGCAGACAAATAATAATAATAAGGAATAAAGAAGGTATCATGCTGCTGAATTGTGTGCTATGTTTACTGAGCTCCAGTGTGCAGCAGCTGTCTGGACAACAAATACACAAACATATGTGAAGCTGTAGTCTGAGTGGTTAAAATACAATATTCATGTTTCCACTTCAGTTTGATGTTTGATCTTACCGTACACCCAGCCGATACATATGGACTCAAATATGGCCACAAACAGCAAACACATTCCACTGGCAGCATACGCATCAAACAGCTGGAAGACGTACATCCCCCCCTGATGGGTAAACACAAACAGGTGTTGATTCTCACAATGCTTCTGAACAAGCGTCCGCTGACAAACACGAAGCGATGCTCATTAGAGATCTGTTTCTGGAAATATATTGAAATTTGTACTACCTGTAATTATCGTTCTATAGCAGGGGTGTCAAACTCACTTACAAAAGGGGATCAAAATTCAAAAATTTTTTCAAATTAAGGGCCAATTTCAGAAACTACATTAACACAAATCAGATACCCAGCATCTTTTCTTGGTCACAGGTTCCTCATCAAGAGTTTGATTGGTCTCATTTGATGTTTACTGTTGAGCTTTCAACATCATAATCAAAGATTACTGAAAACATTCAAGAAATAAAAGTATTTTACATTCCACATATCATTTTGAGGGCCAGATAAGATGTCAACATGGGCCACATTTGGCCCCTGGGCCTTGAGTTTGACACATATGTTCTACAATATACAATGTTTTGCCTCAAGATGTTCAAGTGATCTCTCCTCGTGATCATTTTAGTGTTTATACTCTACTATTCATTTTTATTTTGCTAAAAAAATCTGTTTTTAACCTCTGTTTCAGTCTAAAATTTATCTGCTTTAGGCTCTGTTTAGTGGACAAGCTCTACCAGGAAAGGTTGCCAGGTAGGAAATGATAATCTACCGTACTGTCACTTTGAAATAATTGTATTTTGACGTAAACTATCCTATGTGTTAAGTGAGGATGTGTTTCTCAGAGGGAGGAGGTTGTAAGATGAGGTGTGTTGTGGTTGGCTAACATGTACAGAAACAGAGGGGAGCTCGACACTAAAATTATTTATAAAAGTGGTAATTATCATGTATCTGGCAACGCAGATGCCAGTACATAGTCTCAAACAGTTAGACATCATCAAACTGATCCACTACAGGGTGTCAGGTCCAGGAGATGTTATTCAAAATCACTTGTTGGTGTCAGTGAATAATTATCTGACTTATCTGTAAACAATAAAAACATTAGTTTTACTTTTTTGCAAAGACTCATTTCTTTTTTTTTTTTACTGAAGCTACAGCTAACAACTGTCAGCTAGACAGATATTAATATAGTTACACCTGGCTCTGAGTAAATATTATTTACCAGTACACATCCCTGTGCTTATTAATCTGAATTTAAACATGAAGTTTAAAGAAAACATTTAGAATTTTAGCTTCAAGTTAAAATAACCCCAGTCAACTAAGCCTTCTCAGGTGTTTTGTTCACTCTACTCAAGAGTCATTGAAAATTATTATATCTGCTTTTGATCATTGTAAATAAATATAAAGGATAGCGCTACATCAAAAATTTTACCTGCTGTGCAAAAACAACAAGTTCTGCCAAACACAGCCCAGTACTAACAGAAACCCCTCTGTTGTGTGTTTAACCCCCCTGCAGGCTCCTTGGGACACTTTATTCCTCATGGCTTTATGGCAGCAACAGGAAATAAAATGTCTAGATTAAAAGTAGTGCTGACAGTAAAAGCAAAGGTCAAGTCTCTCTAAACTGCAACTCTATAACAGAGAAAACACTAAAAATGTACTGTACTTTAATATTGTATTAAATTCTCTCAGTGGTTTTTATGGCCTTTTTAGACTTTTAGAAAATTGTACAGTGTTTCCAGGGTGGGTGGACGGAGTGCGGTTGTAGAGACGTGAAAAGCTTTTAGTGGAAGAAAGACCGTGCGACAGTGTGAGGAACTAAACTCGTTTCCATTAATGCAGGACAAAGATAAAATACGTCAAAGCACAATACAATAGTTCACATCTCTTGAAGTGGGGTTCTGTGGAAAAGTTGATGAACAATGAATATCTTACCTGTTGTAGTTCTTTGGAAAGCCTCAGTTAAGAGAATTAGAGTTTAATTCTGATGACAACTGAACAAGTTGTTTGAGTGAGGCTTAGACTAAAGTGTATTTCTGCCATCTAATAAAAAAACTGTAAAATAAAAAAATCAACTCAAAGCTAATAATATAAGCTTCACTGTGTAATACTTTACATTACCATTACTTTCAGAATACACAGGTGTTTACTTGTCATTGCATAGTGTTACACATTCAAAGCACCAGAAGCAAGTTGTAGCATTTTTGGTGCAGCCTGGGTCACTTCCAGCAGGAAGATAATATTTCAGATAAAATGACCACACAAGGCAAAATCAATAGCTGTGCAAATGCTTCTGGTTTAGTTTTTTTATTGAGCCAATAAGATGCTTTTCATATTAAACTTGTTTTAAGATGGGAGAACTCTACTTGATCACTCAAGACAGCTCAAACTAAGCTCAGATTTAAACTTGTTTTCTCCAAACTGGAAATGTTCATAAGGCTACAGTGCCTTGCGAAAGTATTCCGCCCCCTTGAACTATTTCAACCTTTTGCCACATTTCAGGCTTCAAACATAAAGATATAAAATTAATTTTTTTTTGTAAAGAATCAACAACAAGTGGGACAAAATCATGAAGTGGAATGAAATTTATTGGATGTGTCAAACTTTTTTAACAAATAAAAAACTGAAAAGTGGGGCTTGCAATATTATTCGGCCCCTTTACTTTCAGTGCAGCAAACTCACTCCAGAAATTCATTGAGGATCTATGAATGATCCAATGTTGTCCCGAATGACTGATGATGATAAATAGAATCCACCTGTGTGTAATCAAGTCTCCGTATAAATGCACCTGCTCTGTGATAGTCTCAGGGTTCTGTTCAAAGCGCAGAGAGCATCATGAAGACCAAGGAACACAGCAGGCAGGTCCGAGATACTGTTGTGGAGAAGTTTAAAGCCGGATTTGGATACAAAAAGATTTCCCAAGCTTTAAACATCCCAAGGAATGGTAAATGGTAAATGGACTGTACTTATATAACGCCTTTCTATCTTATTTCAAGATCCTGAAAGTGCTTTACAACACAATCTGTGCCTCATTTACCCATTCGTACAGCACTCTACGAGATCTCTAAAAAGCTAATTGAACAAATCATTCTAAAGACACTAATCAGTGCTTTAGATCACATTCATACACCAATGGGACACACATCAGAGGCTATGAGGGGTTCAGTGTCTTGCCCAGTGACACTTCAGCATGTGACTGCTGGTGGATTCGAACCCCCAACTCTCGCATTGGAGGACGACTGCTCTAACCACTCAGCCACAGCTGCCCCCAAGGAGCACTGTGCAAGCAATCATATTGAAATGGAAGGAGTATCAGACCACTGCAAATCTACCAAGACCCAGCCGTCCCTCTAAACTTTCATCTCGAACAAGGAGAAGACTGATCAGAGATGCAGCCAAGAGGCCCATGATCACTCTGGATGAACTGCAGAGATCTACAGCTGAGGTGGGAGAGTCTGTCCATAGGACAACAATCAGTCGTACACTGCACAAATCTGGCCTTCATGGAAGAGTGGCAAGAAGAAAGTCATTTCTCAAAGATATCCATAAAAAGTGTTGTTTAAAGTTTGCCACAAGCACCTGGGAGACACACCAAACATGTGGAAGAAGGTGCTCTGGTCAGATGAAACCAAAATCAAACTGTTTGGCCACAATGCAAAACGATATGTTTGGCGTAAAAGCAACACAGCTCATCACCCTGAACACACCACCCCCACTGTCAAACATGGTGGTGGCAGCATCATGGTTTGGGCCTGCTTTTTGTCAGCAGGGACAGGGAAAATGGTCAGAATTGATGGGAAGATGGATGGGGCCAAATACAGGACCATTCTGGAAGAAAACCTGTTTGAGTCGGCAAGAGACCTGAGACTGGGAGGAAGATTTATCTTCCATCAAGACAATGATCCAAAACATAAAGCCAGATCTACAATGGAATGGTTCACAAATAAACATATCCAGGTGTTGGAATGGCCAAGTCAAAGTCCAGACCTGAATCCAATCGAGAATCTGTGGAAAGAGCTGAAGACTGCTGTTCACAAACGCTCTCCATCCAACCTCACTGAGCTCGAGCTGTTTTGCAAGAAAGAATGGGCAAGAATTTCAGTGTCTCCATGTGCAAACCTGATAGAGACATACCCCAAGAGACTTGCAGCTGGAACTGCAGCAAAAGGCGGCGCTGCAAAGTATTAACACAAGGGGGCCGAATAATATTGCACGCCCCACTTTTCAGTTTTTTATTTGTTAAAAAAGTTTGACACATCCAATAAACTTCATTCCACTTCACGATTGTGTCCCACTTGTTGTTGATTCTTCACAAAAAATTTAAATTTTATATCTTTATGTTTGAAGCCTGAAATGTGGCAAAAGGTTGAAAAGTTCAAGGGGGCCAAATACTTTTGCAAGGCACTGTATTTTTAAACAGCTTTCTCACGAGTATGTGATTTTATCAGGTGAGAACAGGAAACATTCTTGTGGCCATGCAATTTCATCTGGTGCACAACAGATAGTTTTCTTGTGTGCATTAATGTGCAGATTTTGTTCTCAGCAGCTAAATGTCCTCAAACACAAACAAGTAAATGTCTTCAGATGAATTTATGCCCACCTTCCTGAAAACACCAAATAAATATGATCATGTTATCCAAACACTCAGTGAAGATAAGTTATAGAGGCTAACCGATTAACACTGATGCCTGGCCAGAACAACTACAATTTCCAAAAGCAACATATAGCTCAGCTGAATCTCATAATTATCATATCAAAAACCTTAGAAGCTGAATTGTACTGGATGTGTTTATAACAATTATGAGTGGAAGAAACTAATAAGCGATAGATTTTGTGTTGTATGTAACAGACACTTGTGATTTTTTCCCTAGTGCACAGAATATTTTTGTCATTTGCAGCAGATAGTTCCCCGTGCACATTTAAACCTATTTAAAATACATTTCGTCACCAGCGTCCTCTTAGAAACTCCATACGTTACAGATGTTACTGTAATAATTTACAGCTAAAATACAGATCATTTACCCAACAGTAAATTATATTTCATGAATGACCCAGAGGAAGCAGACTGCATGTGTAGGAATCCACACAGATGTAAAAACTGTCTGAATGGTTCCTGTAAGTGACGTGACTGAGTCTCACCTCGGTACACATGATGAGTCCAATGAGGAAGGAGACTATAGACATGCCAAGAATCAGCAGCTCTCTGCGGTAGCCTCTTCTGAAGGTCTCCGGGTACATGTCCACCACAGCTGTCACCAAACTCTCCACACACACAAACTACAACACAAACCAGACATTTTCATAAACTAAAATGCACAGGTTTTTTTTTTCATTAATGTGTAACTTATACTGCTTGTTCTGACACAGATTACAGAATAATAATTATACAAACAAATTCCATGTGTAAGCATTAAAATGATAAAAAGATAAGTTATTAAATGTAGTGATACAATATGTGAAATGTAAATGTTTTATTAATCCTTCCAGTTTCAGCACGTCTTTGTCGTAAAACTTGATTTGTATTGTACTTGCTGCCAAAGTTAGACACACAAGACAAGTTTATTACTCGTCCATTAATTAACTCATTCACTGCCAGATTGTTGTGCACAGTTTTCTCTTTTTGTTTTAAAGTCACACCCATACTTCGCAACTCTTTCATAATTTAGTGCTTCTGATTTCAGTGCAAACTGCCCTGGATGTAAAATAAAACAACCTCCAGTGTTCAGTGTTTGTTAGGCTGTTACTTAAATTTTTAGTCACAGTTTTTTTTAATACCATCATCGTCCAATGGGAGGATAAATGTTTACTCATGAAGTGCTCACCTGGCTGTCGAGGCCGAGGAAAATCAGCATCATGAAGAAGAGACAAGCCCAGAGTGGGGACAGAGGCATCATAGTTACAGCTTTGGGGTATGCAATAAAGGCCAGACCCGGACCTGCATGACAAAGAAAGTACAAACATCATTCACTATCCACAGGGATGTGACAAAACAAAGTGGCAAAAATAAAACTAAATTATACTACACAAGTTTTAGACTTATGCTTCTCTTCTGTTAGCTGAGTTTTGTACCACTATTAGGTTTGCAGCACAATTTGAACATGTTCAGTTTTTGTGAACCAACAATTTTGGACCGAAACATAAATTAAAGGAGAATATTAAACTCACTTTGACATCAGCTCTAGAAAACAAGACTGAATAAGTTAGTGTGTATTTGAAAAAAAAAAAAGGTATATAGAAGTATATAAAAAAGTGTATTTGATAAAAAATGTTTTTTCTTCTCTTATAAGCATGTTTATTTATTTATTTATTTATTTATTGTTACATGTTTTAAATCCTAATTGTTATTTTTTTTTTTATTATTTTGGGCTTTCTTTTGACTCAGCTGAAACTTGATTGTTCTAATTGTTTGACAATGCAACACAAGCACATTACTAGAAGCTGTTCTCACAAAAAAGTGTTTAAAAACAATGCATATACAGCAGAACATAACTAAAGTCAGTATTTTAGGGTGTTTTTAATATATGATAGTGTTAACATTCTTTACCTAATTGTCTGATACTTCATTTGTTGCATTTGTTGTTTTGCATCATTAGTGTTTAGTGTATATCTTAGTTTATATCTTAGATCCTAATTTACTGTTTCTTTTGACACTTTATATTTTTACTATTGTTGGATGTAACTGGGACCCTGTGTACACAATTCTGTTCCACTTCATGTACCACATTTGGTGAAATGATAATAAACCTACTTGAACTTGAACTTCATTGTTTCAAAATAAAAGTTGCAGATTGTTACAAGATGCAGGCTGCGGTAATTTTAACCTTTTGGATTTCTATCAAGGCATGCCACTGATATTTTATTTTTTTTACCTTGGAAAATTGTGTATTTGTAAACAGACTGAAAATTGAATTTAAACAAAAATTCTGAAATGTGTAAAAAAAAAAAAACAATTAAGAATTTTCTGATCCCCCTTTATGGTTAACTGGCTCAAAGAAGAAGTGCAATATTATTGCGTTATTTAGGACTCACATTATGAGACAGTCTTGTAGAAACTTCCTGCTGTAGCCTGAGACAAACATCTAAATTCTTCTGCTCTGTCACATTCACTAAATCATTCATGCTGACTTAAATAATCCAGAATGCAGCTGCCTAAAAGCCTAGGTGAAGAGTGTGGAGTTATATAACTGGGGAAATTTATCTATTTGAGCACAATAAGCTGTGTAAAAGCAAGGTATTTATTTCCCTTGTTTTCCTGTAGCATCTGCACAGAAGCAACAGAGTTCTAAAAACTGATGTTTGCAGCACTTCTCTCACCAGATTCAGCCACAGCTTCAATGGGAACATTTTGTTCGTAGGCCATGAAGCCAAGCACTGAGAAGATGGCAAAACCTGCCACAAAGCTGGTCCCGCTGTTCAAACAACACAACATGATGCAGTCTCTGAGGAGGAAGAAAACGAGTTAACACTTACAGTGGACTTGAAAAAATACGAAACGCAAACAGACATTCTGACACATTCAATCTCAAAAATCCTGAAATCAACCTGACAATCTGTATAATACACTTTGACCATTAATCATATTCCTGTAGCCTTTATATTGAAGATAACTGAAAGAAAATTACAGTTTGATTTTGCTGATTACTTATATTTACTTTAATACTCCCTCTACTTGCATTGTTACCTGTAGCAGTTGTTGTTGTAGGAATTGTAACTTCCAAGAGCAGTAAGACAGCCCAAGCAGATGGCGTAGGAAAAGAAGATTTGGGTCCCTGCATCCACCCATACCTGGAAACAAACCAAAAGTAAACATCCAACATGTATGCATTGACATTTAACACAGCGTAAATTGTTTCAACAGGAGTACAGATTGATTCATGAGTGGCACCTTTGGCGACTACAGAGAGACGAGGACTCAACTGAGTAATTACTGATTAATTAATCAGTACTCAAACTGACCATGCAGATCTACCAACAGAGGAAATCCTTGACATTGACATAAGTCAGCCCAAAAAAGAAGATGTACAGCATGCCATTAAAGCCTTAAAGAATGGACAAGCATGCAGCATCGATACCATCCATGCAAAGATGCTAAAGGCGGACCTAGACACCTCAACAAAGATCCTTATCGTTTTCAATTATTATAGGCCAAAGTTACCACACCTAAGGACTGGTCCAAAGTACTAATTGTGATACTTCCAAAACAAGGCAATCTACAGGTCTGTGACAACTGGCATGGTATCACTCTCCTGTCATTACCATCAAAAGTATTTTGCCAAATCCTCATAGATAGAACAAGCTCAGCTATTGACAGCAAGATGACAAGAACAAGCTGGATTCAGAAAAGGAAGAGGATGTGTAGACCAGATATTTGCTCTCAGAATCATCAATGCCTGAAATGGAAAATTCCACTCTACATCAAGTTCATCAACTTCCAGAAAGCCTTTGACAGCCTGCACAGTGAAACCTTATAGAAGATTTTCAGATCCTATGGACTACCTTCTAAGATAATAACTTTGATGGGGTTGTTTAACCATCATTTTGAGAGCAGCGTCATATTGAGTAGAAAACTTGTTTCTGGTAGAGCCTGGTGTTAGACAAGGCTGTGCCATCTCTCCCATCTTATTCCTAGTTGCCATCGACTGGATCATGTGAAAGACCACAGCAGACAAACCAAGAGGCATCCAGTGGACTGCTTTTTCCCCACCTTGAAGATCTCGATTTCGCTGACTATCTTGCTGTCTTGTCCACAAAAACGAGTCATCTACAGGAAAAGACGAACAGGCTACATTGCTTTGCTCAACAGATTAGCCTGAACATCAGTACCACCAAAACCCATGTCATGTGTATCACTCCAACATCAGATGCACCAATCACTGTGAATGACAAACCACTTGAGATATTTCAGGATTTTTTTTTACATTGGAAGTCTTATGAATGCTGAATGCAATTACCAGACATTTCAGCATGGTTGGGAAAAGCTTGTGTTCAAAGCATTATTATCTCCAAACCAAGCTGAGGCTGTACAACGGCAATGTTAACTATGCTTTGCTTTATGGTTCTGAGTGTTGGAGTGCAACACAGATCAATATGAGAAAACTGGATGGCTTTCACAACTGCTGTCTGAAGAGAATTTTATGTGGCATATTCTGGCTCATGAGAATGACTAATGATGATCTAGTGGTGTAGTCTACATTTTTTTAGTGGGTATACTGTGCCTAGAAACCAAAGTACACTGGTTAGTACAGTGTAATTGTCAGTTTATTTTGATTTTTAAGCATATTGAACATTTCCAAATTTATTTGATGCTTATATGTGAATAAATGCACAACAAACTTTGTACAACAGTTGGCTTTGTATTAAAAACATGTTATATAATTTATAAAACAGTATCAAAGCAAAACATGTTCAAGTATTAAGTAGTAAGTATACAGAATTATACATTAATTCGCTGGCTAAGCAAATGTGATAAACAAGCGCTGCATACAAATAGGTTGTTACAAAAGCATTTAACTGCCGATTAATGTATCAGTGACACATGCCCAGTGATATGTTTCATATCACTGAGCACTTTTAAGTGGGTATACTGAAATTCTTAAACTTTTCTAGTGGGTATACTCTGTATGCCCGCGTATCGTGAAGACTACGCCACTGATCTAAACCAGAAGACTATGTGTGACAGTTTGAGGATGGAGATAAAACACTGTAGTATTAAATGGCTGGGTCACATACTGAGGATGGGCAGTCAGCGTATACCTAAAGTAGCATTGTATTGGAACACACCTGGTAAAAGGAGACAGGGAACGCCAAAAACAACATGGCAAAGGACAATGACATCAGAGCTGCAGAAGATGAGTCTGCCCTGGGGTGATGCTCAGCATGTGACCCGTGACAGAATCAAGTGGAGGCATCTGATAGCGGCCTTATGTCTCAAAAGGGACGACGAAGACTAACTAACTAAAAGCACATCATGTTTGCAAACAGGGACGTAGGTACATCTCAAGTAAACAAACTCTGTCTCCTAAAATACACATGGCATTGTTCATAAAAAAAAAAAAAAATTCCATATTGAACAATGAAAGGAGGCCGACACTTTATATATCTTATTTGTTTAGATGGGGTCAAAATTCTTCCAAATTATTTTTATATACTTTAAACATTTAAAACCCTAAATGAATATGCAGTTTCTTCAGACTAAAAAGTATGCTTTGCTTTACTTTTCCCTACATTGTGTTTAATCTATCTTCTTTCCTAAATCGTTATTGTTGTAAAACAAAATGCTGAGTTGAAAAATGTGTAGACTTGATAGATCATTTCAAATGTTTTGTCAGATAATGCTACTCTTAATAGTCTACAGAACACAGTAAGAAGAGTGTTCAAAGGATTAATATTTTTCTGCCACCAAGCAGAAAAAACTTATTTTAGCTGTTTGCACTTGCAACCACTATTTTTGTATTACATATATGGTGGTTGGAAAGTGGATCAACATCTAAATCAAGAGCTTTGCCCTTTTTGCTTTAATTTTCATCCTGGTTGTTCCACACTTGGTAACAAACTGCTTTAGTACTTGCTGGAGTTCCCAGTTTGATGAGTCCAACAAAACCACATCATCTCCAAAAAGCAACAATAAAATCCCAAATTGCTGGAATTCAAAAACCTCCTCATGAGTGTAAGCCTTCTCCAAGTCAACCAAGCATGCAAACACTGTTAAGGCAAACTCACATACGTCTTCAGAAGTCCTTGCAAAGTTGGAGCGTCGGTTCAGTGTTTCACAGCATGAATTAAAACCATGTTGGTGCCATCAAACATGAAGTTCAACTATCATCTGGACTCTCACCTCCAGACATTTTTCAGATGGGCTGGTACATTTAAGGACAAGCTTAGGAACTCAGGTTTTCAAAAGAGCTCAGCAAGAGCATCCTCAAATAGAGAAGCCAGGTGAGGTGGACATCTTGTAAAAATGGCTTTTGGGGATCTTTTTTAGGACGGTGCTTTGGACATGTCCCACTGGGATGAAACTTTGTGGTGAACCAAGAACCAATAATAGAGAAATTATATCTCATGGCCAACTTGGGAAAAAACTCAGAATTCCCTGGGAGAAGCTAGAAGAAGTATAAGAAAGGTCTAGAGATCTCTTGCTGGGCTAATGCTCTGAGATCTTGTCTCAGATAGATGGTGGAAGATTAACCAAGGATGGATGAATAACTTCTTCAGTCAGACAAAGATCCAGTGAATTTGCTTCAAAGGTCCTGTTACAAGAAAAGAAATACAAAATAAATTTGAGTTTAAACTAATGAGCTTGTTACAAGATCTCAGACTGAAGAAGTCTTTTGGACAAAAGACGAAACATTTCAACAAACAAGAATCCGTCCAGATGACCTGATTCAACCTCGTTAGAGTTTTCTATCTGGATTATTGAGCATGCATCAGGTCATTTGAGTTGGTTTGTATGGTGGTTTTGTCTATTTAATTTCAAAGCAGGGACTTGTAGTATTTGTGCTTCACAGAAGCCCTTCATCACTGGAGATAAAACTTTATCTCACAGCGTAAAATGTTTTTATCTATGACGTACTTTATACACAAGAAATCTTTGGCTGACTCCAATAATTTTAGATTTATGAACTTATCCGTTAAGATCTGAAATAGACTGCAGTCTTCTTTTATGTTTCATTTTAATAATTAGGGATCTTATATCTCCATTGTACACTGAGTTGCACAGAGCGAAAGCCTAAATACAATCCATACACAATATTAATGTTAAAAAATAGTACATCAATTACTTTGTATCTGTTAAGCTGTTTTATATAATGCTTTAACTTTTTTTCTATATCAATTCATATTCAGGTAATGGTGTTTTTATAGGTATCCGATTTTGTCATTCACTACGAAAGAATATTTACATAAAAGTTTCCTCCCTGAGTTTAAAAATCACCTTCATGAAACGAGTCCGCAGAGCATCGCAGGCCACCAGGACCCACAGGATCACATGGGGTGCGAGCAAATTCAAATCTAATGCAGCATGGCTCTTTAAAAACTCTCTCACATCACCATTCAGCAACTAATCTTATTTCCCCACAGAAAAACAACTGACAAACGCAAGGTCTTCGCTCCCTCCTGGGAGTAACCACGGTAACTTCTGTGACCTCACAAACACAGGACTGTTCCTGTGGAAGAACAGGCTTTTCTCTCCTAATGTTCATTAATGTTCCCTTTAGTTCACCCTCGGCTGATGTCCGCGCAGCGCAGGGGAACCTTAAAGGCCCAGGCTCAGAGAAAACCACTTGTTGATGTTGTGCCTAATTTGGCTGTCTTCTGTTTGGTTATGTTGAGACTGTGGCTCCAGGAAACCTTTCTACTGTGTGAAAGCTGGATGACATTGGCTGTAAGATAGTGTTCTTGTAATGTAAATGCACCACTCACAGTGCTCCTTTACGCCCACGATTTTGACGTTAGTCAGTGATCTCGGCTGCAGAGCGACAAACAAGGATATTGCCACAATGATGTAACACTAGTCGTAGTACGTACATCAGTACATGACATGAGTACCCAAGGACAAATGTTTCATCTATCGCACACCACACCCCCACCCCCCCCGAGAACTTTCTGTGCAAGCTTATCAGAACTGTCTGCTGAAACAACATCTTCAGAAACTGTGGCTGATCTGAAAAACGCTCATGGACAAATCTCAACACCTTGATGTCAAATGCAAATGTAATCATGTTTTAATTGTGCTTGCTGGTAGAGTTTTTTGATGTCTCAAATCGTGTCCTGATAGACAAGATGTGAAAGATCTTTTTTTGTAATACCACTATCTACCCTCATGTTTCTCCCCCTTTTCCTATCTAAGATTATTATCTGATAAGGATAAAATGGCCGCGCTTTCTACAGTTGCAGCTTCGTGCGCTCCGCCCATCTTTCGGACGACTGTACGTGCATATTTGCGTTGTACCGCGGTGCAATTCCAATAAAGTTTATTCAGATTCTGATTAAACAAAATGCCTACGCATGAATGGAACTGTTCACAAAATACAAAACCAGTCAGCTTATTTCTCACTCTGTTTTCCTAAAATCACAATTGTTGAAACTTACTGTTACTAAAAAGCAAGGCAAACAATGTTGGTTGTGGCTGCAGTGCAAAAACCCAACGAGACATTTATAGGGCAGTGAAAAGAAAGAATCAAAGTGATCAATGCAAGGGATACGTCATGTAAAATGGGGATACACTTGAATCATACGTTTGTGACAATTTGCAGCCATATTTAGTAAATGTTTGATAAGAAGGCAACCGGATTAAGAAAGGAAGTCAAGCTTCAAGTACAGCACTCATAATTGTTTGTGAAATTTCAGTCAGTTTACTGATGTCAACATAACCTACAACAACTATTTTTACCAACAGTTACCCAACTAAATTGTGTGTGACATATTAGCTTGTGAACTAAAGAATAAAGCTGGAGTGTGACATGTGGAACAGATGTTCGGTTTTAAATAAGCATGCACACCTGTAGCTGTAAGGAAAACAAGAGGGAGAAGTGGAATAAAGGCAGACGCAGCCAAAAAGAGGGGGATGGGGGGGGGGGGTAGGAAAAATGGAATGGAGAAGGCATTATGCAACTCAGGAGAGTATAAAAGAGACAACACCAACACAGCTTTGTAAACAGAACAGAGCCCCGGTCATCTTTAAGGAAGGTCATTTAATGCTGGAGTCAAAAGTAATGAAGCAGCAGCCTGTTTTTATTGCTCGTCTTCCCCTCTCACGGTGCTGCCGTTTGATTTTTCAATAGTCTGGTTTTTTTTTTCTCTGTAACCCTCGTTCTGCTTCACTGAGCTCTTTCCTGTAACTTATACTTTATTAAAAAAAAAATTAAAAAAGCTTTTAAAAATACACTATAAAAATAGCCATTCGTTATCTTTTACCCACTTTCTCCTTTTTGTGTTGCAGGAGTCACTGGACCATGTCCAGCAGTCACTGTGCGAGAGGCAGGGGACACCCTGGACAGGTCTCCAGTCCATCACAGGGACACATAGAGACAAACGAGACAAACAACCATTCACTCTCTCACTCCCACCTAGGGACAATTTAGAGTTACCAATCAGCCTAACATGCATGTTTTTGGTCTGTGGGAGGAAACCGGAGTACCCGGAGAAAACCCACGCATGCACAAAGAGAACATGCAAACTCCACCCAGAAAGGCCCCCGGCCGGGATTTGATCCAGCGACCTTCTCACTGAGAGGCAGCAGCTCTACCAACTGAGTCACTGTGCAGCCTAAAAATAACTATTATATTATAATTATATTATTAGTAGTAGTATTATTATAAAGATACTTAAATCAAATACCATTAGATGTACTTTAAAATACTTAAAACACTCCTAATTTATTATCTTTGCCCACTACAAGTGTGTTCTCTTTTTGTGTAAAAATATAAAAAACGTTGTGTTCTTAGTATTTTTCACATTTTGTTATGACATATTTTACCACCTGAAGTGTGTACAACATCTGGCAAGTCACATTTTTCCCACTTTCTTCTGTGATTTGCTCAGTTTTTATTTTTTCTGAACACAGATGTTTGCCTCACTTATGATGTTTTCTCTAAAAAAAAAAAAAAGATATAGCTATCTAGTTTGAACAAAAAAGGTTTTGGCAACACGTTATTGAAATTGACAGGAGTGCACATCCAAACTGATTTTATTTTAGTTAATTAAAAGTTCCCAAACTCTCCTTGTTATCACATTTGTAGCATTTAATCACCTGAACTGGCTGTTGCAGCTGACGTGTGAAAAGCACGTGTTTACATGAAAACCTGAAGTCTGAAAAGAAGAAATTGTTAAATAGAAGTTTAGGTCAGCCTGTTTTCATTCCCAACTCTGCACATCCTGAAGCTTGGTCCAGATTTCTAGATGATAGTTTTTAGTGCACAAGTAGCAGTTTAAAAACACCAAATGAAATTATGTACACTTCAATAAACATCCACTAATATTTGACAGAAATCCCAGAAGAATGTAGCTAAAGGATGGCGATACTGCAACGTTGAACTTAATATTTTCTGGACTAAAGTATACAAGAGATGAACATAAATAGATCGCTGACATTTCAAACTTAATCAAAAGAATGTAGCATTTTGTTATTTAGCTACTGGAACATATTTCTTCATCATCTCTTCAGAAGCTTTGTTCAGAAAAATCTATATAAACCGATACTGTGTTAAAAAATTACAATGAACTGATTCAAAATGTAAGAAAAAGAATTTTATACAAAATTTAAGGGGAAATAAATTTCTGTAAGCATGAAAAATTTGCGGTGGAACGGTGTATCAGGATAGAGCTGTTGCCTCTCAGCGACAAGGTCGCCAGTTCAAATCCTGGCCAGGGGGCCTTTCTGAGTGGAGTTTGCATGTTCTCTCTGTGCGTGGGTTTTCTCTGGATACTCCTATTTCCTCCCACGGACCAAAAACATGCATGTTAGACTGATTGGTAACTCTAAATTGTCTCTAGGTGTGAGTGAGAGAGTGAATGGTTGTTTGTCTCGTTTGTGTCCCTGTGATGGACTGGAGACCTGCCCAGGTGTCCCCCGCCTCTCGCACAGTGACTGCTGGACGTGGGCACCAGTGATCCCTGTGACCCAAAAAGGAAAAAGCGGGTAAAAGATAATGGATGAAAAATCAGTTCAGTCGAACGTCATTAGACCTTAAAATGAGCACCACAAGTTTCTTCCAACTCGTTTAACCTTAGATTCACTGTTTATTTCAATGACACCTGCCAAGTTTCATTCCATCTGCAATTTATCAAAATCTTGTCCAAACAGCAACAATAAATGTACATGATCATTAAAAGTATATTCACATAATAACAATCGCAATAACCATAATTTAATTACTCAAACTCTTGTTCTCTGTTCATGCTGTCTAGACATCTGGTCCACTGACATCTCCTCATGCTTCGTTGCCTAGCAACCCATCAGACAAGGTTGAGAAGTCTCGATTTACGTCAGTATGTGTCTCTTTGAAATAAATGTTCATTGTCTCACCTCTGTCCGCCATGCAAGTTGGCTAAAGTCTCGTTTTTATCTGGCAGCCCTTCAGCAGCAGAAGCATCAGGTCAAAAGAAACCATGACAGCATCGCTCCAATGACAGTGAGAAGCAGAAATAAAGCCAAACGTTTTTAGCTTTAGTCGTATAGTTTAGTTGTGCCAGTGTTATTTGTGGTACTTCACCGTGCAGGAGTGATGAAAGTTGTAAATACATTTTTTTTAAATGACTTATTTTACATTTGTTGTAGCAGAACAAGCTAAACAATGATAAAACTGTTGATTTGCAGCCAGTTGGTCCTGGTTGGACTCTTGATCATGGCCTGTTTTCATGGGGTTTGCATGTTCTCCAGATGGGTTAGTGCTGGGTGCTCCACCTTCCTCCCACAGTCAGAAAACCTGCATTGATTAACTGAAAACTCTAACTTGTTCCTAGCTATTGGTGTGAGCATGAATAGTTGTCTCTGTGTCCCTGTGATGGACTGGTGACCTGCCCAGGGTGTACCCCGTCTCTGGTCTGGTGACCACTGGAGAAATGAACCAGCTCCCCCAACCGTGAGCAGGTTCAAGTGCAGATCAAAAATGGCTAGCAACAAAACCACCACCTGTCTTTTTGGCAGCTTCACAGCCACAAACAGGTGAGCTTACAGCTTTTCAGTCCCCCTGCTTTACTATCTGCCAGTCATAAAAACAGCCAACAAAAACAGTCGCCTCAGTCCAATTCACCAAATAGTCTTAAAGTTGACACGAGACTAATAAAATAATCTCAGTATGTTCACTTTTTTTAAATGCGGGATTTAAATAAGTATGCAGAATGTGAACTATTTAACAAGTCTGATAACACATTACATCAAGGAGCATGAGAGTTTTATATAAATCTCGGGGAGTATCATTAGAGCGGCCCTCAGCAAACTAACCTGTGGAGCACTTTTTGTTTATAGACATGATGCTTGATTTACACAAAAAATAAAATCAACATATTTTTCATCATTAGATTTTTTGTTAAAGTTCAACAACAACTTGTAAGATCTTGACAAACTAGATATTTACTACATGATGCTCTAAAATTGAGAATCTTTCCCATTTGACTCGGTGTTAGTGTGTTTTTCTGATAACTTGAGCTTAACCTTCCTGCTGCCCTTGGGTCAAAATGACTCAGAAGGCTAAAACTGAGGCCTTGTGGTTTATTTTGACCCAGCAGGAAAGTTAAATCTAAAACTACAAGAAACAGCAGCACCATGACTGAATCAAAGCTGCAACATCCATACCAGTCAAAATAATGTAAAACACCAACTTTGCCACTCTCATTTTCCTGGTTAACAGGTTCTTCACATAGTAAAGTTTTCCACTGAGTAACCAGCAGAAAGTTAACACAGAAGGCCAAAGCCTACCTGGGGGTCAGAGAGACGTGAAATGTCTGGGTAGAGGTAGAACTTGATGCCATCGAAGGCTCCGGGCAGCGTGACTCCTCTGATCAACAGGATCATCAGCATGAAGTATGGAAAGGTGGCCGTCACATACACGACCTGCAGGAATAAATACACCTCTGTTGACCAGAATGCAGAATATACAGCAAACACTGAATCACTGTCTGTCTTCGCTCTGCCAAACATGCGGTAAAAAGAACATTTTAATCTAAAACTATTAAAATAAATAAATAAATACATCAAATAGATAGAACTGAAATATATGCAAATAAATTTGGGATTGAGCAGTGTTTAATAAAGTTTTAACTGTTGCCTTATTATTAGTTCTATTGTCCCAAATTAGAGGCGCAATGCACTAATTCAGTTAAATTCAGTTTATTTATATAGCGCCAAGTCACAACAGAAGTCATCTCATGGCACTGAACAGAATTATTCATATATAAAAATAATAATTTAACATTATTTATCTGAGGAGCAGACTGCTTTGAGTTTAACTCCATCACAGAATTCTCATCTTGAGCAAGCATGAAGGCGACAGTGGGAAGGAAAAACTCCCTAATGAGGAATAAACCTTAAAAGTACTAAAAAGTACACAACAGAAATGATCATTTTGAAGGCTTTTGCTGACTTATTTTCTTCTTTTTTTCCCCTGAGTATCTCATCATACCTGATGAAATGATTTGTTTTCAAATGTATCCACAAAAGAAACTATTTGAAAATGAGAAGATTGTTCCAGAAATACTGAGAAGAGGATTAATTTAATTATCAACAGGTCACTGTAAAAGGAAACAAACCTGAGCCAATCACGTCAAAGCAAAACTACAACAGAAGTGAGTCAGTGATTAGGGATCATAGTTATTGACGGTTAATTTATCAAAAACTCACCAGCCGCAACTAGAAGCCTAATCATTCAAAGTTTGTGCTTTTTTGGTCAAAAATAATGTGATTGGGAGTCCTTTTTTATCTTTTACTCATTGGTTTGATCAGATTTGTCCCATTTATTGATCCACACTGAAGGGCAAAGTTAAGATTATTACTACCATTAGGTCTATTTTGTGCAATACAAGATACATTTCAGTTTTCCAGTAAATACATTGGTTAATATGCTGTATATGTTCTAATTAGATTTGATGACTCTAAGTTTAATGATGTGATCAGAGCTAATGTTGACTCCTGAAAACTGTAACTTTTGGTGCAGCTAATCAGTTCAGAGACTTTCCCAGAATTGGTTTTGTTGTACATGTATGGTATGAGCACATCTAAAGTTCAGTTATACATATAGTATCAAGTCATCTCTGACCATCAAATCAGTTCTTTTTACTTGAACCGTTCAGGTTTACAGAATTGTGCTCAAAATCTCAAGTCTTCCTGAACAAAGGCTATGGCCTCTTGGAAGGCGGAGCAACATACATCCCCTGGCTTTCTGGCACTCAGTCAAAGTCCAATTGAGGACAGAACAGGACAGAGCAGAGCCGGGCCAGGAGCCTGAAAAGAAAAGAGGGCTCCTCTGGCCCCCGTTTCTTTACCAGGAGAAGCCCAGAGGAGTGATCCTGGCAGTGTGGGAAAATGTGCTGCTCTTTGAAGCTCGGACAGAAGTGCCTGGGTGCACGCACACACATAAACGGACACACACAGGTTCATTCAAAACGCAGAAATAAGAGCGAACATACTACAAACGCATGCAGCAGTGACGTAACACGGTGGTCACATACGGTCTGCTTGCAGCATTTCCATGAATGGCTGCTCCTTTTACACTTCTGGGAGGAGGAAGTGCATTGATGGGGAGAACTTCTTATTCCAGCGCCACAGAAGCTTAGTTCACTTTAACAGCATGGGGCTGTGATTTACTCACTCGCTCATAAAGAAAAAAGCACAAAGACATTCTTTCTGACTGAACATCCTGAACATCCTTAACCCTAAAATCTTGATTTAAAAGTTACAGTAAAAAAAACAACAACAAAAAAAAAAAAACGGACTGAGGTCCTGTTTGAACAATAAGCATCCATGAGGATATCCACCATGACCTCTTTTAATCCAAACACCTCCAGAGAGAGTGTGGGAAAACGTGTGTCCTTCCCAGCGGCACGTTTAATTTGTCAAATTAAACGATTACGCATTCTAACCCTTCTCTCTCTCTCTCTCCCCGTCTTTATCTCTCTGGAGATGAAAAGAACAATTTTCAGTCTCTTCGTGAACCTCTTCTGATGCTCCACATGCTCTCTCCCGCTCACCACGGGTAAACATCTAAGCCGCCACAAATTTCCTGCTCGAACGCGCCCCGGCCTCGTTGTAAATCTAGCAGCAGGGCTTAGATGTAAGAATGGCTGGTAAATACAGCCCACAAAGGCAAACAGCTTAGCAGAAACTGGACTGAATGAGCTGTAGGGCCCATGAAAGTGTTCCTCTCTTGCAACACTGAGCTGTGGCTCATTTCTCATAGCAGGAGAGAGTTAGAGAGAGGCGGCGGAGGAAGAGGCTGAGGATACACTCTACATGCTCCTCATGAACGCTCCCTTTTCCTCCAGTAAATACAAGAATCAATCTTGGACCGGCTGCTAAAGCCCAGCCATGAAGTATTCTCCCTCCTTACTTCACAGCCAAACAAAGGACACTTTATGGAGATATGGGCATCGCCCCCCTCCCATCCTGCAGAAAGTGAACCCATTAATTTTTTTCCGTATACACACACACACACACACACACACACGTCTCGTTTCTCTTTTGTCCCCAACTTTATCTCTATCTTTATACTCATTCTGGCTCACTGAATCTGTGAGGACGTATTTAGAGCTTCTGAGCACTAAACAGGAAGGTGTAGAGTCCTTACTGTCCACCGCCAGTCTGCCCG
>NC_056504.1:32874133-32877916 GCF_014905685.2 Nematolebias whitei
AGAAGTATACAGACGTCTCTTGTTATGTGTTTGAACATGAATATTCACGTGGCTTCCTGTGAGAGTAGTTTTAAGGACTAAATAAGATTTATTTCTTTTCATTTTAAGGGATGGTTTTACTTTTTTTTTTAGTTCTGTAGAAATGTTGAGAAGAAATAATATCTCACCAGTTGTTCAAAGCTCCTTTAATGACCTCAGCTTTGAAAAAAACCCTTTAGTTCTGACTTGATTGACGAGTTAATGGTTAGTTTGGGTGGGAACAAGAGCAAAGTGGATTTCAGTGCAGTTTATGTGAAAACTATTTTATTATGTGCACTGCGCTTATATTATCAAGATACTCAAAGTGCTTTACAACACAATATGTGTCCTCACTTTCTCATCCATACAGCACTCTACTAAATCGATACAAAGAATAATCAGTGTTTTATTACTTATACATACATACATATATATATATATATATATATATATATATATATATTGACTTAAATCGTGTCCTGATAGGAGAAGGTGTGAAGGGATCTTTTTTGTAATATTATCCATCCTCATGATTTTTTTACCTTTTTCTATCTTTAAAGAATTCTGATAAAGATTAAGAGGTCGCACTCTTGTAGCAGCAGCAGCAACGTGCGCTCCGCTCATCTTTCGGATGACTGTACGAACATAATCTCACTGTATCCCAGTACAACGATAATAAATCTTATTCCGATTCTGATTCTGAATATTTCTGCTACAAGCGCCTCAGGCTGCACTTGAAGTGCTACAGCTAGCTGCTGCAGTCATTTGGACTTGTGTGTAAAAAAAAAAAAAAATGTAATGTGTATAGTTTTATAAATTAGCATTCATCTGACCTGCTAAGTTTTTAAAGATTGGAGTTGTTTTAAAATTGCAGCAATCCACTTTAGTCTAAGCTTCGACTGGACTAAACTCTGTTTCTCCATCTGATCGTTCAAACATTAACATCAGGTGCAATTAGTAATTTACACAAACATTAAAACTGAATTATCATTTAAAATTCATTAAATCTGTCCACATACTACATTCATAAATAAATCACTAATACTGAATTTTTACACAAATATAAAATGATATGACGATTCCGTTTGCGGCTCATTCTGATGAACAAAACTTCACACACACAACAGTAAGCGTGCACTGCCTGGTCTTACCTTGCCAGTTGACTTGGGTCCCTTCCAGATGCAGAAGTAGCAGATGAACCAGGCCAGAGCCAGACACATGGCCAGCTCCCAGCGCACCCCTCCCATGTGCTCAATTCCATCTGAGATCTTCAGCACTCTGCGTCTGATTTGGCCAGGAGAACACAGATGATAACGCTTTGATTTTTCTGATAACAGGTAAACACAGAAATTGAAAACAGCACAAGAAAAAAAGTGCACCAAAAAATACTGTACCCATAAACAAAGCTTGAGCAGACTCTGAACTAGTCTGAAGGCATTTAGCCGTGTTAAATAAGTTACAACACCGAGGGAAGCTGATGAAAAATAAATATATGCGTGCAGCAGCTGAGTATAAATAGTAATGCCATTTCTTCTGCTGGTTAGTCAAGTTCCCAGAGGATGCCCAAAGGTGAGTTTCTTAAATCACCAATTTAAGTTTCCAAAAGTCCTAATTGTTTTTGAATTTCTCTATTATAAATCAATAAATATTTGTACTTCTGTTTTTAAAAAAGGGGGGAAATGTGAAAAATAAGGTGTTTCTGTACTAGATTAGGAAAGAAAAATGTGTTGTTTCATAAAAGTTTACATCAGTAAAAACCTTTGTAGCATTTCACGTGTTTTCCACTAAAAGAATCCCATTAAAATCATACATACTGGAGCAACTGTGTGTTACATAAATATGTCTCCCCTCACCAGAGCTTTCATAATTTAGAGAGGAACACAGCACTGAAGGGAGTGGATGCAGGAAATGATTCTCAGAGATTTAGTTTGAATTTTTATATGGAAAAATAATAAAAGATCTGAACAAAAAATTACTTCTGTAATATATACTCACTGTATGGTCAAAGAAAGAGCAATTGCACTCATACAGGCAGTCTTATTTTAATTTGTAATAAAGTTATTGGAGGAGGGGTGAGTGGACTCCCCATCAACAACAAGACTTGTAGCTTTCTGTTGGGCTCCGTCCCTTTAATGTCAGTAAAATGTGTAAAATGTGTTCCTGGACGTGGTGCAGCTCAGTCAGTTCACATCAAAGGGATAGTTCTGATTTTTGATTTATTTTTATTTTTTTAGAGTTTTTATCTTTTGTGAAGTAAAAATTACTGAAAGCATCAGATGTAGTTTATATCGTCCTATAAAATAACTCCATTCTCAAAAACTTCATGACAGTTCATGCAGTTTATACAACTTCACACCGTTATCACATTTTCCTTAGGTTGATAACTGAAAAGTTTTTGATTCTTTATATCCATTGAAGACCAATATCTTCGTCTGTGGTACGTTACCAGTAACGATCCATGAGAAATAGTGTTTTCTAAAAGTAACATCTGAAGCATTAGATGGCAAAGTAACAAGCTGATGCAAACTTATTGAGAAAATGTATTATTGTCATTTTCTAAAAGTGAAAGCAACTTTTTTATATCGCCTGACTTTTCATCAGATTTTAAGTCAATCTGTTTTGCAGAGACCAACACAGAACCGTCCCTTTAACTGGGAGAGGAGAACAGGCTCTTGAGTGAAACTATCCAGTTTTATATTAACAAACCAGGAGTAGGCAGGGTTCAGATTGTGGACAGACTTCAGATAAATTTGTATACCAGAGAGGATGCACCGCTCCACATCCTTATGTGTCTCAGGACGGTGTGTTGGTGGGACAGCTGCACAGAACGCCACCTGAGAGCCGCCATTTACAAACCACTGTTAAACTTGTCTTTTCTTGACTCAACTCTCCCAAAAACAGACTATATGTCATGTTTTCTAACATTCTGACCTCAGGTCTTGTTGGTGGAGTGTGTGTCCAGTCTGTTAAAGCATAACCAAGCAACAGCACTGATGGAGGACAAGAAGCAGGAGAGAGGGCCATAGAGACATATACCACTGCCAAATCTTTGCCACCAAGTTCACCCCCAGAGCTTCTGACCAGCCATTGATCATCATGACGTGTTCTTGGTGGACAGCCACCAGCTTGGTCCAACATAGCACACACACACACACCCACACACACACACGTGTTGTGTGCAAATGGGCTTGGGTAAGCAGATGCATGTGAATTTTTTATTGTCTTTACTTCATCTTATTTGATTAAGTGACGTACGAGTGAGTTCAAAGATCATTTCTATTTGAAAGCTCAGGTTGATGAAGCAAGCGTGATGAAGATTCAGCTTACAAGGTCAAATATATTGTATTTCTGAAGCGTATACACAAATATTGTAAATAGTTTAATTTTCAATATGTAAAATTAGGCTCCTTTTTGTGTGAGCAGTTCTTCTTATTTATTAATTTGAATAATAAAGTGTGTTAAGTTTTGTTTTAGCCCAACATGGTTCTCTGGCCTCCACTTTCTGTAGTTCTGTCGTGTTTTTTATTTATTTATTATTTTTATTTGTTTTTCTGCCACAATTTAATTTAATTGCAAGAAAAACGCAACTTTAAGTCTGTTTTGTCTTAAAAATATATTTCAAGAGGTCCTTATGAATAGTTTTTAAGGTAGATTTCAGACAACAGAGCAGGGCTCCAGTGACCTCTGTGACCTAAAAGAAAGAAGCGGGTAAAAGATAATGGATGGATGGATGGATGGATGGATGGATGGATGGATGGATGGATG
>NC_056504.1:32877926-32885704 GCF_014905685.2 Nematolebias whitei
ATGGATGGATGGATGGATGGATGGATGGATGGATGGATGGATGGATGGATGGATGGATGGATGGATGGATGGATGGACGACAGAGCGAACACAGCTACTGGCAGTGGAACAGGAAGTGCGGTCAACATTACACACTAACAAGGCGTGATCTGCTGCCACACACACATGAGTCTTGCTGTGAGACAGCCGGCTAGCTAGAGCCTGCTGACACACAAATATGAAAAGAGCTGACTAATTATTGAAGGGGTTAGGTCAGGGAGGGGGCTGGAGGCATCGGTCTTCCAACAATATGGCACATTAAGTACGAGCATGACACTTCATGGCTGTGCATGTCACCGTTTCTAAAGACAAGCGATGATGCTAATGTTTTAAACAGAAAAAAAAAAAAAAACACTTTTGTGGATTATAAGAAATGAAAATGTACTCACTCCCAGAACTCAATGACCGGAGAAGTTGCGTTGGGGTTTGTGATGTTGGTGGCGTTTTCACCATAATAGTCAACACAGTTTTCTGTAAAAATGACGTTTTAATTTCTTTTTTCAATCAAAGCAAGCCAGAATATACCAAGCAGATTTGTTGTTTTCCTTTAGTTGGAAACGTGATTAATTGCTGCTATTATGTATTGTTTCTTCTTCTCACCTGTGTTCCAGTAATGCCCACAGCCGGCCCACGGCAGCTCGGTGGTGAAGCAGTTGAAGAGGTAGAAAATGGCCCAGGCTAAGATTACGATGTAGTACACGTTTAGATGAGCTTCAATCACCTGTGTTGCATAGCCAATACCTGCAAAGAAAAAGAGAGTTGCATCGAATTGGAGACATCCAGTTTTGGAAAAGTTGATACAAACTGCAGTGAACATGTGACGGCCTTCTGACCGTCACAGAAAAACAACTTTTTTTGTGGATAAATGTTAAAAGCCCAACTAAAGGAGTATAAAATGATCAATCTCCTCACCCTCGAACAACGGGCAGACTTTCCTCCAGCAGGTGATACCTCCCTCGCTTGTGAACTGACCCAAGGCCGTCTCCAGGAAAAACACGGGGATACCACAACACACAAAGAAGATGACATACGGGACAAAGAAAGCACCTTCATGCACACACATGCAAAAAATAAAACAAAATAAACTTGATTAATGCGCATACGTGAAACCAATCTAACAAAACAGCAGCCCAACTATTGTTTTTAAATCCTATTTTCTATAGATTTCCATTAATTCAACATAATGGGGAAATACTCATAAAGATGCTTCATTAACAATACATGTTGACCTTTTCATGAGGCAGCACCACACTGTGCAGCCTAATGAGGAACCCTGCCTCTTTTAATGACATCATCACAACTACATCACTTTAAAAGCTCGCTAAGATTACGAACATTATGCTTCTTAGGCTCGTCTTATCAGTTCCAAGACAGTTTTATTTATTTTCATGGTGGCAGGGCTCAAAGAATGCTTGCCTCCTCCGTTCTTGTAGCAGAGGTAGGGAAACCTCCAAACGTTGCCCAGCCCGATGATCTCTCCAGCCACAGACAAGATAAACTCGATCTTGTTGTTCCACATGCCCCTCTCGTTGTACTCATAGCTGTCCATGCTGGAGCTGGACCCTTCCGGGTCTTTGCCATCCTCTGGTTTACCGTTTATAACCGGCCCACTCTTCTCAGCTGTCATGACGCTTTGGCAGCCCGCTGAGAGAGGAGGTGAAAAAAAAGGACCAACAGTAACTTCAAGACTTTATTTATTTATTTTAAATCATGTATAATGGTGAACATCCTGAAAATGTGAGCTTGAGAGCTTATTTTCATGTGGTGTTCCTGGCAGGTTGATGGTAAACTCTTATTAAAAAGAGGCATGAATGAATAAAGCTTACAAATAAACAAAAATAATTAATTTGAACTTTCAAAGTTGGGTAAGAAACAGTTAGTTCAGAGTTATGTGAAAATACAAGCAAAGTGGAAGCAGTTTGGGTTACAACCTTTAAAAAATATATATTTTTATAAGAAAGACTGTCACAGAACATATAATGGCTCAATGAGTCATTGATTGCATTCTTTTCTTGACTCAGTAAACGTGACAAAACTAAACATGAAAACCTTTAACAATATGATGACATGTAGAAATAAACCAACTTTACAAGTTTCTGTTAAAGAATGTGAAACAGAAGAGGACATGCAAAGAGAAGACAAAGTCTCTACTCACCAGTCTCCTAAAGGACAGTTTGCAAACCTTTTGGCTCCTGGGACGATGCTCTCACAAACAATCGCCTGATCGGGAGGAGGCGAAGAGAGGAAAGAGGTCACACGAGAAGAAGAAGAAAAGAAAACAATCTGCACCCGTAGATGAATGAGGAGGGTTTTTGTTAAGTCTCACGTCTTTATAAAGGAGGATCCCAGACGTGGCAAAGAGCTCGCACAAGGCGATGGATAACCTGCGACTGCGCTCCCACTCAGCCTGCGCACTGCTCTCAGGCGCCTCCACTTGGAAACCAGCCGAGTGGAAACCAGTCCAGCTCTCACAGCAGAGGTACCGGGGTGCACAGAGAGCAAGGGGCTGCAGAGAGACAAGTTTACAGCAGCTGACCTAAAACAAGCAGGAAAAAAATGGATTTAATGTTCATTTAGGATTTCATACTATATAAAAATCTGACTGGTCAAATCTGACAGTGACTAAAGACAAACAGGACTTTTGTAGAGATTATGCTGCTTTTTACGATCAAGAATAGACTAGACCCATATTTGTCTTGCAGGTGGTGAAATATTCATTGTTGCAGCAGCTGAAACGAGAAAAACCTTTTTAAATAGCCACCTTAAAAATCCCAAACTTCACAAATAGAACACTTTAAGTAAAAGATGCACAAAATATTGTGTGTATAAAAACTGTACAAATGTGTAAAAATGTGCAGAATGGGAACGAATAATTTGATCGCTGTGACACATGAAGACATTGGATCAAACTCATTCAAAGTATTTAAATTTATTGTGACAATAAAATCACTTTTCTCACTAAAACACATCCATCAGTCCATCCATTTTCTTTGCCCGCCTCTCCTGGTTGCAGAGAGCTGGTGCAGTCACTGTGCGGGCGGCGGGTCCATCAAAGTCCATCAAAGGTCAACATAGAGACAAACAAGACAAGCAGCCGTCAAACCTCTCACCCACACCTACGGACAAATTAGTTATCATTTAATCTAACATGCATGTCTTTGCTCTGTGGGAGGAAACTAAAGTAATCAGAGAAAATCCACGTGTGCACGGGGAGATCATTCAAACTCCACCCAGAAAGACTCCAGACCAGGAAACGAACCTGCGACCTTTTGACAGCTCTAACCACTGCACACTGTGTTGCCCCAACAAAACATATTCAGTCATCAATTAGTTAAATTAACATTATATTATGGGCTACAGGGATATTATTAAAATCCATATGGCCAGTTGTAACATATCAACAACAAAGTAACAATTCAAAGTGATCCCAATACAAATGTTTAATCATGCTAATCCCATATAAGGATCAATATAGCACTCTGCTGCTGTGTTTACTTGCTCTACTCCAACTGTTTGTATTTGTAATTATTTCTATCTTAACATGTTTTTTGTCTTTCCTCCAATAGAAAGTACTCCTGGACCTGTCATTCTGTGTTTGTCTGTTTCTCCTTCCTGTTCTGTCAAACCTCAGCCGGTGGAAGCAGACGACCGCGCGTCCTGAGCCTGGTTCTGCTGGAGGTTTCTTCCTGTTAAAAGAGAGTTTTTCCTTTCCACTGTTGCCAGTGCGCTTGCTCGGGATGGGAGACTGCGATGAAGTGAAGAATCATCGTAATCCGCTGGCTTACTTAGATGGATAGCTTTTACTAATTGATATAATGTATGTGAATGTTTTTGTACAGTGCCCTGATATGACTTCTGTTGTGACATGGTGCTATATAAATAAACTGAAAATGAACTGAACCAATTTCAGGTTTAAGTAAAACACTAGTTAACTTTACTTTTTAAATCAGTGGAGAGGGTGTTTACAGATTCAGGGTATGATTCCTAGCTGTGCCATGCGTCCAAGTATTTTCTGGACAAGACGTTGAACACTGACCACTGTCTGTTTTAATGGTCAGCAGGTGAAAGGTGGGGTACATTCAGAAAAGATCACCTTATCCCTAACGCTCAGACATAAAGTCAATTTAGAAGTCCAAGTTAACCTAACACGTTTTTCAACTAAAAAAAACATGCAGATGCACAGGGAGAACATGTACAAAAAGGTTTGAATCAGAAACCTCATTCCTATAAGGTATATATATATATATATATATATATATATATATATATATATATATATGTTCCATCCATCCATTATTTTCCTCTTGTTCTGAAGTCAGGTCGCAGGGACAGCAGCTTGAGCAGTGAGGCCCAGCCATCTCTTTCCACAGTCACCTCTTCCAGCTCTTCTGGGAGGACTCCAAGGTGTTCCCAGACCAACCCAGAGACGCAGTCCCTCCAGCGTGTCCTGGGTCTTCCCTGAGGTCTTCTCACAGTCGGACATGCCCGAAGCACCTCCATAGGGAGGCACCCAGGGAGCATCCTTACCAGATGCCCAAACCACCTCAAATGGCTCCTCTCGATGTGGAGGAGCAGCGGTTCTGTGGGATTCCTGGGTTTTACCTGTCACTCACTCCTCCTTTCACAGCTATTTACCTGTACCACCTCCACCTGCTGCTGCTCTGAGGAGGGCAGCCTGATGGTGTATTTAAGCTCCTGCCAGACGCCTCTTCAGTGCTGGGACATCAACTGCCAAATGGTATCTTGTGTACAGCCAACTAAACTTTTGTTACAGCTGGTCCTCACCACCTGTGATTTCTCCGGGCCTTCCACATCCTGCCTCTTCATGTCCTTTCTAGGACCTCGTCTCTCCACTAGGGTTCACCTGTGGATCAACTGTGTCCCTTCAACATCCATCTTCAAATAAATCCAAACTGGGTCAACCTGCTCCTCTGTCCACTGCCATTTACCTCAACTTGGATCTTCTGCAAAACCCAGGACCTCTCCTCTCCTTCTCGGTCTGCACCTGCAAAACAAACAGTAATGAGTCATTCTCTGTTACAAGGAATCAACATTCTCAAACCTCAACATCAGAACCCATGCTCACCTTGTCCTTTCCTTCCTTGCAGCTGTGATGCCTAAAATCCACCTGTAAATAAAGAACACTTACCGTTTGTACACCCATAACTGAACTTCTCACCCTATCTCTATGGGAGAGTCCAGCTACCCTGCAGAGGGACCTCATCTCAACCATTTGTATCTGCAATCTCATTCTTTCGATCACTACCCAGAGTTTGTGACCATAGGTGAAAGTAGGAACGTAGACCGACCGGTAAACAGAGAGCTTTGCCTTACAGCTCAGCTCCCTCTTCACCTCAACGGACCGATACAGAATCCACAATACTGCAGATGCTGCACCAATCCGTCTCCATTCTTCCATCACGCATGAACAAAACCCTATACATATATATGTATGTTGATGCAGTAAATAAATATAGCTGTTACAGTAGTTGTTATTCTTTCAGATGATCCCTTCACAGGGAGCGAACTATAGCACAAACATCTGCCAGTTGTTTTTTTTCCACAGATGTTCTTCCTAATGCAACCTGGGCTCACATTCTTCAGGATTACGAGACTGTGGCATTGGCCACTGATCTACCGTGGCCCTCATAAATATATATTTCCTGTATATATATTGTTGTTTTGTTCTACCTCACTTGTGTCTTTAATAAAGTCCAGTGGAAAGTTGCACCTTGTCTCAAAGAAGAGCTGACCCCATTTGATTTATAAACTGATGTCAAGTTGTTGTTTTTTTGCTCAGTTGCTCTTGAGTCGTTGCTTGCAGCATACCAACTCAAAACACTTTGTCCTCTTTCAGAAGTCACTCTGCACTCAGTGACACAATTAAAAGTCATTTCCTCAAAAACGTCCCAGTACCCTTGTCAGACGATGAAAGATCAACCCATCATAAAGTCTTAATAACCCATGCTGCTTGGGAAACAATTGTTTTCCTGTGGCTTTAAATTGAGAGGTTGTTGAGTTTGTTCATACACATTTTGATTGCCTGGTTTCCAGGCGTGATAGACGGGTGCACTAAGAACTCCCCTGGATCCAAAAGCCTGACCTAGTCTCTAAGAATCCGTTCACGCGGGGGTCACTTGTCATTAGAAGCCTAAAGGAAGTGCCCTGCATAAGAACCATGGCCACCCAAAGTGGCTGGCAAGAACTCGGTGTGCTTCTCAAGCAGAGTCATGTGTCCCCTCACGACTTTATCAGAAGGTGAACATTTAGGAATGAACTCCATCAGTGTGTGCAGGTACGGAGCTGCTTCAGCTGCTCGAATGCTCTCATTCTTAAAAGAGATCAGATTAAGCCCGCAGAATAACTTTAATCCAACTAATGTTCTCTGATGGATTATTCTGAAACAAAAAAACCTTTGTCTTTAATACTATTAACATGATAGTTACAGGTTATCCTGCTGACTTTAAAACAAGCAAAATGCTAAAAAGTGATATGTTCGTCTGAATCTAAAGGGATCAGAAAGCAGCTCCAGTGATTGGTTAAAAAAAGGAACAAATTGATTTACATATAGGGTTGTGCCAACAGACTAAAAGAATATCTGAGCAGGTTCTCTGAGTAAAAAGAAGAAGTGAAAGTGGATGAAAAAGCTGTTAGAGGTAAACTTGGTGGAAAATGTTGAAGTAAAAGTCAATGATTGCGTAGATTTTTCATTTTACCTCAAACATCTACACAATACCTTATAATGACAAAGTAAAAAAAATGGGAGTTTGAATTTTTGCTCATTTATTAGAATAAAAAGGGAAAATATATAATATACCCAGGTACTTACAGTCTTTACCATGACACTTAAAATAGAGCTGGAGTACATCCTGTTTCCTCTGATCACCCTTCAGATGTTTCTATTTGATTTGTGCCCGCAGGAGATAAATACTGTAGTTTGGACAGGATTTGGAAGCGGGCTTGTCTTTAAATAAAATTCCCATAAGTCAGAGCACAAACCAAGCCTTGAGGTCCAAGGACTTGCCTGTAGACCTCTGAGACAGAACCACATTGAGACTCAGCACTGGGAAAAAAAAGATTTAAAACATTCAAGCTCAATGGTGGCCCACATCATTCGTAAATAAAATAAGTTTGAAACCAGTGGGACTCCTTGAGCTGGCTGCCCAGTCACTCTGAGCGGTCCAAGGTTTAAGGCAAAGGGACCAAGACCCTGATGGTGACTCAGTCCGACGTTCTTCTGTAGCAATAGGAGAACCTTCACAGTCATGTCTGCACAACTCTACCCTACAGGTCAGACTGATGGAGTGAAATTAACAGAATAAAATTAAATCAGTTCGCTTGTTGATGGGATATTTTGCTAACAGACAAGCAGAGAGGGCTGACTCTAATGTTTACGGTTTTATCAAATATCTCTTTTAGCTCTGAGTATGTGAGCTCTTATTACAGCAAATTTGACCTCAATATCTGTAAAATTCAAGGATTCAAGGTTCTTTATTTGTCGTTCCACCGCATGTGATACATGCGGTGGAACAAAATTGTGTACACAGGGTCCCAGAAAAACCATAATAAGATCTAAGATATGAACTAAGAAAAACATTAATAAAAAAACACTAAGCACTAGTAGTCCAAAAACAATACACTGAACAGCAGCACGAACATGAGTCTGTGTGAGCAGATGAGCACGCATGAACACAGCAACATGAAACAGATCAGCAGCAACATGAAACAGATCAGCAGCA
>NC_056504.1:32885714-32893385 GCF_014905685.2 Nematolebias whitei
GATCAACAGCAACATGAAACAGATCAGCAGCAACATGAAACAGATCAGCAGCAACATTATGTTATTTTTCACAGTGATTATCCTGGTTACATATTCATGAGTCTAACAGCTTCAGGGTAGAAGTTGTTCCTCAGTCCTGTGGTTCTACATTTAATGCTCCTTAACCTCCTGCCTGGGGGGAGCAGGGCAAAAATTATGTGTGCTGGGTGAGTGGGGTCCTTCATGATACAGGTGGCTCTCTTCCTGCATCTAGAGGTGTAGCTGTCTGTGATGGTGTGGAGACTGACAAAGTCACAGCTGTTTTGTGTAGTTTATTAAGGTAATATAGCTAGAGTAGCCATCTTGGTCGAGTTGGTTCATATATTTAAAATCATGAACGTTAATTTAAATATTGTTAGGGTGTATGCATTTCTGTACTATATTTTGCTCATTATTTGACATTGATTTGTCCATTTTTATGTTTCTGTACTCTGTGTGTCCCTTAAAGTTTCATTAAGTAATAATCACCCCTCAAATACTTCATTGGATGCTTCTTCCACACAAAGTACATAAATTGGACTCATAAAATGTGGGAAAAATCTTCAATCACACCACAATTGAGTAGAAAAATACTGTAAAAAATTGTCATGCAGATCACATTTTTGCTGTTTGAGTGGTGACAAAAAGCTTTTACATCTACACTCCATTAGATGGATGTAGAAAGAAAACTATGAGTGTGCGCATTTAGATGCTATCTGGAGCAATATGAATCTGAAAATACATATTTGTTGTAAATTGTTTAGATTTTGTCTCACTCTAAGGATGAAACAAAACCGACTGATGAAAAAAAAAACTAAATCAAAACTTGGTCCAAATCTGCCATCCAGCACGCTGGGATTCCAGCTCTCAGCCAAGTGTATAAACTCCCATCTGAACGGAGACGATCCCCCACATCTTCATATCAACAGCAATTTGTTTGAGCGATTCAGCGAGACGCCCCGAGAACATTTCAACATGGGTCACTTCACTGAGAAGGCCTTGGACTGCATTGATGCACAATTTTAACGTACAACAAAAAGAAACTGTGAGGGGAAAGTGAGGAGAAAAGAAACGAGGGGAAATGCACAACAAAGGAGCCGGCTGCAAAAAAAAAAAGAAGCCCAAACCCAGGTTCAACAAACTGACTGCAGCAATCTGCAGCAAGCATTCAGCCCACGTCGCTTTCATCCTTGTAACAATTAGTCTGGCGTCCATCAAAAAGTGTTGTGACAATAAGAGATAAGTAGCATCAGTAATAGTTGGAAATAATGTAGCTACGGTCATACACACTCACACACACACTGAATACACACACAGAGTGACCCTGGCCGTGGAGTCCAAGAGTCTTCTATACTTGGCAGGAGAGGTGAGTTGAGCAATGACCAACCAGGCCACCCAGAAGTGAATGAGACCTGCTAGAGAATGTGTCAGCAGAGCTGAGTGGGGTGCGGGGAAATTGTAATGCCAGATATTCAATCTGAAAGATTCTGGATTAATAAATCAGCCTCACATGATCTCCAAGTTCAGCGTTAAAGCAAAGCACATTTTGTTCTGCTTCAGCTTCTTTCAGCTTCATTGTGCAAATTTTAATTTTTTTAGCTACTTTCAGGTAATTTCAGCCTTTTTTTTTTTTCCAGCTGTTATGTGCTCCTTTCAGATTCTACTGTTTTACTATAAATGGTGCATACGATGAAGATTGAGGTAACAGCCATACAGGTGTATGCTCAAAAGTTAGTTTAAAATCACCCCTCATCCTTTTTCTTTTGAATGAGTAAAACATTATTTAAAATTTTCAACGTAGTTTTATATAAATAATTTCTGGCTTTTCTTTTTTTTTTTTTTTTTTGAAGGTTCATTCATTTCTTTTCTTTTGCCAGTTTTTCATGCAGAGTCAGGGGGAGCTGGTGGTTCTGGTCCCTGATCCTTCACAGAGCCACACAGAAACAAAATACAACTTTAGAAGTTCAGAGTTTTGCTATGCTGGTGTTCATTAAACATAAGACATAAGATAAAAGTTTCATTTTGTTATTACACATGAATCAAAAGCATCCCAAGCACAATAAGCTGCCATCACAGAATCATTTTACCATATTCACCACTTTAATGAGCATCAAGGCCATTTGTTTTGGTCTGCAGATGTTATATGGGTGATATTAAACCAGATGTGCTGTTATATATTCAGCCATCCTCCATTTTATCTGTCTCCATGCTCACCTGCCAGCCAACCCCTGAGAGCTATGGACCATGGGTAATAAAGAAAAACTCAAGATGTCAAACAGCTAATGGCAGCTGGTGGTCTCTTTCATTCTGTTCTGTTTTTTATTTTCGTCCATCACTCTCTTTTCCTCCAGCTCCATCTTACCTCCAGATGAAACACTGATCAGTGGAGGAAATGTACCACCCCTTCCCCCCACTTCTCTCTGCTTCTTTGTCTGAATTTGTCATTTCACTTATCACTGCCTGACATCTCAGTATTGACAGAGTGAACGGGGGAATGGAGCAATAATACCTGAGACGTTTAGAGGTGAAACAGTAATCACAGACCTGTCCATCTGCTGTCATCCACGAGCTGAGTGTGATTAGGCATCTGTGTGAGAGAGATGGAGACAAACAGCGTGCTGGCTGACATTTGTGTGTTAATGTTGACAAGTTATGTGTCAATTTTTAGGGGAGAAATAAGAGCTAAAAATGTGTCTCAATGTAATTTACACCAAACCATTTCACCTTATCATTTGTCATCAAAGCTAGAATATTATATGTTGTCTAAATAGTGAAAGCAGTAAAAAAAAAAAAGTTAGCAAAGAATCAATTTTATGGACTTTATCTCTAGACACCAGTCTCAAAACCTTTCAGTGTCAAATAGAGAAACATTACAGGTTTCTATATTTCACATTGAAACACTTTTTTGTTTTGTTATAGCTACACAGGTAGCAGGTGTAACATTGTGTACAGCGACCCCTACTGGTCATACGATGTATTGCAACTCCTCTGTTCTGTCCATTTACCTGTAATCCTGCACTTTGTGTTCTTCTCAGGTGACTCTTAGATCTGTAGAACTGTGAAAACAATCAGCATAACTAAAATTATGTATATATAATAAAAAAAAACTTTAAAGCCATAATGCAATCCTACATTTGCCAATGTCATTTTAAAGCAAATATGTTTTTAGTTTTAACCATTTAAAACTACTTAGGGGTGAGTTTGCAGATTATGTATAGCCCTGAGATCATTTTTGGGGTGATACATCACCACATATCACTTATGTTCGGAAAGAACCAACAACGCAGCTGTTGCTGTGCAATGAACGCAACGTGTGTGTGTTTTCCCATGTCAATCCCACAGTCCCATCCTTCCAACAGGAACCATAGCCTCCCCTTATCCCATTAAAACAATTGCCAACACTGGCATTCAAATTTGCACGTGTATGTGTGTAACCACATGCACACATATACAGGGAAATACACTCAAAGATACTAATATTTACACACACTAATGAGAACAAAAATTACAAACTCTTCCATTTGGAAAAACAAAACAGAAAAATGTAGAAGAAGAAGAAGGAGAGCCAGCTCAAACCTCCACCAGTGTTGGCTGATTGTAAAGGACTGTCAGTTACTGCAGCCTTCTATCAGGCCAAAGGGAAGCAGCAGGATTCAACTTGGGGCCCAATAAAAGGCTATTCTTCCTGGAAATCGAACCTCGCACATGGACCTGAATGCACCGTGTCACTAATCTTCTGAGCTGTGGGAGCCCACTCTATATTCACAGGCTGTGTCTCTGCAGCAGGCACGGCCCTGCATGCTGATGCTGATGCAGGCTCTGCCAGACCCCAAGTTGACCACACAAGGTTAGAGACGGCATTCAAAAACCAGCAGAGATGTCAAACGGCCGGTTTAAGAGGTCGCATGAGAAAATAATTACCTTATTTTAAAGATCAGTCATAACATTTGTTGAAAAAGCTTCCTGGAGAAGGTGTTGAGAGAACATGAGACAGTTTCAGGTGTTCATGTTCAGCAGATAGCATTAAGAGAACATCCAGGCAACAAGCTGGTCAAGATGATGGCAAGAGCTAAAATAATACATTGTTTCTTTTTTTCTTTTTTTTTTTTTGACAAATCTCTTAAGAATAATTAAGAAAGCTTAATGAAGTGTGTGGATTCTTTAGCTATGGTTTTGTAAAGATGTGTTTTTTTTTGTTTTGTTTTTTTACCTTTGGCCACCAACCTGGCTTTAGCTGTCAAAATGTCAGCATAATAATAAAAACAAAAATAAATAGATCCATAGTAAATTAATGCTTAATTATCTAAAAGTCCAAATGAGAAGATTGAATCATGAAGAGCTTTGTTTTATAGTAACATTACATTTATGACGAGAAGAACTGCGAGGATAATGTATGGAAACAGTAAAGTACTGAGGGCCATTTTATTTGAAATATGCTGCCCTCTAGTGGACATTTTTGACACAACACCTGTGACCATTCTGCAAGACCGATAAAGGCCAAAAAAAAAAAAAAAACGTAGCATAGTGGCTTTTCCCATCTTTTTACTCTTGTAAAATTAGTTCTGTCATTCAACATGAATGTAAAATAAAATACATTTACTAAAAGTGTAAGATCTTACATCTTGCTGCTGTTGTTCAGCATAATGTTCTTAGTTTAGCATATTTCTTAGTTTACATCTTAGTTCCTTATTACTGTTTCTTTACAATTTATATTCTTCCTGTTGTTGGACGTAAAACTGGGACCTTGGGTACACAATTTCATTCCACCTCATGTACCACATACAATGTAAATGACAATAAACAACCTTAAATGAATGTAAAATCTGCAACAATTCTACAGAAGGCTACTTTAGTACAAAATTATTGGTATGATGTGAAAAGAAGGTCAATACTTTTATTTAGTCTAATTCAAATTACATAAACCAACAAAATAAAAGCAATAAACATCACAACAGAGAATGCAGTAATCCTATGAAAAAGATTTTCCTTAAGAGCAGGTTTTTTTGTATGACAAGTGAGACATATATGACTCAAATGTGGTTATTAATCTAAATTATTAATATTATTTGCAACATTTTAGTGTTAATTCTTATGGCTCAGACAGGATCATGAGAAGTGGTGTGTTGCTCTGCAGGTTGAGAACAAAAAACTTCAAGCATGTTAAGCATGAACTTAGCTAAATCTACACATCAGCTCTACTCACACCAGTTCAAATATAAATATGTATAAAGCAGGAACATTTGTGTCTTTTAAAAAAAAGATGCATCTGGAAATGAAGGTTTGATTTTCCACATCTACATTTAACTAAAGCCAGATGACAATCACGTTTTTTTCCCCCCTCATTAAAACAGTTAGAGATGACAGCACATGGGGATTTTATTAGTTAAAATACTGGATGTACTGAACTGGACTGATGACAGTCCAACAGAACAAAAAACAAACCTGTTACAATCAGGGTATATTTGTAATTTAAACCAACTTGTTTTTCATAACTTTCTCACAGATACCAACTCAGAACATATTTATGTCAAGTTTTACCAGTCTTTCTTGTAAATGAGTCCTGGAGGCTCAATGAGACTAACCTGTTTAAATAAAGCTTGAATGAATGAATGAATGTTTTTAAGTCCAGCTGACTGAACCTGCCTCACACCACACATACTCTCCCAGAAACTCTCTGGATAAAAGATTTGTCTCAAAACTAATTAAACTTTCCTTCAACAATGTAAAGAAAACCACCTTTTGCAGGTGTCTCAGTGCGGTGATTGAGATGGCTTCTAAGGCCCGAGACCCACTGGTTTGTCACATTATTTATTACTATTCACTGTAACTCACATCGTTCCTGTCATTCTCTTGTAAATGAGTCCTCGAGGCTCAATGGGATTTACCTGTCAAAATAAAGGTTGATTGATTGATTCCTGGGCAGCACGGTGGCGCAACTGGTAGAGCTGCTGCCTCTCAGCGAGCAGGTCCTTGGTTCAAACCCCGGTCCAGGGGCCTTCTGGGTGGAGTTTGCATGTTCTCTCCGTGCATGCGTGGGCTTTCTCCGGGTACTCCGGTTTCCTCCCACAGACCAAAAACATGCATGTTAGGCTGATTGGTAACTCTAAATTGTCCCTAGGTGTGAGTGAGAGAGTGAATGGTTGTTTGTCTCGTTTGTCTCTATGTGTCCCTGTGATGGACTTGCGACCCATCCAGGGTGTACCCCGCCCCTCGCACAGTGATTGCTGGACATGGGCACCAGCGACCCCCGTGACCCAAAAATGGAATAAGCGGGTAAAGAAAATGGATGGATGGATGATTGATTCCTACAGTTGGTGTTTTTATGGTGGTGGTGGAGGGTGCTGCCAAACACGTTGGTCCAAAAGGATTCTGGTGAAGCAAAGGAAACATGATCACATCACCCCATTCCTTAAATCCCTCCACTGGCTTCCCATTTCACTCTGCATTTAATACAAGGTTTCCTTACTTACCTACCAATCCATTCATGGCAATGCTTCATAATGGTATGTAATGAACTGCTCAGACATCAACACGATCCCTCTGCTCCACAGAACCTGCTCTACCAGCTCCGCCCTCCCCGGACAAAACTGTGCACCATGGGTGACAGGGCCTTTTGCTCTGCTGCTCCTCGTCTGTGGAACAACCTTCCCGACCATCTAAGGATGTCCCAGACTACAAAAAGTTTTAAGAAAGGACTGAAGAGACCTTCTTATTTAAAATAATTTATAGTGCTTAAAGGTATTTTTAATCCTGCTGTTTTTAATATATCCTTCCATCCATTATCTTTTACCCGCTAATTCCATTTTTTGGGTCACGGGGGTCGCTGGTGCCCATGTCCAGCAATCACTGTGCGAGGGGCGGGGTACACCCTGGACGGGTCGCAAGTCCATCACAGGGACACATAGAGACAAACGAGACAAACAACCATTCACTCTCTCACTCACACCTAGGGACAATTTAGAGTTACCAATCAGCCTAACATGCATGTTTTTGGTCTGTGGGAAGAAACCGGAGTACCCGGAGAAAACCCACGCATGCATGGAGAGAACATGCAAACTCCACCCAGAAAGTATCAGGTTTATACAACGTCGACCCCCAATGTAGCAGACCAAGGAAGCAAGGACACGAGGCAGGTAAAAAGGTAAGTGATATTTATTTACAGGTGGAGATAAAAACTCGAACAGCTGTAAGGGAAGGGGAGAGACGGTGAATATATATATGTCCTCTTGGTAGATGATGATGATGATAAAACAAGAATTGATCCTTACTTGTTTCTGTTGCAGGAGATGGTTGAGGAGGAGCAAAGAGTGGGATCCTGGGTGTGAGGAGTAATCCAGGAGCGAGTAGGAGGTTGACCCAGACAGAGTGGTGGATGTTTGTTGCTGGAGACGAGACATCAAAGGTCCACAGGAAGGAGTCCCAGTGGTGGGAGAAGTCCTAAGGAGGACCAGAATGAATCAGGCCGTGGAAGGTCCAATTGTCAGAAGATGTCCCAGCACTGGAGAGGAGGCTGGCAGCTGCTTAAATGGGTGAGTAGCAGTACTCCTCAGATTGGTGGCAGGTGTGATGAGTTGGGTGATTAGCTGTGGAGGGAAAGTGACAAACAGACACAAACAGACACAAACAGACAGAGGGAAACCAGGAATCCCACAG
>NC_056504.1:32893395-32897271 GCF_014905685.2 Nematolebias whitei
GACACAAACAGACACAAACAGACAGAGGGAAACCAGGAATCCCACAGAAAGGCCCCTGGACCGGGGTTTGAACCAAGGACCTGCTCGCTGAGAGGCAGCAGCTCTACCAGTTGCGCCACCGTGCTGCCCGACTTGTAGTTTTTAAACTTTTTAGTCTTTTTTAGTCCATGTTTTACTCTAGAAGTTTTATATTGTAGCACTTTGAGATTGTAAAATGTAAAGTTCAGTACAAATTGAATAAATTATTATTAAAACTCCCACCAGACATTAACTTGACTGGAATTTGGAGACTTTAAAACCTACAGCAAAACTACTCTACACAATTTTCTTAAAATTCCTCACAAATATTTCTGAGCATTAGGTGAGACCATTGTTGCAGGACAATAATGATCAGCAGGTTTGCAGAAAAAGATAACATAGCACTTTAGGCTAATTGGTAACTCTAGGTGTGTGTGAATACACTGCCTGGCCAACAAAGAAAGTCACCACCTGGATTTAACTAAGCAAACAGGTACGAGCCTCCTATTGGATAATTACTGTATGGGTGATTATCTTTCAGCTGGCAACAAGTTATTTAACCCAAACTGGTGCCATGAGTTGCTTCTCATTTCTTTAACAACCATGTTGAAAGACACATCGTGTGGTTGTGGAAAAGATGTCAGTCTGTTTGAGAAGGGTCAAATCATTGGCATCAAGCAGAGAAAATATTTAAGGAGATTGTAGAAACTACTAAAATTGGGTTAAGAACTGTCCAACGCATTATTAAAAACTGGAAGGGTAGAGGAGACGCATTGTCTTCGAGGAAGAAATGTGGCCGGAAAAAAATCCTGAATGATGGTGATCAGCGATCACTTAAACATTTGGTGAAATCAAATGGAAGAAAAAACAACAGTAGCACTCAGGGCTACGTTTAATAGTGAAGGTAAGAGCATTTCCACACGCACAATGTGAAGGGAACTCAAGGGATTGGGAATGAACATCTGTGTAGCCTTAAGAAAACCACTAAGTGAGGCTAACTGGGGAAAAAAGGCTTCAATATGCTAGGGAGCATAAAGATTGGACTCTGGAGCAATGGAAGGTCATGTGGTCTGATGAGTCCAGATTTACCCTGTTCCAGAGTGATGGGTGCATCAGGGTAAGAAGAGAGGCAGGTGAAGTGAAGCACCCATCATGCCTAGTGTCTAGTCATCAATGCAAGATCTTGGTGAAAAATTACTGCAACACTGGATGGAAATAGATGTTGTGACATTTCAGAAGTTTATCGAAACAATGCCACAGTGAATGCATGACGTCATCAAAGCTGAAGGCAGTCCAACAAAATATTAGTGACCTTTTTTTTTTTTGGTGGCAAATTTTTTTCTGGCCAGGCAGTTGTCATGTTTGTCTCTATGTGTCCCTGTGATGGACTGGACACCTGTCCAGGGTGTCCCCCTCCTCCCTCACAGTGATGGCTGGATATGGGCACCAGTAATCCCTGCAAACGGAAGAAGCGGGTAAAGAGAATGGATACAATCAAAACCATCTTTATTGCACAACAAAACCACTGGATATCTGTCGTTTGGGCTTTTCCTCATCGTTTTGTGATGTTACAAATTTACAAAAGCTCAGAAAATTTGAACTCTGCTCAAGCGTCTGATTTAACATCCTTCCATTAGTTTTTGTTGCCTGCTTTATTGTCTGCAGGGTCGTGAGGAGCTGGTGCTGATGTCCAGCAGCCTGGACAGGTCCATCACAGGGACACAAACAAAACACTCACTCCCAATTAAGGACCATCTAGTGTTACCAATTAACCCAACACACAGGTTTTTGTTCAGTGGGACAAAACTAAACCGCACTGAGGATCATAGAAACTCCAGAAAAGCTGCAGCAGAATCAACCTGAAACAATTATTTAAAAGGAGTGGATTTAAAAAAAAAAAAAAAAACAGATGAAGAGTTCTGCCTCCAGCCTTATGAGTCTATATTTTTACTGCATGGCCTCTCCTTCTTTCAGGTCTGATACAATTTAACTCCCCACTAGAAGCCAAAAAATAACTGTGAGCTACGACCTCCATGATGAAGATCTTGTTTTTAGAGGAAAAAATTACAATTTTCATGAGTTTACTCAAAGACACCAGGACTGTTTCAATCTGTTGGACAAAGAAGACGATGGACTTTAAGAGGACGATGGCACCATTACCTTGAGTTGTCCCTCTTTTGCCTCAACTTAAGGACATTTAATATGTTCAGTGGGCGGGGGGATGAGAACCATCTGAACGGGACCTGTCACACGGGTCAGGACACACCATGCGGAGTCATGCTGCTCTAATAAATTTATTCCATGATTCTTTGTTTTTATTGTGATTATTATGTTGTCAGGAGCGTGGTGAATGGGACAGCAGTAAGAGTCACAGTTCATCATCATTATTGTCATTGTCGCCATCGTTCATCATCCTTCATAATCATCTCATTTGATTTCTCTTCAAGCTAAAAATAATTTACATCACATTGATTTTTTTTGTTTTTGTTTTACTGATGTTTAAAACCACAAACATTCCAGCAGCACACTCTAGAATTAAAATGGATAACAATCAGAAAAGCATGACTTTTTGCATAGTATTAAATGAACAAAGACATTGAGTTCTTTATTTACAATTATTGTATAGATAAAAAAATATCATAAAAACAAGATGAACACTTAACTCGCTTACCCATAAATGGCTAAGTATGCCAAAATAAAAAGCTATGTGTTGGCATTTCTTTTTCTTTGTTCCACAAACTGCATGCTGCTAAATACAGTACATCGAGGCAGGTGAGAGTATATTGCAAAAAGTATCATCGATATCATCATCATCGATATCATCATATCCATGACAGGATGGTACAACACGTGTTATGACCGGGATGTGAGCACGATGTTTTGATGCTTCTGACAGGAGCGATGCATGTTTACATACAGCCACAGAGTCGCGTCATCAGTGTGAGTCTTTGTAAAGTCGTTCAAAGGAGTTCCTATTTTCACTTCAGCCCACATTGGAACTGCAGCGCTCTATTTACAAAATATTAATAATAAATTAAAAAATTGAAGCCTCATTGCATTCTATTAAAGCTCAAAGTCCTTCAAGATGTAAAAACGGTTTGAGAAAGCTGACTGAAGTCTGTTTTTATTTTTTCAACTGGAAATGCTATAGTTATGTTTTATTGTTTCATTTATTGTCTTTTTTTGTTTGTTTGTTTGTACAGACAAATAAACTGTCAAATCATTTAATCAAAGATACAAACTGTTTGTGAAATGAACAAACTGTCAAGATAAAATAAACCAACAGCTTCTAAATGTGAACACCAGAACCCAAACTCTTTGGAGTAAAAACAAATCTGAACAAGGTGTTTTTTTGAAATGCCTGAGCTGACTCATAAAGCTGAGCAATGACAGAGGAGGATATAAAACAAACAAAAAAATTAAAACTGTTTAGATAAATAATTGCTTATACTCTCTAATAAATAGGATTTCTTTTCACATTGCATAATGAGCCTACTGTATCACATCATGCTTGCCACGGACTTGGATTAGTTAGAGTTATAATAGTAGAAGCTAGTTAGGCGGCCCTGTCCCTCTGAGTGCACCAAGATGAGTTCAATGTGCCTTCTGCATGGTACGTCGCTCTGGAAACGTCTGATTGGTCAAAGTACAATAAATAGTTTACAACTAGTGAGTACAGTTGAGATGCTAGAGTACTGTATATTCGGTGACGGCAGGAAGACAAGCTTGGTTAAAACACACAAAAGCACATCTAAAGTTACACCACAGAAGATTTCATTCATAACCAGATAGTGCAGAAAATCTTTTTTTTTTAATATATATATATATATATATATATATATATATATATATATATAT
>NC_056504.1:32897371-32915375 GCF_014905685.2 Nematolebias whitei
ATATATATATATATATATATATAGATATATATATATATATATATATATATATATATATATATATGAAGAGTCAATCAACATTCCATTTTCGTTGTAATTTGTTTTGGTGTTTTTTATGGTTTTTTTAATGTTTTTTTGGATAGATGTTAAAAATGCCAACAGCGTAGTGAGGTTGCATGTATCTAGATGAAAAAAATAAATAATCCAACCAAAATAATGAAAAAAAAAAATATATATATATATATATATATTGCAAGTTTGAAACAAAAAATGTCTGCTTTTCTTGTGGTACTTTAAGCCTCTGAATGGTCACATAGATCTTTAAACATTAAGTCCTCGGCAGGTTGTCCTACAGGACAGGTAAATCAATCAATCTTCGACCTTCAGTAAATCAATCAATAAATATCAACCATTTACTCAACGCTGGCCCCAGGTCAGTGCTGAAGCAAAGACAATTTAACAGTTTTAAACAAACCTATTGATAAAAGAATCAAATGTCCTCCTCTGTCACAAAAAGGAGGCGTTCATTAAGAAAATAAAGAAAGGCAAGCCGCTCTTATTTGATCCCAACAATCATTTAGAGTAATACTAAGATTTCACATGTACTGTACTATGCATCTCTTTGTATTTTGGTTTCTTTTTGTTGTTAATCCTCTAAAAATATCTACATTGTCTAACAATATAGCAGGCAATTTCCAGCACGTTCATTTTTTTCTCTGTAATGATGTCAACACAAATTGGAGCTCCAACTTTTTCCTCCTCCTTTTAAAAACCAGGAAATTGATCTCTACGAGGTTGTAAACAATTACATTCTGTTTAAGACATAAATAATTCAAAGTAACTTGAGCCATTAAAGCAGAAACAAGGCAACATGCCAACAAAGATAAACTCTCTCTAAATATATTTTTATGAATTTATATGTATAGAATATATCCCATAAATGCTATCGCCCGCTATTTTTATTTTGCGTTCCCCTTTTTCAACAGGTGCAAAACTACTGTGCAAGTTCGCCCTCCCACCTCCAGACACGCTTCTGCTTATGGGTGATATAATTCTTTAGAGTCCAGTACATGTTCATGCCACACAGAAGAGGGAACTTTGCAGGCCAGGAGCTCAGAGAAGCTGTTTTTAAATGTGCAGTCTGCTGTGAGGCCCAGCCCGTCAGAACCAAATGACTTAAATAAAATAAAACTTTCTTAAATAAACTTGGGTAATGTACATTCATGCAGGACCAATAGGAATAATAGCAATAATAATCAGAACCAGAGTTAGAATAATAACAACAGTTTTCAATTTAAATTAAACTATTACAGTATCTGTATTAACAATATTATTACTGAAGAAAAGGAGTTTCAGGAGAGCAGAAAGTCTGTTTTGCGGTCTACACTCCTCGGTGGTCTCCCTCCTTATTGTTCTCCTCCAGGTGTCACTGCAGACACAGTTCATCCAGATGTGCAGTCGGCTGCACGCTCATACAGTACATGCTAACCAGTACAAGCGTAGAGTCTTACAATCCATCAAGGCTGCCACCGTACACATGCAACCACAAAAGCAGGATGGCTGTGTAGGTTGTGTGGCTTTATTGAGCTTTATAGATTGTATGATAGCTCTTTTTTATTTTAATCTTGCCATATCATTAAGAATTGCTCCGTTTTTTTTAAAGGAGAGGAAAGTTTTATGGAATGAATGAATTGTTCCACAGGAGCTGACCTGGCTCAGGGGTGAATGGTGCTTTAGAGTGTTGACTGGTGAGAACTGGGTGATAGGGTGTACAGTAGCAGTTACAGGTTTGGACAAGCCGCAAGAGGCGTCCCCGGACTGCAGGGGAATGACTTCAGAGGTTAGAGCTGAGTTTAGCGTTGGGGTTAGAGGCTGGTCTCCAAGCTGTGTAGAGGACTGGCAGGGCTGGAGGACGCAGCAGATTTACTGATGTCGATTGTGAGGTTGATGCCACTGTCGATGGCGTTGTTGTTCTTGTTGGGAGATGAGGGCTGACTGGAGTACTTGCTCCTCTTCCGGGCAGAATCATCGTCCATGTCGTCAATAAGCGGGATGCTGGGTGTGGAGTCATCTATCCTAAACTCTGGGTGGGTCATGAAGTTGTGTATGGATGTCCTGGAGTCTTGTTTTTCAAGGCCTTCATAAAGGGAACTACGGAATGCATTCACAACTCGGATCTGTTGTGAAAAACAGATAAAGAAAGAAAAAAAATCACGAGAGGTTATAATAGATATTCGTTGAACTGGTTGTAGGGAACCTTGGAATGAGAGAAAAAAGAAAGTTGAAAAAGGAAGGGACAAAGAAGAGGAAAACAATCCTCTAATTTGAAGATACGGAGGTGGAGAAAAGTGAAGAAACGAGAGAAAAGGCAACTGCAGTCTGTGTTCTGCTTGCACATGATGACTACAGTTCACAAGTCACTCAATTTTGGCGTGCACTAAGGAAAACTGTGAGGAACGTAATCATAAAGAACACAAGAAAATCATACATTTCAGGAAAAACCAAAGCAACACAAACGCTCGTTGTAAGTATACGCTTTAGTCCAATGTGCTGTATACCTAGAAACAAGCCACATTAATAAATGAGATGCTTACAGAAAATTAAAGGACAATATCACATGCAGTTTTGAAGAAATCTGGTGGACGAGGTCAGTAAGAAAGAAGAAGGTTAGATCTGAGAGATCCAATGAGGCGGTTTCAAAACTTCTGGTGATACCAGAGCACTGTCTGGGACAATATCCACACAGACTCTGAGTAGAACACGCAAACACACAAATGGAGCACAAAGTGGGAGAAGCATGGTCCCAAATGGAGCGAGTCAAGTCTGCATGAGATTTGCTCAACACAGGCATCGCAGTGTAAACAAAACTCACACCAATAAAACACAGCTCCAAAGAAAGAGTGACAGAAAAGAGAAAACACAAAAAGGTGTCCTTGAGACGACAAGCAAACACAGCAGATAAAACATAATGAACACACATGAGGTCAAAACAAACTACATGCACAGAAACAAACTGGACACTGGCACAAGACCAACAAACATAAAACAAAAGGAGATGAATGATGAAAAGACGTTTTATTGTCAGAGCTCTGACTGTTAAAGGTTGTTTCAACTCCATGCATGTCAAAGTAAACACTCAAGTATAAGTCCCAAACAGATGTGAGGCATCTAAACATCTAAATGTTCTTAATATAATATAGTACAATAGTGAATAATGTTAGGGTGTTCTTCTAATTCACTGTGAATTTCATCAGCACTTCTGGAAAACAATATTTTCTGTATCAATTTTCTGTTTTTTTTTTGTTTTTTTTCCCGTTGATTAAACCATGAATCAATAACTTTTTTTCTTCTTCTTCTTTCGGCTGCTCCCTTCTTCAGGGGTCATCACAGCAAACTAAGTTGCACAAAGACTTGGTAATTATTTTTACTCTGGATGTCCTTCCTGACACAACCACAGACCACCGAGCTACCACAGCGCTCTGTGTGGAGCAGAGAGCTGCTATCTAGGGCATCCAGAGGAGCAGATGGTAGGGGTTAAGGGCCTTGCTCAAGGGCCCAGAGTGGGGCAAATGAGGGTGGAGGCAGGAGTGGGTGCTTCACCTATCACACCCACATTTTGATGTTGTCAGTACTGGGAGTTGAACCAGAGATCTTTCGATCACAGGCCCACCTTCTCTAACCTCTGCGCCACCACTCCCACAAAAACCATCAATCAATAAGTGGCAAGTCAAAAAGAATCCCAGAGGGGCTGAATCTTTATAAAGGTAAAACAAACTGAGTAAACTGTTCAACAATACCATTTCTAACAGCACTATTGCAAATACTTGGATCCTTTCACCATCTACACTGTGTGAGATCTTTGAATCCATATTCAGTTTCATTGAATCTCACATAAATGTATTAATGGATGTCTATCGACTGATTCATTTTTGGATGATTTAAGATTGCCCCCACAGCCAATCAAATTTGGCAAACAAAATTTGCTAAGATTCTGACAGTTTTACAGATATGATCTAATACTTGATGAGGTAGTAGCTGAGAGTCATCTCATCACTGATGCTGAATGCTAACAAATGCTTTATGTTTAAAACATTGGCATGCAAGGGGGCAGGTGGTCTGCTAGTTTTTCACCATAATAGAGTTGTTACTACAGTAATTCAGGCAGTGTTGTGTGAGGAAAACTAACAGTTTTAAGCTTTATTGATAACTTACTTCTGTCTGCATGAGCATGTACTGTTCAGTGCCCTGAGATGACTTCTGTTGCGACTTGACGCTATATAAATAAACTGAATTTAGAGTATTTTAAACCACAGAGCAGCTTCCGTGAAGTTTGATAAACTAATGGAAATATATAAAGCAGAATGTGTTTTGTTTTGTGTCATCGTTGCATCATTAAAAAACAACATAGATAAACCAAGTCAGCAGTGTTACTTATACTTGTATGTTCACCCAGACCCTTTGTGAGTTTATTGAATTAGTGAACATTAACATTTGTCAAGAAATAAAAACGACAGGACTGACAGATAGGATGATGTAGGGGAGATGAGCAGAGGGAGACAAACTCACAACCTGAAATGTCACGCCGTGGGTATCACTCTTAGTCCTGTGCTCCTAGCACTCTGGGGAAACAAACACACATTGACCAATGAGAAGACAGTACAATCAACCATGGGAGGAGATATCAAGATGAATTTGAAATCCAGAGTGAACATCAAAAAAGACAGTAGAAGAGAGAAAATGAAAAAGCAGCGAGAGATAAAATAAATCTTCAGAGATGCCAACATTAGAATGAAGAAACTTGTGGTAATTCATTTAAAGATGATTTTTATCTAGAAATGATTGCTCAGGACTGGATGGCACCCCTGAAGTAAAGAAAGCAGACAAGCAGACTGACAGAGTTCTGACTCACGGCCAGTAGTGGAAGGAGCAGTAGTAGCAGTAGTGCTTGTAGGAGAGGAAAGGGCATTGGACAAGGACACGTGACTAGGACTAGAAACATTGGTTACATCCTGGGTCTGGCTGGTGGTGGATGACTGGCGTCTCAGAGCCCCTGCCCCCTGAAATGAGGTGCCACTCTTGAAGGTGTTGACTACATCAATCTGTGGGGGGAGAGCGGGACAGGAGAGGACAAATGGCTGCTCAGAGTGACATGAACCAAATGGCAACATAGATTGACAGGCTGGGTGTTGCAGTCATGACACATGGGGATGGGGGTAAAGGTCAGGGAATGGTACCCCCACATAAACAAAACGTCTCACACAAAAAGAAACATCTAATCAATAACAAGCTTATGTTGAGTTCATGTGATGTCTGTATTTTGTCTGACACAGAAGCAATGTGGTTCCTCTGAACCAGGTGTCACACCTGGACAACACGGCAACAACAAATAAAATGATCACATTGCAATTGATTAGCTTCCTGCCATCTATGGAGATTTCTAATTACACTCATAACAACTTCCAAATCTTTTGCTGCATATTGTAAAGAGAAAAATAGTGTTTAATACAAATTGTGTGTTTCTTGTTTTATTTCATAGTCAGTGTAAACTATACATAAATATGTAGTCTTTCCTGTTAAATGGTGGCAAAACTTATGCTGTAATACTAATACTAATACAAAAGTGGTAATACTAATGACATTACTGACTAAGACATTCAAAGCAGTGGCAGAGATAAAATCAAAAATGTTGCCAATTATTAGCTGAAAAACCTTCCCTTGCAAACCCAGATTAGATTCTACTTTATTTTTTATTGTCAAGTTTGGCTGCTATTTATAATTGTACCATGTCATGGGACAATTTCAGAAAAAAACATTAAGATGAAACCAGGTTCAACACAAAAACAAAAATGTGTCCTGAGAATCACAGTGATATCGGTCTGCAGAGGTGATCACAGTGACAACAGAACAGGAACTGTTTCCTGTTGTATTAAAAGTTGAAGTTTTATTGTCCAACAGTCCACAAAGGTGATTGCTGCCGTCCACCAAGGAAAATCTGCGTCTTCATGTTCCTAAATAAGTCATCTTAAGATAAAATGACTTTAGGCCTGTGACTGAGATGAACATAGAATGTCATAATCTCTAGCATTTCATTTGAGAATATTCTTTTAAAAATGTCCTGATGCATGCTCAATAATCCAGGTAGACAAATCTACTAAGGATGAGTCTGGTCCTCTGGACAGGTTCTTTGTTGAAATGTTTAATCTTTTGTCCAAAATCAGTCTGAGGAGCTGCAACAAACAGTCTTAAGCAAAACCTTCTCATAGTGGATCAACAAGTTTTTTGGTAACAGACAAAACTAGTTGATAACATGAAAATGGAGGACTATCAGCCTAACGATCAATAGTTTGAGCTCTGATGCCCGCTTGCTATTCACAGAGGGATGAGTGATACTTGCAATAGTAGTATTATTAGAGAGAGACAATTGGACCAGTTTAACAACGAGCAGGTTCTCTTCCAAAAGATGGCTTCCTTTACTCCTCTCTTAAACCAACCTACTTCACATATAGGGGGAAATATTATAGACAGAAACATGGGTGTGCTAGTATGGGGTCCCCCCAGTTTCTCCTATTGTTGCCAACCTGGACATGGAGGAGGTAGAAAAGAGAGCCTTGGTGTCCTTTTCAGGGACACCACTGAGTCATTGGTTCAGGTATGTTGATGACACCTGGGTTAAAATTAAATCTCAGGAAGTCCAACATTTTACTGACCACATCAACTCTGTGGATAAATACATCAAGTTCACACAAGAAGATGTAAAAAATGGCAGATTGGCTTTCTTGGACAGTGAGGTCAGTTTCTGATGGATGACATTTGAACACTGATGTGTACCGCATACCCACCCACACAGACCAGTATTTGTGGTTTGATTTCCATCCCCTGCTGGAGAGCAAGTTAGGAGTCATCAGGACTCTACAAAAATTTAGGACTCCCACAAAATCGAGAGCCAGGGAAAAGGAGAAATCCCAAACAATACAGGCCCTGCAGCAATGTGGATATCCTAACTGGGCCTTCCTGAAAGCAGAGAAGAAACCCAAGCAGGACTCCAGCCATCAGGTGAAAAGGAGGAACCCAGACCCAGACCAGTGGTCATTCTCTATGTTGCGAGAGTTATAGAGAAACTGAGACGCTTATTTTCTAAACATGACGTCCCAGTGGCTTTTAAACCCCAAAATACATTACGACAAAGACTGGTTCATCCCAAAGATCCAGTCCCCCAGCACAACCAGAGTAATATTGTGTATGCTGTTCAGTGTCAGGAGGGCTGTGATCAGTCTTACATCGGGGAAACTAAACAGCCACTGGCCAAAAGGATGGCCCAGCACAGAAGATCAACAACATCAGGCCAGGACTCTGCGGTCTACACTCATCTGTAGGCCAGCGGTCTCTCGTTGAGGGATGAAGATGTTCACATCCTTCACAGAGAGGAATGATCAGAGTCAGAGTCAGAGTCAGAGTTTCTTTATTGTCATTCACACCTCATGTGGTACATGTGGTGGAGCGAAATTATGTACACAGGGTCCCAGTTACATCCAACAATAAAATGTCTAAGAAAAACAGTAATAACATCTAAGATATGAACTAAGAAAAACATCAACTAAATATACACTAAGCACTCATAACATAAAACATTGAACATCAGCACAAACATGAACATGAGTCTGTGAGCAGATGTGCACGCATGAACACATCAACATTGAAACAGATCAGCAGCAACATGAAACAGATCAGCAGCATGATGTGATTTTTCACTGTGATTATTCTGGTTAGAGATTCATGAGTCTAACAGCCTCAGGGTAGAAGCTGTTCCTCAGTCTAGTGGTTCTACACTTAATGCTCCTTAACCTCCTTCCTGAGGGGAGTGGGGCAAAAAGTGTGTGTGCTGGGTGGGTGGGGTCCTTCATGATGCAGGTGGCCCTCTTCCTGCATCTGGAGGTGTAGATGTCTGTGATGGTGGGGAGGCTGATTCCAACAGATTTCTGTGCAGCCTTCACCACTCTCTGCAAAGCTTTTCTTTCTGCAGTTGTGCAGCCTCCATGCCACACATTGATGCTCGAGCACAGGATGCTCTCCACTGCACACCTGTAGAAGGAGGTGAGGACTGAGCTTCCCAGACCAGCTCGCCTCAGCCGTCTGAGGAAGTAGAGTCTCTGATGAGCTTTCTTGATCAGGCTGGTGGTGTTGTTGCTCCAGCTGAGGTTGTCATTCATGGTTTGAGAGAAGAGTGAAGGAAGCCATCTTTGTGGAGAACTCGTTCACTGTTAAACAGGGGCAGAGGCCTCCATGTCCACTTGTCACCTTATAATGCTGTTAATGCAAATATCACTCAGTCCTTTGTGAACAGCAAACAGCCATCAGGGTGCTAACAATCAATTGTTAGGCTGATGGTCCTCCTTGATCATGTGAACAGCTAGTTTGTCTGTCAGCAGCAAACTGGTTGATCCACTATGAGAAGGTGCTATTTCTAAGACTGAGTTTGTTGCAGTTCCTCAGACTGAAGAAAAGATGAAACGTTTCAACAAAGAAGAACCCATCCAGAGGATCCGACTCAACCTTGTTAGATCCTTTTAAAATAATATCACAGTTAAACTGATACTAAATAATGTTTATATGACAAAAACAGAAGAAAAAAAATCATTATTAAAGAATGGATCACAAGTGAAATGTTAACCTTTATGTGTTTATTTATGGGAGATAAATAACTTTTTTGATTTATTTGTAAATAATAATAATAATAATAATAATAATAATAATAATAATAAAAAGCAACATATATTTTAGAAAATACATGCTCAAATCAAGTTTTAAGAAATGCAGGCATTCTTTCTTCTAGATAAAATTAAGTTCACAAAATCATTTGAGGTATTTAAATTCTCACCTGAGTCTGAATGCGGTTTAGCCCTCTAAACCACAGGATTTGTCCTCTCCTCAGCTCCCTCTCTGCATAGTCAATCTCCTCGTTTTCCTCATTTACATCCTCCTCCGGTAACTCATCTTTCTGAGTTAACTGGCCAGCCCGACGCAGGAAGCGCAGCTTGCTGTTTGGTATGGAAGCTATCGCCTAACAAAAAAGAAGAGTTCTTCTCAAGAATAATGTAGAGACTAGAATGGAAGCAAGAAAACAAGCAAGACCGGGAAAATGGATGTAGAGACAGAGAAACATGGAAGTTACCTGTCCCCAGACAAGCTCTCCCATTCCGAGAAAAACGCACCACATCCACTTTTCCAGGTTCAGAGGCTGACAGCTGAAGGGCTTCCCTCCTAACTGTACAATCACAATCTACACAAACAATACAGAAAAAAAAAAGAAAATTACTTTGTTCTAGTTACTTTAGAGGAGACGTGGGTCCCCCTTCCCATGGGCTCACCAACTGAGGGAGGGGCCAAAGGGGTCGGTGCAATGTGGGATGGGTGGTGGCCGAGGGCGGGGACCCTGGCGGTCTGATCCTCGGCTACAGAAGCCGGCTATTGGGACGTGGAATGTCACCTCAATGGTGTCACCTCTGGGAGAACTTCGAACATGTTCTGAGGGAGGTGGGGGACATTGAGTCTGAGTGGACCATGTTTCGTGCCTCTATTGTCAAGGCGGCTTACCAGAGCTGCGGCCGCAAGGTTCTCGGTGCCTGTCGCGGCAGCAACCCTCGAACCCGATGGTGGACACTGTCGGTGAGGGATGCTGTCAGGCTGAAGAAGGAGTCCTATCGGGCCTTTTTGGCCTGTGGGACCCCGGAAGCAGCTGATGGGTACCGGCAGTCCAAGCGACATGCGGCTCGGGTGGTCGCTGAGGCAAAAACTCGGGCATGGGAGGAGTTCGGAGAGGCCATGGAGAATGACATCTGCACGGCTTTTAGGCGATTCTGGTCCACCATCCGGCGTCTCAGGTGGGGAAAGCGGTACGCCACCAACACTGTTTATAGTGGGAGTGGTGTGCTGCTGACCTCAACTCGGGATGTTGTGGGTTGGTGGGTGGAATACTTTGAAGACCTCCTCAATCCCACCGGCACGTCTTCCACTGAGGAAGCGGAGCCTGGGGACTCTGGGTCGGGCCCTCCAATCTCTGGTGCTGAGGTCACCGAGGTGGTTAAAAAGCTCCTCGGTGGCAGGGCCCCAGGGGTGGATGAGATTCGTCTGGAGTTCCTTAAGGCTTTGGATGTTGTAGGGTTGTGTTGGCTTACGCGACTCTGCAATATTGCGGGGACATCGGGAGAAGTTCCCCTGGATTGGCAGACCAGGGTGGTGGTCCCCCTATTCAAAAAGGGGGACCGTAGAGCGTGTTCCAACTACAGGGGAATCACACTCTTAAGCCTCCCTGGTAAGGTCTATTTGGGGGTTCTGGAGAGGAGGGTCCGTCAGATAGTCGAACCTCAGATTCAGGAGGAGCAGTGCGGTTTTCGTCCTGGCCGGGGAACACTGGACCAGCTCTACACTCTCAGCAGGGTCCTGGAGGGTGCGTGGGAGTTTGCCCAACAGGTCTACATGTGCTTTGTGAACTTGGAGAAGGCGTTCGACCGAGTCCCTCGGGGAACCCTGAGGGGGGTACTCTGGGAGTATTGGAGTACCGGGACCTTTGATACGGGCTGTTAGGTCCCTCTATGACCGGTGTCAGAGCCTGGTCCGCATCGCCGGCAGTAAGTCGGGCTTGTTCCCGGTGAGAGTTGGACTCCGCCAAGGTTGCCCTTTGTCCCCGATTCTGTTCATAACTTTTATGGACAGAATATCTAGGCGCAGCCAAGGTGTTGAGGGGATCCGTTTTGGTGGCCTTGGGATTGCGTCTCTGCTTTTTGCAGATGATGTGGTCTTATTGGCTTCATCAGATCGTGATCTACAGTTTTTGCTGGAGCGGTTCGCAGCCGAATGCGACGCAGCCGGGATGAAGATCAGTTCCTCCAAATCCGAGGCCATGGTCTTGAGCCGGAAAAGGGTAGAGTGCCCTCTCCGGGTCAGGGAGGAGGTCCTACCCCAAGTGGAGGAGTTGTCTTGTTCATGAATGAGGGAAAAATGGAGCGTGAGATCGCTAGGCAGATAGGTGCAGCGTCTGCAGTGAAGCAGGCACTGTACAGGTCTGTCGTGGTGAAGAGAGAGCTGAGTCAAAAGGCGAAGATCTCAATTTACCGATCGATCTACGTTCCTACCCTCATCTATGGTCACGAGCTTTGGGTTGTGACCAAAAGAATGAGATCTCGGATACAAGCGGCCGAAATTAGTTTTCTCCGCAGGGTGTCTGGGCTCTCCCTTAGAGATAGAGTGAGAAGCTCGATCATCAGGGAGGGACTCAGAGTAGAGCCGCTGCTTCTCCACGTCGAGAAGAGCCAGTTGAGGTGGCTTGGGCATCTGTTTAGGATGCCTTCTGGACGCCTCCCTGGTGAGGTGTTCCAGACATGTCCCACCGGAAGGAGGCCCAGAGGAAGACCCAGGACACGCTGGAGGGACTATATTTCTCGGCTGGCCTGGGAACGCCTCGGGATTCCCCCGGAAGAGCTGGCCCAAGTGGCTGGGGAGAGGGAAGTCTGGGCCTCCCTACTTAGGCTGCTACCCCCGCGACCCGACCCCGGATAAGCGGAAGAAAATGGATGGATAGTTACTTTAAAACACAATACTATTGATTAAGTACAGGAATACAATAAATGTCTTATAACTAACCAAAGCTAAGTATTCTTTTAAGTACCAAAGTAATAATTATGGGAAAATGTTTTTTTTTTTTTTGTCTTTTACCTGTACTGCAAATGTGCCAAAAACAATGGAGCAGAAGATTGGGTTCTTGAAGATACCATCAAACACGTTTCTCTCTCCGTGTATTTTGCGAGCATTGATTTCATTAAAAAGCTGCATCATCACAAACGTGTTGAAGATGATTGTATAATGCTCGGAAGGTGGAGAGTGAAGAGGAGCATCACGGCCACTGTCAATATCAAATATCTTCTCTCCTAGAGGAACAAAGTATGTGATGTCGTTTGATTTCAGCCTGTTTTGTGTCATGTTGAAATCAAACTGCAAAAATAAATTGTACATACCGACAAAAAGCAGTGTGAAGATGAGGACGAGCTGATAAACTGCATGTCCTAAGATGTTCTTGGTCATAGTGCTGGAAATGAGAGGCTTATTGCGGCCATACGGCTTCCTCTTCAGCAGAGACTCCGTAGGAGGTTCTGTCGCCAGGGCCAGAGACGCAAAAGTATCCATGATTAGGTTCACCCACAACATCTGCACTGCTTTGAGCGGAGAATCCTGTGGAAATAAAACAACTCTTGCTCAAAACAAACTCTTCCAACAAAACTTAACATTTTCTATATTAAACCTGCATTCATAACTGTATTAGCTTCAGAAATAAATAATTATTTAATTTATTTTGATCTGATGTGACAAACTGCAGTTCTAAGCCATCATGAAGGATGCCATTAACAGTTGGTAAAGGTTTATATAAGTACAACTGTTGCTTGCACATGGACACCAACTTCTTACCTGTGTGATGCAAGCACCAGTAAAGGCTACAATAACAGCCACAACGTTGACAGTAAGCTGGAACTGAAGAAACTTGGAAATGCTGTCGTAGACATTTCGGCCCCACATAACTGCTTTCACAATGCTGCTGAAATTATCATCAGTGAGGATGATATCTGAAGCCTCCTTGGCCACATCCGTACCAGCTATACCCTGAAAGAGTAATAAATAATAAGCTGCAATAGGAAAGAAAATTATTTTTCTTTACTTTTCTTAAATTTCCAAATCCTTTAAACACAGCATGTCAAAGCCTGTCAAAAATGTGAAATACAATTTACAGAATACAGAAAACGTAGGCAGCATACTAAAAAAAACAAAAACTGTAATAAAGACAAGGTGACTGGTGTGGGAGAGTTTGGCATCTTTAAATGCTATTTAAAACTATTCAGAGATTGAAGGGTGAAGTTTAAATTTATCTCCTGGCTAATCTTAGTCAAGGGACATCTCTGCGGTTGCCAGTAGGTAAGGGAATGAAGGAATGTGTCAAAAGAAAGCTTGTTTAAATGCAGAGGTCACAATGCAGAAGGATGGGAAACTGGTGAAACATTTATTGATAAATCAAACATACATTAAATATTGAAAAATGATAACTGACGGAAGGAAACAATAATAAAATTATTATTTTGAATAAGGAATTTCAAAATGTACATTTTAAGTGGATTTAAAATGACTGTGGCCTTAGAAGCCTGGTAAGCTTTTCCCAGTAGTAAGAAGTTGTGTGAAACTACCAAACCACCAGGGAGCGCTCCCACACTGAACAAACAAGAAGAGTTCATGAGAAGAAAGCCTTAATATTGCAGAGCTTGAAAAGGCATCTCATAGATGTTCACTGAGATCATTTTTATATGGATGCATATGATTCAAACAAGAAAAAGAAAAAGAAATTATATAAAAGCTGTTTTTCTTACCATGGCAAATCCAACGTCTGCTTTCTTTAAAGCAGGTCCATCATTGGTCCCATCCCCCGTCACAGCCACAACCTGTCTCTGATCTGTCATTGTGCTATCAATAATGCCTGACAAAGTCACACAGGACAACATAAAGGTTATATATATATATATATATATATAATAAATGCATTTAAATTATAATCAGTCAAATAAAAATCTGGTGTCCATTCACCTTTGACAAGTGTATGTTTGTCAGTGGGGGAGGATCTGGCCAGGACACGGAGTTTAGGCCATACTTTGTCAATTCGTTCCTGTTCCACCTAGACATGCACACGTACATAAAAACAAACAAACAGTTGGAAATAAAGAGCCAGGTGATAGCTGATTTATTTATTTATTTTAATTGAGCTTTTATATTATTTGCCCGTCTTTCAATCAAAAAAAAATCCCAGTACCTCTCCTTTCTCATTGCGGATCCTCCTGTTGAACTCTTTGCCATCAATGCAGAGAAAATCCTCTCCTGGATGGATGATACCACATTTGATGGCTATAGCCCTGGCTGTGTTTATGTTGTCTCCAGTCACCATGCGCACAGTGATCCCTGCACGCTGGCACTTCTGAATGGCATCTGGCACCTAATTGAGTTGTTACAAATGAGACATACATGTTACAGTATGCACATAAAAAGTTTGTTGTAATTACTAATTTGTCTCATTAGGGTTAGCAAATGCAAGCTTAAACATAATCACCACTGAAGAAATATGGGATGACTTATAATAAAAAGCTGTCTTCTAAACTTTAAACGGACATACACATCATTTTAAGTTGTGTTTCTGGAAACTAAATAGATGTGATTAGATTTTTAGTATGTGTTCTCACTAGCTTTTAGTTTCCACCAACTCCAAAATGAAATGTTGACTCTGTCTGTCTAGCTGGTAGTGAGAGTAAAGCTGGGTTTTAGAGCTTTAGTTTGAAATGTGCTGTCTGTAAAACTGTAAAGCTGCAAGCTGGTCTAGCAAAACAATAAGCTATACGCTATGTCAACCTGAAGCGATCTACAGATAGGCATGTAATCCATAGGTATTTAAAAAAATAAGACTGAAAATATGTGCACTTTAACAGATCAGCATTCAACTGAGTCTCATTATTTTCCCATTGTGTTAACAACCTATTAATTATGTTCATTTAGAGCACAATCTGCTTAAATAGATTTCATCAGATATTAGTGCATGTGAGCAGATCTGTGGTATGAACAGATTGCCAAACACAGTAATAATTCAGGAACACATATTCTTCTTGGCAAAGGTCAGTGTGGGAGAGCTCTGCTCTCCAAACCCACACATAAACAAATGTGTGCGCATGAAGTAATGAGAACTTGTATTGATTTGTACAAACATGCAGGACTGTACTTTCTATCTTTTTTCTGTTTTAAACACAGATATACATACTGTATCACACACACACTGTACATTCAAGAACATATGTATATGTTCTGCTTCACACTCACTTGGACATTTTGTACAAGGAATGTAGGAACATGCATATACATGAAAACCCACAGATGTATATATGCAAAACACAGATGTCTAAAATGGAAGTTCATATGATTCCACCTCTTCTAACTGTGCATGTGCTGTTCAGTAAAACACCAAATCAAGCTGATGGTACTTGAAAGAATGCAGAAGTTCACATCTTAAAAAAGAAAAGCTTTTATCCTAAATAATACAACCTACATCAATCATGGCACATACAAAAAAAAAATCATTACTCAAATTCAAAATGCAGCTTTTATCTCTGTGGACATAAAATAAACTATTTATCATCGTACTGATACTAATACTTGAAGCAAAAGCAAAACAAAGAGGCTGAACTGGAAAAATGACTAATTGCTCACAAACACAAGAATCCACATTTAAAACTATATCATTAGAATTTGATTTATGTAATTTGAATGAATAGGGTACAAGTTCTTACAACAAACATTTAAACAGCAGAGTTAGTTTTTCAGTATGATGCTCGTGTTTCATCATACCACAGTTAATAAAACATTGCACTTGCTATTTGGTTGTCGTAAATCCCTGTTTTCAACTCGTTCTCTTAAATGTCAATTGATATATTTGACTTGTTCAAAGAAAATGGAAAAGAGGGATAGAGGCTTGAAAAAAGTACAGTCTGACCTATGAAAGAAGGAGCGTAACAGCTTTGATGTTATACTGAAAAACAAGCCTCTGAGTATCTGATATGGATCTGTATATAGTCTTGTTTTTCTTCATTTCTCTCCTTGTCTAACTTCCTTCTGTGACATGAATCTTATTTCTAATCTGTTTATCAATCTCAGTCTGTCTTTTTCTCTCTCGCTCGTTCAACTGCCTGTCTGTCTTTTCTCTCCTCTTTGTTGTCTCTCTGAAGGATCATTATAGAGAAGCCAGGTATTAAAAGAATATCAAATCCTGGAGGAAGAAATTAAAGGCCAATAAACAATTACATGTTGGCCAGGTTGTGTGACCTTTTAAGCGAGGGGAGTCTTTACAAGACATCTGAAAAGATGTAGCTGCAGTTCATCATTGTGAACTTAAACTTGAGCTGCTGTTCTTTGTAGTTTTTTAAACAATATCAGATTGTACACAACTTATTGAACAAAAATAAAACCTTCCATGCTTTGTAGTACAGAACTACAGCACAGTCAGGGCTTAATTTGTAAACCGATCGATGCCTGACCGCAAATAGCAGGTGGGGGGTCCGGGGCGACGTGCATGCTCACAAGAGAAGAACCTGAGAAGTTGTTTAATGACATAAAATATATTTTGTTAGCAAAGAATAGTGTCCTAACATGTATTAAACATTACTGTATGTAGGCTCAATGGGATTAACCTGTATAAATAAAGGTTGAATGAATTTCTGTACTTACAAAAAAAAAAAAACTTCTAAATTGTTTTTTGACAAACTCTTCAATAAAACAAAAAAATTTTGTCAACGCGAAAGAGGAAAAGAGGGGGTAGCTATCACTCTTGTTTTGAGTTCACTCTTTGTTACATGCGTGCTGTGAGTGACAAGCATCCAGTGTCATAAAAACAGCAGCGGAGGACTGAGGAGGTGTCGGAACTACAAAGTATTTATTTATCGCTGCAGCAGCAGAGGGGAGCGACACCGTTCAAGCATAGCTTCCCAAACGACAAGACAGCCATATTTGTTCATAACATTATTACTAGTAAGCCTGGGAGTTGTCGGATCCAAGCAAACAGTTGCCGGAAGGCACCCTGACAAAACAAGAGAATTCCCGGATTTTGTTTCGGCAGGATCCGGCTCAAATTAAGCCCTGGGTACAGTATATCAACACTTCAAGACTGACTGAATAATATAAATTTGCAATAGCAAAAAAAAAAAAAAAAAAGTTTTGTTCAATATTAAACTTTCTTTTAGCACATTTGTTATTGCTTCAGAGTTGATATTTCATGTTCACAGGATAACACTTTTTTTTCTTCAATCGGCTGCTCCCTTCATCAGGGGTCACCATAGTGAACTGAGTTTCATGAAGACTTGGCAATTGTTTTTACGCCGGATGCCCTTCCTGACGCAACCACAGACCACTGAGCTACCACAGCCCTCTGTGTGGAGCAGAGAGCTGCTATCTAGGGCGCCCGGGGGAGAAGATGGGGTGATTAAGGGCCTTGCTCAAGGGCCCAGAGTGGGGCAAATGAGGGTGGAGAAAGGTGTGGATGCTTCACCAATCCCACCCACATTTTGATCTTGTCGGTACCAGAAGTTGAACCAGCAATCTTCCGATCACAGGCCCACCTTCTCTAACCCCTGTGCCACCACTCCCATTCACATGACAATACTATAATTGCTTTAAATTAAGCATAAATAGATTAGGGTAAAACAACTGGGTTTACTAGTAAACTTTGACTCTTACTGAGGTTGTTTGCAGCTTTTCCAGTTTTAAACGTTTTCTTTGCCCTCAGTCTTGCTCACACGCTTACATAACTCAGCTTCAGACGGAACAAAAAGAAAGGGCACGGTCATATAGAGAAAGGTAGGTGAAGATGAAGGTGAAGGAACAAGAGCAATCAGATGAAGGTGAAATTCAGGCCCTATAACACAGAGAAGTGGAGGATGAAAACATGGTAGGGTGAGGTTCAATGAGAGAGGTTGTTTAGGAGTGCAGAGGGGGATGGAAAAAAGATGAAAGGAAGAAGGTGAATAATGCAGCAGTCAGTTAGTTTCCTGTTTTCCTGTACCACTGCTGGAGCTGTCAAGGGAGGTCAGCTATCCCATGGTATACAGAAATTGCTCTCTACCGCAGATATTACTCTTCTTTTTAATATAAAAGTTAATATTAAAACATGGCAAATACAAATTGCTTATTTGATTTCATTAAAATGTTTATCTTTCAGCAGTAGAAAAAGCTTTGAAAACAGTAAATATACCAAAAACAAAAAACAAAAGTTATGCAATGAGAGTGAAAGGCTCACTTAAATGCAAACTTAAATATGACTTGTAAAATAATGTTTCATGCAAAAAGGTGGTCCGTCCATCCATCCATCCATCCATCCATCCATCCATCCATCCATCCATCCATCCATCCATCCATCCATCCATCCATCCATCCATCCATCCAA
>NC_056504.1:32915775-32931231 GCF_014905685.2 Nematolebias whitei
ATCCATCCATCCATCCATCCATCCATCCATCCATCCATCCATCCATCCATCCATCCATTTATTCATTCCAAAACTTTATAAAATGATCTTGTTTAACTTTGTTCTTCTAAGAAAATGAGTCATGGCAACAAAGACTGCAGCAGGTACAAAAAAAGAAAGATTTGAAATTACTAAAAGCTTGTCGCAGGTGAACAAAAACAAACTAGATTGTTGTCAAATAATTGGCAAGGTGAAAATGAAAACACAACACACATTCCCTAAAGAAGCATACAAATGAAAAATTAAATATAAAAAAACAATATTACACTTTTCAAAACTGAACAAATAATCCTTGATACCTCATATTTTCTGAAAACACACAAAACCTTCAGAGAAAGTGACACTGCTTTAAAGTGACTATAAAGTTACACCAATGACAAAGCTGTTGACATCCTTCTTTAACCAACACGTCGTGTGCTCCTACCTCTGGTCTGACAGGATCTTCTATTCCCACAACACAGATAGCAGTAAGGTCAGTGAGGATGTTGTTCTCATCATCCCAATTGGGCTCAGGATCCCTGGGAAAGTCACGATATGCCACACAGATGGTTCTTAGACCATCACATGCCATTGGCTCAATCACCTTTTTAACCATCTCATCCTTGTCTCGTGGACGGAAAACTCTTGGTTCACCAACTTCATTCAGAATGTGGTTGCATCTGTGAAATACAACACAAAAAATGGAAATTGTTGCAAAATTCTTAACCATAATATGTGATTTTATTACAATGCATTGAAATAAATTACAAAATACATCTTGATATTGCTGCAGGAAATCTTCAATCTGTTGCTGCAACTTTGTGAATTAGAAAAGACTCAACAAGCTTTTCACTTTGATTTAACTTATTCACAACAAAATATTCACATGTCTTGTAACATAGGTAAAAACGTTGTGTAACCACTTGGTCTTTCTTTGTGGCATTCGTGTTTTATTGCAGTTTTTAACAATGCAAAGCAAAATACAAGTGTGACTTTAAGTGAAAACTCTGCATAATAAGCAAAAATGTCTCTAAAATATGTTTAGTTTACAAAAATATATTTGTTATGCACTTGGTAAATTTAATATACCACACTTTAACAACAAAACTTCTAACATATCAGTCTAATCAACAATAATTAGGAAAACTGGACTCACTTTTTGAGAACAATCTCAGAAGCTCCCTTACTGTACATCCGGAAGCTCCCATCATGAAGTTTAATGACAGTGCTCATAGACTTCCTGACTGAGTTAAAAGTGTAGACCTTGTAAAGCTTCTCTTCGGGGATCTGGTTTCTTATAGGCTGGTAATCTCGCTTCAGGTCCAGGACCAGTCCCAGCAGACCACACTCTGTTTTGTTTCCAACCTGCTTTGGCAGACCACCTTCCTTATCTGGGGGCTGAATAAGAGGCAGAGGAAAATAAATAAAAAATGAATAACATTGTTGGTCGTTTTAATGTTGTTTGTTCTCTCTCTCTAAACTGCCATATTCTAAGAACAAACAGTATATAAACTGTTTAGTCTGTTCATGGAATGAGGTTCTCTTTTCTTCAGTACAATATCTGCAGTCTAACACTTGAAATAGCTGCTGGTGATAATTAAGCAGCAAGCAGGTGAATGGGTTACTGTGTGTGGGAGGCCGGGAGATGAGCTAGAATCAAATCTGGATGTTTTTATTTCAGGCATACGGCTCAATCCTTCAAAATCTGTAATTGTATGTTCAGAACAATGTAACTATCTTGTTCAGTAAACATTTCAGCTGAGTATAAACTACAGGAGGCAGAAAATTATGTACCGTTTTTACACAACATATGACATCTTTTCTGATAGAGCTATAACCAGGGATTTTAGTAGAGCAGCTTGTCCTTTTTAATTTAAGAAATCAGATGCTCATTTTTTGATCAAGAGCCGAAGCTCTAAGAGATGGAATGTAATTAGATTCTGTCTTTTATGGAAGTGTGTTTGTTTGATTTATGATTTAGCATCTGTCTAAAACTGTGCATGTGGCTGCTCAGGTGATATAGCACATGTGTGCAATCGTGTGCTTACTGTATGTACAAGTGTGTGACTGTGGTCAGCTTGTGAAAGGCTCAGTGTTGCTATGGTAACACTGGGCATTGCACTCTTGAAAGACGAGAATTGGGAAACGAGAGGGTGAGCTTTTCACCACTTGGGGATTCTTACTCACTGGCTCTGTTTCTCTTACAAGATTCTCACTCATCTCACTTCACACATGTCCTCAATTTTTAGGTTTTCCTTTTATTTTTTCCCAAGGATTCTTTTTTTTTTTCTGTGCTTGGCTATTTAGAAACAATTTAGCTTGAATTCTACAAAATATAAAGCATGCAAAAAATGCTACTTGCCACTGTGATGGAAAATTCTAAATAATGCTGACCTCTCACTCATGCACTGATGCTCATATGCTCGGACACATAAGACACAGTCAGCATGCAGTCTTGGCTGTCATTCTTTATGACACGCTTCTTCACACAATTACACAATCTCAAGATGATTTTTATCATTTCAATCAGCACTCCTCAAATAAATCAACTGGTTGCTTAGATAATAATGTTTACTCAAAATTTGGACAACATGAAATGAACTGACAGAAAAACGAAGAGCTACTTGTTAGAATTGATAAATGTCGGTAATCAGAATCCTGACATGCAATCTGAAATTACTGAAAGTGACTTAAAAAAAATGTATATTTTCTTGTTTTAAAAACTAGCCCACAGCAGATCTGTCCTGGAACATTGCTATTTTTGGTTATTCTAATTGTGGTTTCTTCAGCTTCATTGATAGGTTGTATTAGGGGAGATGTTTGCGTTATCGAACATACTTTCAAAGAGGGTAATGTAAAATTAATAAAGCTTTTTGAGGTAAAATGGTTCTTCCTGTTATCTGGCTATACAAATTCTGATTTTATTTATTTCTGAGCTGAGATAAACATGTCCTCAAAACTTGGAATTATTTGTTGTGCATGTTCATTTTAAAATCTCAGTATTATGACACAATTATTACACTATTAATTTAACATAAATATGTTTTGCTTATTACTGTCTCAGACATACATTCTTCCTTCTGCTGCAAAAGCTAAGACAGGGTGCACAATTATAGGGTTAAAAAGTCATGCAAGATTATGCAAGACAATAAAACCCAAAGGCAGTGCTGGTTTTTCTTCATCCAGTAATGGGGAATCTCTGGTTATTGTCCAGTTGTGTGTCTCACACAGAAAAGAGTACAAATATTTAATACGGAGTTTGTCTTAAATAACAGAATTAATGCCTTTTCCTAATGACCATGATTACATCAGGAAGACACTGCCTGTCATTGGCTAATGACAGGATTAGATAAATGGCCTCATCTGCACTGTCTGGTGGTGTTAGGGTGAATAAACTACCAGCCAGAGGACAACAATAAGTTAAATCACTAAAATGCAAATGACCACACACAATATCTTGCAGCTTTTGTAGATAAATATATCTGGTATAAAGCAGAATAATAATGACCATTATTAAAAATAGTAATAATTGTGTTTAAATTCAGTGAAAAGCTTATGGTTGTAATTAATCAATTACACTTTAAATGCTGTTTTCTTGGAGTACTACTTTTAGAAACCCTGGGATACACTGTTTATTAAATAAATTAACAGCCACCTAAAATTCCTCTTCTGGGTAAGAGAAATTTAGGAACTTGACAACTGCCTTGGTCAATAAAAAAAATAAATTGATAAAAAGATCTTTAAATAAAGGTCATAAGCCGGAACAGGAACACAAACACTGCTTTCTTTGAGGTTTATCTTAACATGGCTTTTTACGTTCAAGAGCAGAAGCTGGTATGAAATGCCCAATATTGGCATGACTGAGCTCCTGCTGGCACGCCCTGGCCTGGATGTGGATTAGGACCAGCTGCCCTCTCCCTGGTCCTTGGGTGTTGCTGCAGGCAAGGACATATGCCAGAGGGAGAGCTGGCAACATTACTTCCTATTCCACCTGGGGCTTTTCTTAATCCATACCTCCTGTTCCTTGTTTCTCGCTTTCTTAGTCATCTTCTTACTTTTCCTTCTATATTCACATCTCACCAGCCATTCATTGCTTTATTTGATTCTCAGGTCACATTTTTCTCCTGTTTGGCCACGTTTGTCTTGTATGACTCTCTTCTTCATTAACAATTTTCCTGGTTCAAGAAGCTTCACCAGCTGCAATCCTATTCTTTTTTTGGACTCACATTCTATGAAGGGGTAAAATATATTCTAGGTCTCCACATGACTGTAACCACTAGTCAGGCTAAGGCCTTGGAGGCATGCTGTAGGGCAGTAATACAGTGCTCTAGAGTCACTCACAAAAGCAATTGCCACTTGACTGGTTTTCCCTGCGTCTTCTATTTACTTCCATCCTTTTTTTCCCTTTAACTCTAGCTTGTTGTCCCACTGCTTTCACAGTTACCTCCCAATATAAACAGAGGTAGACATAAGAAAGTATTTCAGGTTGTCCAGTGAACAACCTCTTCACAGAGACTGATTGTCCACCAAAATTTTGGGTTGTCTGCAACCTTTACAATAATGAAGGCAACAATCTCAAGAAAAATGTAATTTGATAAGTATACTGCACTACATACAAAGTTTACTATATACAACTGTTCTCAGTCAGCCATCTTGTGGACTGCTTGGAATTTTCAAGCTACTGATTAGCAGACTCTTTCAGGAGCTGCTCAAGTGGAACTTCCTTGTTCTCCTCCTCATCCTCTTCCTTGTCATCACTTTGCAAGAGAGGTTCTCGCAGCATATTTGAGGCAGAGATTAAAAAGCTTTTGACTCTTTCTGCACCTATGGGTTACCCAAGCACCCCCCCCACCCACCCACCCACAAGAACTTTTTTTTTAAACTGAGGTGTTCTCTGATATATTTAAAAAAAAGCACAGAAAGTGCTTTGCAGAGCAGAAATCAACTTAAAAAAACATATTTTTAAATTAGCCAGACTGACGGATTTCTCCACTAAAATGGTCATTTCATTCAAAAGGATTATATTTACAGGATTTCAGTTTGGCAGCATGGTGTTGCAACTGGTAGAGCTGCTGCCTCTCAGCGAGCAGGTCCCCGGTTCAAATCCCCGTCCGGGGGCCTTTCTGGGTGGAGTTTGCATGTTCTCTCCGTGCATGCGTGGGTTTTCTCCGGGTACTCCAGTTTCCTCCCGCAGACTAAAACATGCATGTTAGGCTGATTGGTAACTCTAAATTGTCCCTAGGTGTGAGTGAGAGAGTGAATGGTTGTTTGTCTCGTTTGTCTCTATGTGGCCCTGTGATGGACTTGCGACCCATCCAGGATGTATCCCGCACCTCGCACAGTGATTGCTGGACATGGGCACCGGCGACCCCCGTGACCCAAAAATGAAAGAAGCGGGTAAAAGATAATGGATGGATGGATTTCAGCTCATGTAGAAATTTAATACTTTTTATTTTTCATATTTGTTCATTTATTAAATTGCAGTGATCACAGTTACCTCTCAGTATGGTACTAAATATAAAGTTTAGAACATCCTAACTAGGGATGCACGGATCCACTTTTTTTTCACTTCTGATCCGATACCGATATCTGCTGTTTGGTATCGGCCTATACCGTTCCGATACCGATCTGATAAAGAAAAGCTGTGCTGAATTAACAAAAATGACTAAATCATGTCATCTGGACCCGTTTCCGAAACAGGTCCAGATGACGTGATTTTGCTATTTTTGTTGTCTACCTGGATGTTTGAGCTTACAAACCCAGTGCTGAATTAACTTAAAACATTTGTTTTGTTAAACGCAGACATGACTGTACTGAATTACAAATTTATTGAAAACTCTGCACCATAACAGCACATTTAAACACACCAAGAGCTTCACAAGCTCAGTCAAACATGTAAAAACAACACAACTTTAATTTGTTCAGTCAGTACGCTAGCGCGTGATGTCTCTCATAGCGCAAAGCATAGAATTAGAGTGAATAGATCTGCCCAGTCATGGATCGGTCACATTGTCACGATACCCGATCCAGAAGATTTTTTCCAATATCGGTACCAATACCTATATTGGTATTGGATCGGTGCATCTCTAATCCTAACAGTCACAACACCTTATTTTTGCTAAAACACCGTGTAGAATTTAAGTTTGGAGATATTTATGATAAACTACAAACACCTGAAACTACCTCTCATGCTGAAAGAAATGGAGACACATCTTTGTTTGAATCTGGGGCATATAAATATTTGTCTTTTAGTGTTGATATTGTTTAATTATAAGAACTCCATTGACAGAACTTCATTGTGACGACAGAGAACTTTATTCCATGTTTCTTGCAATTGGTTGTCCACTGGACAACCTCGAGGCAAAATCTGGTTGTCTGAGACAAAAATAGGTTGTATCAGACAACTGGAAGCCACTTATGTCGACCGCTGATAAATATCTTTCAGTTTCTACTGTATATTATGTAGTTTCATTTAAAAAACAACTTCAAAATTTAGCCAAATGGCTTGCTAAATATCAGCATCAAGACCGAAATTAAAAATATCCATAAATTAATCAATCAATCAACTTCTATGCTACGCTATGCTAAGTCAAATTTTGGAAGCTTCTGACAACAGGAACAAAACTGGTTTTATACTGCTTAGTTTTACATCTGGGAATCAAATATCTGCTTCCCAATGGGAGAAGCCTGAACTCGCAGGGCAGAGGATGAGACACACATCTCTTAAGATGAATTTGGATCACCTCTGCACCTGCCTGAAGTACAAGGATTCTGGGCTTAGCTGCATCTCACCCGTCAACTTACTGGACCATTTGACTATTTGGTTCAGGCAGTTCTTGTATTTAAAAGTTAAAATACGAAACCAAAACCGATTCAATAAAAGCTCGATAAAATTAAGTCAACAACATATTATCATGCAGCATTAACTTTGGTATAGTATTTCATAAATTTAGCTACTTCTGTACTTCCACTCTGCACTTTAATGTATCTAATAGATGCTGGTTTCATCAATCAACTAAAACAAGACCAATAAAAGCACGTAAATTATGATCATGATGAATAAAGGGGAAATCCATTAAGCCTCGTGCCACTGAAACATCAAAGGATTGTCAGAAACTGATGTGATGACACCTCTTTTACACCCGATTTTAGTTGTCCTATCAAATTCCTAAGTGCTGGTTGATAAGACAAGGTAACAGAATATGTGTTTTTAAAAACATAACATCATTTTCCTTTTCATTTAAAAGATACAGTAGAGTGTATTTTAATAGCCATTTGCATGTGAGAGTATTAGCTATCGTTTTCTTCTGTGACTGGAAAAAGTGACCTGAGCAGGTGGATGAATTTACATGAAACTGAGCTCTGAGGACATTCACAGAACCGTGCTAATCACACCACGTTGCTGTGAGAACACACACCTGTAGTCTGAACACCTCTAACAGAGTTAGAATGCCTAACATGACAATTGTGTGCATGAGCCATCAGTGTGTACCGCTATACACATATCTATTTTCAGCCCTTCTGTGTGTAGCATACACTTTTAATATGGTACATACGTAATTAAGTTTTTTAGGGTGTGGCTGCCACTAAGACTGGAATACTTTCTTTTAAGTAGTCAATATATTGATGTCCCTAAATATTATTCTTATTTCTTTATGAAGCATGATTGATTAGACTGTAAGAGCCATATATATGTCTCACTTATTTGTTTCACACAGTCTATTCAGAATTTATGAATGATTGTAATGTTGTGACTGAAACTATAGTGTATATGTGCTTTTATGTAAGCGTGCAACTGCTGTTTATGTGCATAGTTTTAATGTGTAAACTTGTGTAAATTTGTCCTCTGAAGATGAAAGTTTTTCTACTTCTTACTGCTATATGCATGTGCGGTCAAAGGAGGTAGAGATATAGGAGGGGATGTATTATAAAGCTAGAGAGCACTAGGGGGATTGATATGGGTATCAAAGCCTGCCTCTTTGCCTTTGTGTTTTTGTGTGATGGCCATCAAAGACTTCCACAGCCATCCAGGCATCCCACAGGATTGGCCTCTTATATAAGAACACACCAGCAAGCATACTGTACGGCTGGAGTGGAACTGAGGGAGTGGAGGCGGCTAAGGGGAGAGGGATAAAGGAATATATTACTCACAATTCTCTCTTCTGCATCCTGCTTTCTGAGTTCTTTAATTAATTAATTAACCTGCCATATTTACTTGTTTGTGCCATTCCTTCAGTCTGCCTTTAAATATAGATTATATAGATAATATAGATGCCTCAGCAAGCAAACTCTTGTAAATATTTAGTGATTGTTTAATGCCGAATGCCCTTGACACAACTACAGAGGTTCAGGTTTGGTTCAGGTTTGGTTTACAGTAGTCCCTCGGTTATCACAGGGGATCCGTACCCTGAAGTCCCACGATAAGTGAAAAACCGCAAAGTAGGAATAATAGTACAAGTAGTAAGTAGTAGTTTATTTTAGTATTTATAACTATATATATTAAGGCATTTTAAACCCTTCCCACACTCTTGCAATATTCTAAACAATGTTTCTAAACTCTAAATGCTCTAAAAGAGCACAAAATGTCATGCTTTCCCTCTCTGTGCCTCCGCTGTTCTCAGCCACCTTCAAGCACTCTCGGCCACGTCCACTTCTCCACGCTGCACGCAGAGCAGCTTATCAGCTGCAGCAGGATGTTTATCCTGCAATAAAGGTGGCACAGAGGTGCACGAGGAAGCTTTTTCTACAGTTGTGGGCTGCACAAAGGAGCAGCAGGTGTTAAATAATTCAAAATAATTTATTTTAAATAAAAATTCCATGCTGATTGTGCGGCTCATCCATCAATCAGTCAATTGTGTGCCATGTCCAATCTTATTTTGAAAAACCTTGATAGAGTGAATTTGCGATAAACGAACCGCAGAGTAGCAAGGGACTACTGTATTTGTCATATGCAAAATCAACACAAGGTCAACAGTGCAATGAAATGCTCAGGGCGAGAAGAACCGTCTCAACTCGCCAAAAAACAGCAACAACATATACCAAAGCATGCAAAAAAATACAAAAACAAGGCGCCAAAAGTGAAAAAGAAGTAAATCAACAGCAGCATGGTCCTATTAGCACAGTGGTTCTGATTACAGTGAGGTTATCATAGCAACATGGTCCAGTTAGCAGCATGGTACTGTTAGAGGTGTGTTTCGGTTAGTGGTGTGGTCTTGTTAGCAGTGTTAGCAGGTCTTGTTAGCAGGTACTTTCAGCAGCATGATGATAATAAGGACCACAGTAGCTGCCTCCCAAATTGCCCTCCAGAACTGGGTCCAACAGACAGAACATATAAGGTTCCTCCGCAGAACCAGGCGGGTCCACAGAGTTTGGTCCATGCAGGCAGACAGAGGATCTTGTTAGTAGCATTAACATGTCTAGTTAGCAGGTCCTGTCAGCAGCCCAATGGTAACAATGAGCGCAGCAGCTGCCCTCCCAGACTGCCCTCCAGAACGGGTCCGGCAGACAAAGAACATCCAAGGATTTCCCGCAGAACTGAACAGGTCCGTAGAGTTCGGTTTGTGCAGACAGATGGAGGATCATAGAGCTGCCATGACAGGCTTGAGCCTGATGTTGGAAGGATTGAACCACGATGGAAAGATGGCAAGGCAGCGACACAGAAACTCCACAAGTGTGTCGCGGTCATACCCGTGCTGTGGATCTGCAGTGTAGGTGCAAAAAAAGTTAAAACAAAAACAACAGGAACAAAAAAGATTGAGTCGAAGCGGAGCTCCCGTCAGTGCTACCATTCTGTGGTGCATGTGACGTCAGAGCTACCACGGCCCACATGTGCGGCACAGAGGGCTGCTATCTAGGATGTCTGGGACAGCAGAAGTGGTGGAGAAGGGCCTTGCTTAAGGGCCCAGAGTGGGACAAATGAGGGTGGAGGCAGGTGTGGGTGCTTCATCTTACCCACCAACATTTTGATGTAATGGTCAGGGGATTTGAACCAGTGACCTTCAATCACAGGCTCGCCTCCTCTAAACACTAAGCCACGACTCCGTAATTTTAGTTTCTCTGACTACCCTGATATGCATCTGTGTATTATGCGTGTTTCTAAATAATATATTTTTTTCCCATCTTGTGCATTTTTACTGCACTGTGCCTTTATAGACTCTCAGTAATTCAGAACAGGGTCATTGTAAAAAACTGACAAAGCCAGGTGGACATTTTTATTCTTACAGACCAGACACTTCTCATAAAAGGAGCTTTCTCATTTTTGATTCAAATTGATATTTACTTTATTCCTTACTGACATGATATTTGCAAATTAAAGTATTTTGTGGCGGCACAGTGACTCAGTTGGTAGATCTGTTGCCTCTCAGCGACAAGATCGCAGAATATAATCGCAGCTCAAGGTCTTTCTGGGTGGAGTTTGCATGTTCTCTCTGTGCATGCTTGGATTTTCTCCAGGTACTCCCATTTCCTCCCACAGGCCAAAAACATGCATGTTAGCTTGATTGGTAACTCTAAATTGTCCCTAGGTATGAGAGAGTGAGTGAATGGTTGTTTGTCTTGTTTGTCTCTATTTGTCCCTGTGATGGACTTGCGACCTGTCCAGGGTGTCCCCCGCCTCTCGCACAGTAACTACTAAATATGGACACCAGTGACCCCCGTGACCCAAAAAGGAAGAAGCAGGTAAACATAACGGCTTGATGGATGAAAGTATTTTGTGTCTTGTGTGGTATAAGTTTCAATCTAAATGAGTGTTTCAATAATAAAAAAAACTAATAGGCTTATGAAAAATCTCTGTCTACTGCATTCACTATAAACAAGAGACCATCTTCAGCACTTAGACAGATTGGATTCAATTATAGTCTGCTATGCTCTGAATATCAGATAAGACAAAATTACACAACTGTTCTCAAGGTGACAAGTTGAGTGAATGTTTGATGAATGTAAAGCAGTAGCCAAGGACACTGACTACATGCTTTGCCAGAATCTGAGCACTTCTGACCTGCTTAGATGTTTCAGAAATGCTTACATCATATGATTTTACAGCTGAGACAGAGTAACAAATTTCATAAAAACAGACTGTTTAAAATGTCCTATACTACAAATCTCAAGCATATTGCAATATTTTATCTTTTAGTTTTAAATTGCAAAATATTACATTTAATTATCTTGTAAAAAGCACATATGGATGGGAAAACATGTAACGTATTTTCCATCGAACACATCGCACCGCCGTACAAATCGCATCAGTCCAAATATGTCTAATAAAGTGGAAAAATCCATAAATACGTTGCTTCGTCGTATACGTTGCATCTGTTATGCGTCACCGATGATGTGTCGCATTTGTTACGCATCACCGCTGACAACCCGGAAATGTGAGTCGGTGTTGTGCCAAAAATCGATTGGCTGCCAAATAGCGGCTGCTGGGGCGTGCATGGGAAGGCTTAAACAAAAAGTTAACAAGACTAACACTTAAAAACAATTGTTTGTTCACTCGAAATTATAGCAAAGGTGTGTCTCAGTTGAACTATTCCTTTAAAAATGCACTTTAATGGTCAAAGCAGCTGAATTTCAAAAATAGTTTCACTGCTGGCTGAGGAGCTGGGAAGCAGGCACAAGCAGCGGGACCAGCAGCTGTATCTCTTTAAAATTTAACGTTAACCACCTAAAAAGAAATATTTGTTTGCTCAAAATTATAGCAAAGGTGTATCTCAATCTAACGTTTGCTTAATAAAAGGACTTAACGGTCAAATCAGCTGTATTTCAAAAGTATTTGCTGACTCGGTGCTCCGGGAGCGCGCAGAGGAAGGAAAAAAGAGAAGGAGAAACGATGTGCACTTCTTCGAAATTTAACAAGAAAAGCACCTAAAACAATTATTTGTTTGCTCTAAATTATAGCAAAGGTGTGTCTCTGTTGAACTTTTACTTAATAAATGCACTTTAATGGTCAAATTAGCTGCATTTCGCCGGGGCGGTGCAGCAAAATGAAGCTGGTTTGACGGTTGCTCCAAGCAGCGAGCAGAATGAAGGTGACAAGCCGATTGTGTCATTAATAGCTGGTGAAGATTCTCAGTCATTTAGGACATGGTAAATTCAAAAAAGTTCAAGACTAAATAATAAAGTATAAAGTATAATAATAAAATTCCAGTTTTTTTTTGTCTTGAACTTTTTTGAATTTGTCATTATAGCCACGTTTACCTATTACGTGATACAATGGCATGCCTTACTACTCTGCTGCCATCTAATGCCTGAAAATGGTACTGTTCAATATTTTTTTTCTGTCAGAATGAATGAAAACGGTCATATCTCAGCCAAAAATTGGTTTATAAATATAGGAAAAAAATCCATAAATACGTGACTTAGGCCTATAAGTGGCAGGGCATGCAAATTATGCAAAAAAAAAAAAGACTTATTCAGCAAAAAATACCAAGTACGTATCTCTACAGACAAATTCGGAAGGCGTATCTGGGGGGCCACATCTGATTGGACGAGGCGTATCTGAGGGGCCATATCTGATTGGACTATAGGAAAATGGGCGTGTCTGGCGGGCCACATCTGATTGGACGATAGAAAAGTGGGCGTGTCTGGTGGGCCACATCTGCTTGGACAAAAAAATAAATGCTGAACGAAAAAAAGCTGTTTGTGTTAACCACAAACATATTATGTCTATGATGTTAACCGGTTCGACATTAGCAGCGTGACGTCTCAGGTTCAACATTAGCGGCGTCTCGGTTCGACATTAGCGGCATCTCCATAACTTCTCTTTCCGCCTCTCTTAACACAGAACTTCCAGTTACATTTCAAAATAAGAGCAACATAACTGGATAGTGGGGAGGGCTAAATGTTTTTTAATGTAATGGCTAGGTATTCAAAAACAAACAAAATCCATTTTGGTTGTTGAAAAATGTGAAAATAGTTACAATCGATTCATAAAGAAAGAAAAATAAAGTAACCAAAATATTAATGATACTTAAACTGGCCTTGGGACATAAGATGTTGCCTTTAACTTCACATTTTTTTGTTCAACTTTTAAATCAGTCACTGCAGATGAGTGATTGTCAGTTTCTGTAAGAGTTCTGCAACTGGAGCAGGTATTTCTGTTTACTGGTTAACTTCCTCAGCTGTCTCACATTTTAAGGGTCAACCCTACTTCATGTTTCAGCTCCTTTCATAGATCAGATCTCATAGAAGAGCACTTCTAAAAAGCAAATTTTGTTTTTAGCGTTTGTTTTGGGTCATTATCTCACCATAGGACTCATGATCTTTAATTGAGACCAGATTTTTTGACAAATAGGAGCAGGTTTCGTTCAGATGATTCATATTTCATTGTACCCAGACCACACTCAAGGCAACCTGTGTCAAGTGCAGCCTACAACCAAGAACACAAGAGAATCGTCTTGTATTTGACAGTAGATATAATGCTGTTTCTTAGAAACCTTCAGTTTTAAAAATAGAGCTGACGTAACTTACCTAAGGAGCAGCAAATACAGCTAGCCAATCAGTGTTTGCCCCCTACAAACACCTATCAAATACAGCTAGCCAATCAGTGTTTGCCCCCCACAAACACCTATTCTCCAGAAACGCCCACTTTTGGCCTGCAGAGAACCCCTTTTCAAAAATACGGTAAATTGTCAAGTTAGATGACCAAGATAGATGGCTTACCAGTATTTTTGTCGTATAGGCACTGTTGAGAGAGATGGCATTGACCAGTAACTCCAATGATTTGGGAGGTAATACACCAGGATCTGGAATTACTTTGTAGTGAACATCTCCAACATAGCACTGCACAGCTGTCATGCGGTTGGTGGTTAGTGTGCCTGTCTTGTCAGAGCAAATGGCTGTGGCATTACCCATTGTTTCACAGGCATCCAGGTGACGCACAAGATTGTTGTCTTTCATCATTTTCTGTTGGCAGAAAAAAAAGTGCATTTAAAAAGATTTTAAAACTTTTGACAAACTTGATGGTTGCCAAAACTAGTCTTTCAGAAATCTATAAAACCTGAAATACATTCCAAATATTTGTGTTAAAAATTAAAACTAAATGTTTTACTGAAACATATCATTCTTATGGCTCTAAAATATGAATAGAACCATTTCGCAACGTATCAAATAAAAAGTCAATTAAATAGAGCCTAAAACATTGACATAATAAAACCTAACTATAAAAATTAAATTTCACATTTTAAAGTCATGAAATATTGCAGATATAGACAATAATGTTTTAGATAATCATTAAAAACATAAATATGGAACAATGTTTAAATAATATATGCTGTCATACTTTCCTTTTGTGTGTGTGTGTTCTTATTTTACCTTGACAGAGTATGCTAGCGAGATGGTCACAGCCAGTGGAAGCCCCTCTGGTACAGCCACCACCAGTACAGTCACACCAATGATGAAGAACTTGACAAAGTACTGGATGTAGATGGGCGTACACTCTGGCATCCAAGGATTCTTCTTCAGGACAAAGTTGTCGATGGCAAAATACAGGACCAAGATGATGACTGTAATCGCTGACATGAGCAAACCTGGAAGAGGTACAGAAGGTGCCAGATGAGAAAAGGAAAGTTGGAATAAAATTTTAGCTACTGGTAGTTACCTTCTCTTTGTGCCCTTGAATAGCAACCAAAATATTGTACGGTATCTGGTTATTTTATCTTATTGCCTCACTATTAGAGGGGAATAAACTATCATAGCAAGATTCTTTAAGCCAGACCTAATCAAGGAGTGTGGGTCAAGGGTCGGATGCAGCCAAAAATAATTTGACCTCCACAAAGCTATCAAAATCCCAAACTTATCTGTCTGAATATTTTGCTAAAATAAATATATTAGCATTAAATTAAGCTTTGCATGATGCTATCAAACAGGTAATCTTTGTTAAATATGAAAACTGAGAGGGATGTGGTGAGCATCAGCAAGTAGTTGTTTGACTGACCAATTCATCTGACATGCTAAAGGCAGTAAGGCTACAATGTGAAGGGAAGACAGCAGGAGATGTAGCATTAGCTAAGCTCACTGTGTCAAGAGGTTTCTTTCCATTTAAATCAGTCAAACATGTTGGGTTATCTTTGAGACTGTATCAATGTCTACCATTTACAAAAACGTCTGCAGTAAGTGTAATGCATCTCAACCACTAGCACAAACAGCAATGTTAGTATTTTAACATCACAACTCACTCAGGCACTGATAAAAGCATGAGCACATTTCAGTTATGAGCTGTTTTAACCTAAAATGGTTTCAGTGGTTGACTATGGTCTGTAATGACAACGCTAGTCTAAATTACATAAGCCAAAATTTATTGAAACATGAACATCAAAAACGTGTTGCAATTGTGACTGACAGTGTGAAGACTGTAAATGCAAAGCATCCATCCATCCATCCATCCATCCATCCATCCATCCATCCATCCATCCATCCATCCATCCATCCATCCATCCATCCATC
>NC_056504.1:32931631-32961580 GCF_014905685.2 Nematolebias whitei
CCATCCATCCATCCATCCATCCATCCATCCATCCATCCATCCATCCATCCATCCATCCATCCATCCATCCATCCACACTTCTTTCTTTCTGCACAGAAAGGAGGAAGCAGAGTTGCTGGTGACCATATCCAGCAGTCATTGTACAAGAGGTGGGGGACACCCAGGACAGGTCGCAAGTCCACAGTACCACACAAACGAGACAAACAACCATTCACACACTCATTCACACCTAGGGAAAATTTATAGTTACCAATTAGCTTAGCATGAATGTTTTTGGTTGATAATGCTAACTAAATTGGTCAACATTATTGTTGAACATTTTCTTATAACAAAAACCAATGTGATGGAGTTGATGGGTTCACATGATCAAAGAACAAGTAGAAGTAACACTTTGAGCAAACCAGGCATTATATGGAGCCTGTGATGCTTTGAACTGCATTAAGCACAAAGATTTTTGCAGGAATGCCATACGATCTCACAGTGTTTGCAATGCATGCTAATCCATTCCTGGTATTTTACTGTACTGACACCAAGTCTCCATACTGTCGCTCAGGCCATTTTTAATATAAAAGCACACTCAAAAAACAAGGACATCTTTGAGGGATTTTGTAGAAAACACTTCACATTTTAAATAGGTATTTGTTCAGCTGTAATTTTACTGCATTACTGATTTGAGGACACCCAGGTAAACAACTTGAACTAAAAAACGCTTCCATTTACAGACACACTCAGCATCAACACCTTTCCCCCATTAACAGCCTTATATGCCATTAGAAACAACTAATTGAAATACACAATTGCAAAACAGCCAGAAAAACAGGCTACTTAAGATAATCATCACTAGTGCCAGAGCAGTGGTTCATAATTTTCTCAAGGGAAGGTCCTTTAGAAAAATTGAGTGAATAGGCTCCTAAAATTCTATAATTCAAACACCTTAGCTTTCTTCTTGACGGTTTTTACTCCTTCAAGCAACTACAAAGTAGGCCTCCTCAGTACAACATATGTATTTGATGGACAGGATAATGCATCAGTGCCTTGTTGTCGCTGATTTTCTGCCTGAATGAGTGATAGATATGTCTGTGAGCAATTTGCTGTACCTGCTTTTCCAATCTGGACAGCGAGTTTGGTCAGCTTCCCTTGCAGCACAGACTTCTCTTTCTTCGGAGCTGACACTTTCTTCCTCTCTCTCTCGTCGGCCTCTCCGCCTTCAGCACTCTTCAGAGGCTGCATTTCCATGGCAGCTGCTCCATCCTGCTTCTTCACTGTAAACACCAGAGGGGGGAAAAAAACAAAACCATTGTTATTTAATTGAGATAAGTTCAATCAAATGAGAAGAAAGAGGAACAATCAAGTATGGGACTTGCTCTGGTACATTTAGTACTCACATAAAAATTTTGCTTTAAAAAACATTAAAACACAAACATAAAATCCAGATGAGATATTAAATGAAATAGTAAAGCCCACGGAGTATTTAAAGATTTGCTGAGCAGTTAAGGGAACAAAAATGTGCAGAAGTTCTTATACGTGTACAATACAAGTAATGAGTGACACAAAAAGAAAAACAATTCAACCAAAAAAAAAATTAAATTAAGATAGACAGTGAAACATTTGAAATTTTAAAGCAAACAAGATTAAATAAAATAGAAGAAACTATAACAAAAACACATCTTATTTATTTAAACCTAATTTGCATACATTCTGATAATCCATTTCCACCTGTAACCAAATGAACATTTATAGAGATTTGTTTTAATTTTGCACTCTAAAGATACTGTGTAAAACCATTTTCCAATTAAAAGTTATTTTTCATGATATCTAAAAAGCTATAGAGCCACATGCCCAAAATCCACTCTAAACACCCAGATCTACAATTAGGAAACAAGTTTTAACATTGGCATCATCACATTGTCACTGATCTGTTTACAGAGTAAAAAATAAAGCTATATATATATCATTACTGAGTTTCATTTTTTTTTTTACAATCCCGTAAGATAATTCAATTTATATGTTTAAAGACTTAAACCCTCTCTTTAGGAAATAAAATGAAAGCATAAAAAATACTGTTGTGCATAGAAAAGACTTTAGCTGTTGAACCTTTTCACAAAACACATTATAGTATAAGTATCTTATGCATGGTCTCTATTCTTAGGTATGATAAATTGATCTGCCTTACATGCCATAAGAATAAATAGTTTTCAAGAGATCTTGTATAAAAAAGTTCAGGCAGTAAAAGCAGACCTCTATTATCTCTGTACTTCTCAGTCTCTACCCTTTCCAACAAACAAACAAACACACACACACACACACACACACACATGCTCTCACACACAAAATCTGCTTCTCTGTTAATGCAACCCATTAGCTAGAATCATTCCACTAAAGTTTTCCCATCATAGTGGCATGCATTTGATGGTCTTGCAAAACATTTTAATGTTGAACATTCATCTTACTCTACAGTTGTGCATTTTATTTTTAAACCCAGCCACCACCACCCACACACACTTGTGAAACAAGACAGAACAACTCATGGTTATCCAGCTGCTAATAAGCAGATAGACTATGCCTAATATCAAACGAATGGATAATAAAAAATAAAATAAAAAATGATCTGAAGAAAACATACTAGTAATGCTGAAAATGAAATTATAGAAACAATGGGCTTCTAGTGTGATGACAATAACTGTTAAACAAGTTAATACGTTTGAGTTACAAAACATTTTACTAATCAGTACTGTCTCTTTCTTTTGAAGACCTTGAGTTTGTTCAGCTCAATTGTGCACTTAAATTAACATTTTTAAAATATAGATAACAAAAACATAAGCTTTTGGTACTTGACAAAAACCTAAATAGAATCAGAATTTCAGTTCCCTTTAATACCACACTGGGTTATGTAAAGTGGTAAGGGGCTAAATTTATAGAACATCAAAATTAGTAAATATTTAAGGACAAGAAAATAAAAAACAATTTTGGATGTTTCTAAAGAAAAGGCAATTTGAGTGAAAAGGACACGGTATAACTGAGGGACAGGCTGCAGTTTTATCATAAAGAACAAGATGAGCCAACAACAAAACAAGAACAACAAGAAGACGTCTAACCACAGACAACACAACAGTGACAGAAGATGAGAATGTGAAGAAAAAAAAGTTAACCTGAAGAGTGTAGATAAAAGCTGGGTCAAACTATAAGTATAATTTAATTTCTTGTGAACATCTAAAACTGAGGTTATTCAGTGATTGACTTTAAAGTCATTAAAATATATAAAGTAAAAGTATTGCATAGTCCTTCAATACAGCGTTCTTTTTAAAAAAAAGCTCTAAAGGAAGCACAACAATTGTCCACAAAGTTTTAACCCAGATCAGTCAATCAATCAATAAATAAACAAATAAATGAATGGGAAAGAGGAGAAGGAACAAAAGGCAGAAGAGGAGTGAAACATGATTTGGTTACCTTTTATCTGGTTGGTCTCCAAATTGCCATCCTGCATTTTACCTATTATGAAGACATACAGGACAATAACAACAAAAATAACCAAAGCAGACAAGTCAACAGATCATCCGCACAGAGACAACACAAACAGTAAAACCCAAAAATTTACAAACAGGAGACAGGATAATGACTTTTAATAACAACATTTTCGCGACAAGTCACATAGAAAAGTTTGTGATACATAAGTGATGTCATTTAACCGTAAACTTTCTCCACTCATAAGAAACTCAAACAGCAAAAAGTAAATGTATTAATCCACTGAATGTGTTGATTTGTCTGTAATAAATAGAAAAAACTCCCAACAAAATTGCTTGCATATTTATTTTACTGCATAAACAATTATTTTTAAAAATGTAGAATAACCAGGTTCCTTTAAATTAAAAATAGTTTGATAAATACTATACTGAACGTAGCAAAATACTAAACCTAATTCAACTTTTTCCTTATTTATTTATTTTCAGTTTTGTATTTGTGGTTATCCCACACATATTGTATTACCAAACAAATTAGTCAAATAATCAAAACAGTAAATATAGGATTACAGCAAACACAGACAGTAAGAATACGTATACTATAAACACACACATACAGTATATTTAAACTAGAAACAGCATGCATGAAAAGAAGATCTAGAAACACATGCGAGATCACACTCAGAGAAAAGCAGACTGGTGATGTGAACAAACCAAAGATGGCTGAGGGAAAAATCTCCCACTTGATGAAGCTATACAAGAGCAATTGGATAATTAACAAAATCAAAGTTTGGGACAATCAATTTACAATACTGTGGACGTTTGCTCAACAGCATTAACATTAAATGTTGTTAAAAAAAATAATAATTCATTTCATGGGTTGTTTAATAGAATTTCTCAAAACCTTATTCAGAGTACCTTTAGTCTAAATGGTGTGTTTGTGGTAGGATGATCAAAACTTTGACTAAATCTGTCATTAAGACTTTAAACACAAATAACACCCCAAAAAATATTTAATGCAAAGCTAATAAGCAAAGGCAAAGCAGGGTCATTTCATCTCCACCTGCACATTAACCAGTTTCCTGAAGTGACAATAAAGATAACATGTTTCTAACTACTGGTCCTCTGTACCAGCCCAGGTCAGCACAAGGTCACCATTTCAACAAATTAAATCCCTCCCATGAGTACCAACACTTTGGAGCTGCTTTCCAATAAGACAAAAACTGGAGAGAATTCAGTGGAACAGTGAAGGTAGTTAATCATTCTGCATCTTTTCCAGCTCACACAGAACTTAAGAATTTGCACTACAGAAGACAACCAAAATAAAGGTGATGGCCTGCTATCACATATCATTCAGTGTTTGATTTGAGTCTTACAATATTATAATTACAAATAAAATACCATTAGTGGAGTTTAATGCACATTGTGTAAATTAAAAGATTTAAGAGGCTTTCAATGGTTTTTTTAAGAAGACAATGATAGGGGAGTCAGTGTGTTATTGTACTGTCAATGTTCCCAATGACAGTACCATACACAGAAAATAAAAGCATTACATGACTATTTAAAGACAAGAACAAGAAACACAAAACTATTTTCTACAGCTAAATCAAGCATGCACTCACAAAATGGATACAAAAAAATTCAAAAACAAGGACAGAACTCAGCAAAAAGTTAGGCACCCATAGTAAGAGGAAGTTGGAGAATGGAGTTAAAAGTCACAACAAAAAGTGGTCAGAGGTCGGACATTGTGTTAACCTACCATTAATTAGGCTGGCACTGCCAGGGGCATTAATGCCTGCAGCCCCATCCGTAGCAATGGTTGCAATGGGGTGGATAGGGGGATGGGAGCAGTCTAGCCAGTAACAATGAGGGTCAATCAGAAATGAACATAAACACGCGCACACCCAAACACGCCCAACCATGTGCACACACAAGACAGTGAACAGAAATAACATGGTTATAGCACATTACAAAGATTCAGCATATTATGATATTATGTAGACTCAATAAGTGTGGATTATAATGGCTAAATACTTGTAAATGTAGTCTATATTTAACTAAAACAAACTACCAAAAGTAAAACTTTTAGGAAAATAAAAAGGTATAACAATAAACAAACATAAAACAAAGTTTAAACAAAGTTAAAATAATAATAAATGTAAAACAAATTTATTTAAAAAAGCTCTACTGTCAAATATTTTTAGGCAATTTTATATATACATTATAAAATCCTGTGCAAATGGTAAACAAATAAAAATATGTTACATCATTCTACCTGCTGCCTTCTGACAGATGTGTTAGGATAATTTTGACTTTACGCTTTGGCTGTGTTAGGCTTATTTGAACCATGTTATTCATGTAATGTCTATTAGCATCACAAAAATCATAGTCATTTGTTGCATAACCAACAAATGACATCTTAAAAAAATACCTTGTGTAAAATAAACAAAATATAGGAGAAATCCAATACTTAGCCAGAGAAAAAGTGTGCTGACTAGTTAACAGAAAGAGATTAATAAACTGTACATAAGAAGGTGTCAGATTTTTAACAAAGTCCTCCAAAAATAGTTGACACTGTTTGCAAACTGTTGTCTCACAAACATGTCTTCATTATGTTTAAAACACTGATATAAGCAACAGTCCATGGTAAAAGGACTTTCATTAGAGGAGGAGAATTGCGATTTTACAAAACTAAATGTCTAACGTTTACTGTTAACCAAAATGCTGTTTTATAAATATTAAAACCTTTTATTATACATTCTAATTTAAATTTTCTTCTGAAGCAGTGACCTTCAGTAAATCAGAATTGCAATATTTCTGCAATTTTGATCTTAGATTTGTGTATGCTGAAGAGCGGTGATTTGATTTGACAAAAGAATCAATGTTAAATTACATATTTGTTTTCAGAAATAATCTTTTTATTTTAAGGACTTATTCAGTAGATAACAAAATAAACAAGAATTCAAATCTAAATATTATCCTGAAATTATTGTTCTTTGTTAAATGATTATATTAGTTAAAACTGGAAAAGTACTTGATACTGTAAAGAACAAAAAATATGCTGAAAGAGGATAACTATAGTAAAAGACAAACTAAGAAGAAGAAATACTGTTTGTTAGTTTTCCATTTTAGAATATTAGGGGATCTGTAGTCTGAGAAAGAAGCAAAATAAAAACGCTTGAATTTATAATATTTCTATACAAACTACGGTGATATTTGCTCATTCAAACAAAATAACAGATAGAAGAGTTAAACTATGCAGACTATTGACTATTTAAATGTGGGTTTACAATAATACTAAAAATAAATTTACAGTGTGCTTTTTACTGCACTGCTGGTGGAAGAGCTGTACCCCTGCAGGGCTGTCACTGTCATGCCACTGTTTTCAAACAGAGCATGAGATGAGTATTAGAGTTGGATAAAACAGGACTGGTGCTGGATGTGAGCTAGTTAGTTGATGACAGCAAAGCTTGTTTTAGTGGAAAATGGTTATGTGCAATGTATCATCTGTCAACATTTAAAAATATGTTGTTTTGTGATTATAAAACTTTTTTTTTTAAGTGAGAAAAATTGGTACTGGAGTGAAAGGGTTTAGGAAAAAGGTCAATAATCATTTTGTTTTATTTAAAAATCAGATGAGGGTTTTAGAATCTAAAAGATCAAGTACAACTCCCAGGGGTCAGAGAAAGGTGATTACCTGTGTTCTGATGTCCATCTTCAACTGCCTCTCCTTCGAGGTAAATTTGGAACAATAAGAAAGTAAGAACAATGATGCACCTGAACCCACAAACCTGTATACTGCAGCTCAATACTCTTCCGCTGATAATCAATTCATATAGATTTTTTTTTTAATAAAACACAATTACTTAAGTGTCACATTGTATGACAAATACCTACAAATAATTCATATCTTGTACATCAATCCACACTTGTATGTTTGAAACCTAATTGTTTAAGATGCCTTTGGTAAGGACATTTAAAAACAATGAAAGTTCACAATGAGCTACACAGACTTTCAGCACACAAAAGGCAATGAAATGGCAGAAGTTGGCTTTTAAAAGTACGGTGCTGACTTACAAATACAAAAACACACAAAAAAACTTAGCAATAAAAAAAAAATCTGCGGAAAGTAAACAGTTTTTTAAGGTTATCATGATCTTACCTTTCTTTTCTTTCTTTTCCTCTTCTTCAGTGCCTGCCCCCAGTAAGGTAAAGATAATCCCAGTCTGGGAATTGACACCAACAGCAGTCACCACCATTCGCCCTGACCCCTCCATCACATGTGTTCCTGAAAAGGGCATTGTGGAAAATGAAAAATATATCTATCAAGGTTGAGTCAGGTCCTCTGGACAGATTACGTTTCTAATTTTATCCAGAAGTCTTCTTCAGTCTGAGGAGCTGCAACAAACTCAGTCATGTGAGTAGCACCTTCTCATGCTGACAGACAAAATTTGTTGTTCACATGCAAATGGAGGACCGTCAGCCTAACGACCAGTCTAACATCAGTGCTCTGATGGCCCCTTGCTATTCACAGACAGCTGAGTGATACCCACAATAATAGCATTGTAAGAGGGTGACAGTTGGACAAGGAAGTCGCCATCCCTGTTCAATGATGGGCCTGATCAAGGTCTGGCCTGATGATATTGGCCAGGACCATAACATCATCAGCCCAAGACTCTGTAGTTTACAGTCACTCTTTCAGGGATGAAGATGTGCACATCGCTGATAGAGAGGAACTTTGGTTCGAACAACTACTTTTGGCTGTCACTAACAAACTGGTTGATCCACTGTACGAAGGTACGACTCATAAGACTGAGTTTGTTGCAGCTCCTAAGACTGAAGAAGTCTTTTGGATAAAAGATGAAACGTTTCAACAAAGAACCTGTCCAGAGGACCTGAATCAACCTGGTTAGATTTATCTACCCGGGTTATTGAGCATGCATCAGGAAAAAGTAGTGCTTATTCATACATACATGTATTCAATGTTCAAAATAACAGGCAGGGATCTTCATAATCTGGAACTTGTAAAGAACTCCATAACTTTAAGAATAAACTGAACAGCCTTGCCCTTTATATATAAGAAACGGCACTGGAAATTATTTTAATGTCATTAAAATGTAGTGTAAGATTTAAAAACAAAAACTGCATTAAAGATAAACTTTTAGAGTCAAGTATTTGGTGTTATACAAAAATCCATTGCTTAAGAACAAATAAAGCTTGTAGAATTTTGATTAAATTAAAAACCAAACTTAATATTTATCATCATCTGATGTTTATTCTAAACCAATAGTGAAGAAACTTGTCAAATGCAGATATGTGTCGACTGCAAAACTTTACACTTATATACAATTTGCACACACAATCATTAACCTTTTGAATAATAAGTTGACGTGGGTGAATCTGAGGCTAATTAGGGCAGGCAGCAAAAGGCACACAGCTCATTATTCCACAAGAAAAAAAAGTCAAGAAGTGAAATCAGTTTAACCCACATTTCTGGTTTCAGTGATCTTTCTCTTTTATAAGAAACCTACAACTGCATAATTCTTGTGTCTGCTGCAGAAAGCAACGTGCAAATAAAGTAAAGGGCTGAATAAAAACAATCAAGATTATATTTCAGGCTGCTGCAGCACCTTCTGAATTGCTATTTTACTAATTAATGTTTATAATTAGATTATGTTATTTTCTAAAAAAATGACAACATGACTGTTTTGCTTTGCATTTGGTTTTAGTGCCACTTTAAGAATAAAAACAATTGAAACATCTTCAGGTATAAAACAAAGTAAAAGTTTATTATGTATTACTAACTAAAAGAAACCTGTAAAAAAAATCCTTCAAAGCATACTGTAGATGTGAGTGTTTGACTACCTGCAACTTTAAAATCCCTATATCATTTTAGCTCAACTCTTTCTCTTCACAACTGATGCAGAACCTTCTGCTAAACGGGCCTTTCAGTGAATTTCTTGCTTCATCCAAACTATACTTGTGAATTAGATGTCGAGATACTTCTAGTATTTTGCAGAGAATAACACTGAACCCAAAGCAAACCGTCCACCATTTTCCAGTCAATAATCTTGGCCTCATAATTGGAGGAACAAACTTTCATCCCTCCAACTTTAAATGTGGTTGCAAACTACTCCAGTGCACACTGAAGACCATGACTTAAAGACACTATCAGAAGTGCATCATCTGCAAAAAGCAGAGATGCATCTCTGCAGTTCCCAGACAACCTCTTCTTCAGAAATATACCTGAAATGTCTGGCTTGAAACACCACAAACTAAACTGGTGACCAGGGACAGTTCTGGTGCAGTCCAGCCTGTAATGTAAATGAGTTCAACCTTGTGACAAGAATGCAAACACAGTTTTTGATTGAATTATACACTGAATGGTTTATACTGTATACTTCTTTAGCACCCTGCACCTGATCCTTTGAAAAGGTGTCACTGTAAGTTGTAAGTATTCTCTGTGCTCAAAAACCATGTGAATTGAACAACAAAAGCCATTCCACTTATCTAAAAAATATTCGTTCTGTTGATTTACTACTTAAGTGAAAATCCCATCACTCCATATGTACACAGCCTTAATAAACAGTCAAAGTCTCATTTTCAACACCTTTAGTGTTAACTTTCCCAGCAATGCTGAACAGAGTTATTTTTAATTAGATGTGGTACATTCTTTGTTCTCTTTCTAAAAAGTTGAACCATCACCCTGGTCTGCCATTCCACAGGAACTGTTCGGGTTTTCCATACAACACTGAGAAAACATGTTAACCATGGCTACACCACAATGCCCAAAGCCTTAAAATGTTAAATGATGCATCTATAATCTAATTCTTACACCCTGCCACTGGGGAGCTTTTTAACAGTCTTGGCAACCACTGCCAAAGTAACAAACTTGCCTCCTCATGAGTTTTCACACTCTGCTGTCACAGAAGTGAACACTGTGTTCAGATTGAGGAGGTCCTCAAAAGTACTCTTTCCAATGTTTAAAGATGTTCCCACTCTAGGTGAGCAGGTTTCCATCTAAATTAGCCAACGTTAAGCTTTTATGACCATTAGTTTCACTGTGATAGAAGACTGCAAATCTAATTACAGTATGAATCATGGAGCTTTAGTCTATGGTGATCTGCACTTAGGTACATTCATAAGCATTCAAACTGTTATGAACAGCCCATACCTAACACAACAACAACACACCACCTGGGTTCAGATCAAAAGGGCTGTTCCTCTGAATTGCACGCCATCTGTCATTGCCTACGCAGGCACCGAACCCTCATAGGAGAACAACAAAATCCCCAGCGTAAACTCCTTCCAGGAAACCTGAGATTCCTAGAAGACCGAGATCTGGACTGCCATTTGGTCCAAAAACACAAATCACAGTTAGAGCCTTCTCGCTTACAGCTTGAAGATGCTGAGTGGCAAAATTCTTGAGAGAAACCCAACACAGAGGCACCCAGCCAGGGGTTTGTGAGTATTCCCACCCCACACATATAGTTTAATTACTTTTTAAGATGTGACACAAGACTAGTAAGTGCTATAAATCAACATGCTTTATGTACTCATACTCAGCTTCTGTGATGAATGATAATATGTACAAACTAACATCGAAACAAATGTAAAATATACCAACAAACATAATGTACAAATCTACTGCCTGAAAAAAATACATAAAACTCAATGTGTTCATTTTTTTTCCTAAAAATATGTAAATTAAAAAATGTATTTCATCTAGACTATGTATCAGCTACTGTATGCTATAAAGGAAACAGTTTGCAACCTACCAGACAACAGCATGGGGTCCTTGTCTGCAGATTTCTTTACATGGTCAGACTCCCCGGTCAGTGATGACTCATCAATCTTTAGGTCATTTCCCTGAATCAGCACTCCATCGGCAGGAAGCAAATCACCTGTAACAATACAAAAAGCTGATTTCGTATCTGTAACACTGATATTATGATATTATTTTCACAACAAAAGACTGAGGCTAATTTTAAAGACTATGCCCACTGTGTTCATTTAGTACATGATAAAACTGAGGAGGAAGCCATTTTTTTTCTATCTATGGCTTTCTCTGCAGCAAAATAATTGTGACTACAAAAAACGTTCAATACAAAAACAACTGGACTTTATTTGTAACAGAAGACGTTTCGCTCCTCATCAGAGGAGCTTTCTCAATTCAAAGAGCAGAGAGTGAGAGATACAGGTTATAAGGCTGAGTGAGATAAGACACACAGTCCAGTTGTTTTTGTATTGAACGTTTTTTGAATTCATCATGTCCTGGATGACTGAGAATCTTCACCAGCAAATTGTGACTACAGTATAGCTTAAATAAATGTGTTTGCTTAAGGCAAAATTCACAACTTTAATTCCTTTCTGAAAATCAGGTAGCTATAATCTCTTTTCAGCATTTGAAAGACAAAAGTAACTATGCAAATTAATGGATTGTTGAGCCAATGAAAGCAGTCAGTGTTTATACAAGTGTGTTCTGATTAAGCCCAACTTGTCAAAATGTGCTTTTCAATTTGATCACTTTTTTCCACAATAAAACTCTAGAATGATAAATCAAGAAGTTTCATAGTTCTGAGCATGCACAATTCACACACTTACCATATTTCACCTGTGCAATGTCCCCTACTAATATATCAGCCACAGGCAGCTGTATGACCTGGCCCCCACGCACCACCTGGAATTTCTGCTCCTGTTCAATGCGACTTTGGAGTCCTCGGAATTGCTTCTCCTTTGACCAGTCATTAAAGGCTGTCACTAGAACTACACACACTACAGACAAGAGAATGGCAGCACCCTCAATCCAGCCAGCATCTGCTTCACCCTCATCCTCTACTCCACCTGCCGCTGCACCACATGCTGCAAAACAGAAAGGACACATGAATTACACAGTCAACTTAACCATATCCTATTTTGCACATGAACAGAAACTTTGTAAAAAAAAACAAATATTATGTTCGCACAGTTAACACAGATTATAAATTCACAAAGGTCATACACATGTGTATGGCAAAAACTTCTGTAAAGAGAAATACTATAAACCCAAGATGCAAAAATGTAACTTAAAGAATATAAACCATTCCTAACAGCACTTCCTACACCCACATGAACCTTTAATTTAATATTTTTTCCAATAAAACCTTTTGTCCTCAAGCCCGGTTGAATTGAATCTGATGTAGAAGCACCAATATCTGAGCTTTGATACCAGATATTAAAGCTATGCATATTTAAAACTGTAATAATGTATTTCATGTTGGTTGGTGAAAATGTACATGGGCATTTCTTCTGTCGATGCATAGTCCGTGCAAAATAAAAGACAACTCTAAAGTTGAATGAAATCTGGCTTAAATGGCCTGAAGAAAATTAAATTATCCTTGCCTCTAAATTCATTTGTCTTACTTGAAATAAAACCATCTATTGAAGAATGAAACGAGGCCTATTCCCAGTACTGTTGCTGCTGCTTCTTGTAAAACTAGTGGAGCTTTTGTAATCTGCCCTAAAAACACAAAAAATACTGTTTTACTTAGCAGTATTTTCCCCTTATTTTTTCTTTTCTTTATTTGATGAGTTGATTCTGTACTGTAGTTCACTGTAAATAGCACATTGAGTGTAGTCGCTATCCGCGGTGCTGAATCCAGTTCAGGTTGTCTGCAAATCAGTAGTATTTAATCCTGGTCCTTGAGGGCTACTATTCTGCATGTTTTAGTTTCCATGTTCTTCAGCATGTCCTCAAATTCTGCAGAAGTATGTTTCTTAGAACTTAAAGACAAGCTGAATAGCAAGGAAACAACTTAAATATGAAGGATAGTGGCCCTTGAGGAACGGGATTGGACACCAATTCAGTTTGTTTTAGTTCATTTCATTTTATTTATATAGTGCCAAGACACAACAGAAGTCGTCTCAGGGCATTGAACGGAAACATTCATATATACACCATACACCACTGATGTAAATGATTGCCAAGCCTGAAAACTGAAGCCATTGTTAAGGGGCTCTAAACCTGCATTTTGAACCTGCATTCTGAAATCTGAAATAGCTCTTTAAACATTGCACTGACATTAGTGATAATCTGTTCCTCTTTGGTAGTGTCACCTTCATTAGAGTTTTTAAACCCCTTTAAAAGATGATTGAACTTGTTGGTAGGGAAAATGAATCCCATTACTGTGATAACGTTAGAAGCTGTGACTAATGTCGCTGACTCAGCAACTCTTGACTATCTCTGCCTTCATTTCCTGTTTTACGGCTCACAGAGCTGATGCATAGGGAGCTTGGTAGCTCAAGGTTATTTCTCCACTCAACACTTCATTAACCTTTCTGGTACCTTTCTTATGCACAATTAATGCAGTCATATTGTGCCGAAATACACATATACTCGCACACAAAAATTGGCTCTGCGCTTATGAGTCACTTGACCTTTTAGGGCAGGTCAAAAACAAAGTGAGACCTGTCCAACCAATTTAAAAAGGTGTATGCACAACTGTGGCTGTAGTTGAGTCACTGGTAGTGTGTTACACTCACATGCTCCACTGCTTTCTCCAGGAGGATGGTAAAAGGAAAGTCCCAGTGAGATTAGGGCAGCAATCTCCAGGATGATGAGGGTAACATCTTGTAGGGCCTCCCAAACAAGCTGTATAAAGGTTTTTGGCTTTTTTGGAGGTATCAGGTTTTGACCAAATATTTCTTTTCTTTTGTCTAGATCTGTTTGGACACCTGCAAGTCCTGAAAGAACAACAAACAAAAAGGTAGAAAAAACTCATTACTGATAGCACAGTGCATGATCCCACAGGTTTTCACATGAACCATAATCACAAGTAAAACATGCAGGTTTTAGAGTTTAACATCCCAGCAACTAATAGCAGTGTGCATTTATTTTAATTTGATTGGAAGAAAATGTGATTTCCTTTTTTAGACTTGCTTATTTCAAGCAAACACAAAGCACCTCTAATGACCAGAACAGAGACAAGGTGGGTCACAGATGTGCATTTCTTATATAATTGCTTCTACTGTGACCTTATACACCTCTACATACACTGTGAAATACTATACATAAATATATCTAGATTTTTTTATGAAAAGATGTTCATGATGGCTTGAGGCTCATTTTACTTTTAGAACGCAGTCCAGTGAAACAATTTTTATACCAGGTCAAAAAAATGCACACACAGTTTTGGCAGAGATCATGGTAGCATATTGCACTTCAGATATTCTGCATTCTGGATGGTTAAGTGTAACAAAACAGTTTTGTATACAACATGTTAACCATTATGATAATTATGTCTATCATCTTTAGTAAACAGTTCTAAAGTGACTGTACAATAAGTATGTAAAATACATAAAACTCACACTAAAGGTCCATTTCAACAAGTGTTACATACTGTATGTGACTTGTGCGGGCTAAATTAGCCCCAACGAGGAATTTTTCAGTATTGAATAATAATAATTATAATTATTGTAAATTTCTGCATCTCAAAAGCTTCTAAATGATATGTAGTTTGTTGAAATATGGCAGTTTATCACCTAGCCTGGCAATAAGCTAGTTTTGTTTATGAGAATTCCGGTTTGGAAACAACTTTATATATATATATATATAGACACACACACACACACACACACATACATATATATTTAAAGTTAGATTAGGAAGTTTATTTGTTCTTTAGTTAGTGGGATTGCTAGCTTATGTTTTAGAGGACTAATTTTTAGACAACTATCAGTTACAGTAATAGTCAATATTTAAAAAAAATTTTGCTCTGAATCCTGGGTTCATTCTGACTCAAGGTTACATATTTTAAATTAATTTTAGGTTTCAATTATTTATCATCTTTTTATTCCTTTTTGTCAACATAATGAGAGACAAAGCAAACAGGAGTTGGATATTAATATTGATATTTTAAGTAAGCGCCAAATTATGCTGGCTGATTGAAATAGTGTAAAAACAGAACTTGTTTTTTTTTGTTTGAACAAAAAAAAAAAAATCATATTTTTTACATTAGATAACAAACAGTGTCTGTCAGCCAAGACAATACCAGCTGGAGTAATAAATAAACAACCACTAGTGTTTTCATGCAGCTTACCAAGCTGAACTCTGTTTAAATATTTTGACCAAAGAGATATATATTTTTTTTTCATTTAGCCTTTATTTATCCAGGTTAGTCTCATTGAGCCACGAGAACTCATTTTCAAGAGAGACCTGTTTAGGGAGCACATGGTGGGGGTTAAGGGTCTTGCTCATGGGCCCAGAGTGGGGCGAATGAGGGTGGGGGCAAGTGTGAGTGTTTCACCTACCCCACCCACAATTTTTTGATGTTGTCGGGGCCGGGGCATGAACCGGCGATCTTCGGATATAATGATGCTGAGTACTGTATTTGTCGGACTATAAGGCACACCTAAAATCCTTTAATTTTCTCAAAAATTGACAGTGAGCCTTATAATCCAGTGTGCCTTATGTATTAATTCTGGTTGTGCTTACTGACCTCAAACCAATTTTATGTGATAAAACTGAACAATGTTGAGAGTTATTGTGAATGTGTTGAATAAAGTTTGACTTATCTGACAGTTTTGTTATGCTTAATGCGGCTTATAATCCAGTGCACCTAATGTATATGAAAACAGACCCGTTCATTGATATTGCGCCTTATAACCCGGTGCACCTTATAGTCCGAAAAATATGGTATCAATCTCATATTTTGCTAATTTGCATTTAATCACAAATTTGGTTACAGGCCCTAATAACTGTATCTGTATAAAAATCAAAATGGGGGCTGCAGAAGCATGGTGGTCAGTGCAGCGGTCTTGTAATCCTGGAGTTGTGAGTTTAAACCCAGGTCCTGCCAGGAAGGGCAACCCACAAACAATTGCTAAATCTTTCATGACAGTTGGCTCGCTGTGCTGATCCTTGCAAAAAGAAGCAGCCGAAAGAAAAGCGCCAACAATAAATATGATTAAATAAATCATTCAGCTAATTCTCCAACTTTTGATATTTATCTTAGTATTGCATGTATTAATTTGTTATGTTAAAAACAAATATATAAAGTAATATATAAACTTATGTTTGCATTTTCTTCTGAATAAATTAACTAAAAATAGCTAAAATGAAAATTACAGAGTGACATCAGTCTGTGGAGTATTATTTGAATTGATCATTACAGGTGATCAGGTCATATCTTCATTGAAAGGACTCCCCTGTGGTTTATTGTAGACTAGCATCTTGTCTGAAACAGTAGTAGCACTAAAATTTTTATTAGTGTAAATGGATGGATGGATGATTTTACTAAAAAAAAGTCAGTTTCATTACAGTTCTACAAGGAATATGCATCAGAGATGTGTCAGAAACTGTGGTGGGCTGTAAACTATAATTGCATCAAACCTTCGCAAGTCTACACTGGTCACATGAAATCCTGTTGCATGAATGCAAATCTCTGCTCTCGACTTGCATATAACTTTTTCAATATTGCTTTTCAGTGCTGAATCATTAACTGGTTGCTGGGTGCACACAGAGCTGCAGCGTATATCCACAGTTGCTCTCTCTGTCTCCCTCACAACGACACACATTATCGCTGCATTATGTCATGCGATGTGCGTCACTGGGTCTCCCAGGATTGGCCCTGGATTGCATCTGATAACACTGCTGCTGCCAGTGCTTCACATGTGAATTCTCATGCATGTGACAGGTGAGAGGATTTGTTAACATGCAGAAAATAATTGGTGGTTCATAAAACCAAAAATAAAAGATAAATATAAAAAAGGACATCAAAAACAGAAAATGGCAACAGACAGCACACTGAAAAAAAGATCCCCCGCTCCTACTTTAAACTGATTACATATAGATCAGTCTATAAATAGCCTCATTACCATTCTCTTTTAATTGTCTCTGTGAAAATACCTCATGTGGTCTCCCATTGATCTCCACTGCAATCTGCCTTACATCACAAAAAAACATGACTGAGTTTGAGCACGTGAATGCACTCGCTTGAGTCGTGACCACCTACTTGTGCTTTGTGTTTGTGTGTGTGCACAGTACGGATGGGCAAGCATGCCTGTGGTTGCAATGCTTACACAATCACATGAAAATGTTTGCTGCAGTTGGTTATATAGACACAGTGTACATACACACAAGCACATAAATACTGTTTGTGATTCCGCAGATGCACTGTGTGCAGATATTAGCATGCAGCTTTCGTTAAGCCTGCATTTTCTTTTAGCTGTGTCTGATGCCACATGAAATACAGCTTTCAGTTTTGCACTCCCCCTATCCAGTTACAGGCCTAAAATTTTGATTTGTAGTGAGAAAAAAAAAATAATCCATCCATCTTCTATCGCTTATCTGCATTTGGGTTGAGGAGACAACAGGTCCAGGAAAGAAACCCTAACATCCCTCTCCCCAGCGACACTTTTCAGCTCGTTCTGGGGGACCACGAAGCGTTCCCAGGTCAGAGAAGATACACCATCTCTCCAGCCACTCCTGGGTCTTCCCTGAAGCCTTCTACTAGTGGGATGTGCCCAGAAAACCTCTAAAAGGAGGAGTCCAGGAGGCATACTAATAAGATGCCCGAACCACCCCAACTGACTCCTTTTGATGTGGAGGAGCAGCGGCTCTACTCCGAGGAGCTTCGGCATCCAGAGGACAAAACAAAAACAAATGAAAATCATCATAATTGTCCATTTTACTGAATTTGTCTGGAGGCAGAGGAATCTATTGTGTACTATAGTGGTCAAATATTCTTTTTTTTTTTTTTTAAATAGCAATCACTTTAAATACAAATCCAACATATTGCAATACATTCTGTGTTGCCCTTGGGAAGGGAACTATGCTGCAATCAGCATCTAATCATTAAATACTGAGTGCTTCCTAGAAAATGTCACTGCAAACTATTTTATCCTCAACTGCTGATTGCAGTGCTGCTCAGTTATATAAATACATTATTACACACTAAACCTGACTGCTCTGACTGTGATTTAAAATGTAACAGTTAGTAACAGAAGACCTACCATGTTTTAGTATACTAAATATACATTAAAATATACATGTACAAAATTCTACCTCTCTTTTCAATGTTCAACCTGGAGGAAAACATTTATGTGTTTTAATATATCTTTATTGAAGTTAAGGTCCCAATGGATTTCCTGTTGATGCTCATGGGGTTGTATTCTTTAAACTGTTGGTTCAGGTTTAAAGTGATGCATTTAGCTGATGCACACAAGTAACAAAGTCACAAAACTTAGGGCTTCAGAGGGACCTGGAAGACCCTTATAAACTTGTGGAAAACATGGAATTTACGTGACCAGAAACTAGACACAAGCTTTAACCCTCAGCTGTCTCTTATTTCCTGTAAAATTTGCTTTGATTTGAATATTCTGTTTTCAAACAGAAATGTCAAAATAAAGTTGTGCTTTCATGTTTGCATGAAGAAAAATGGGATCCTTTTGCCATCAGCAGTAATATGACGGCATATTTTAACAGTTGCCCTTTTTTTTGCCAATAGCTAAAAATAGATCTCCATGGAAACACTATGCATCCCACTCACTGAACAGAAATAACCATGACTCTGAACCTTAGAGAATGTGTGAATATGCAAGTAAGTGCTTGTTTTGCATGATTTTGGTGCAATAGTTGTATATATTTGCGTGTGAAGCATACCTCTACCAAATAAATAAGAGATAACAAATTTGTACATTGTAAGGATGCAATGACCTCTACATGTCCTTGTACAAGAGTTGTTGCTATGATGCAGGAGACATTCGTCTCATGATTTGTTTATTTATTCCTCTCAAAATTCCAGCTGTCTTGTGTTGCGGTAACAGACACTAGTTGACAAAGTTTTTTGTTGTTGTAACAATGTTCATAGTTATATTTAAAACAAGACAAAACATTGATTGTTTTGTCTTCTGCTAAAATAAATATTCCTCACATGTATTCTCTGCTATTATGATCAAAGAAAACAGGAGAGTGTAAAGAGGGAAGACAGAAGGACAAAAGGTGACTCGTGGAGCACAAATAAATAAATAATGGACAAAAAACACAGAGTAAAACAAGCTCTATAGATTGCCAGATTCATATAGATGGCTGAAACACACCAATTTACTATGCTGGTATGAAATGAAAAATTGATGGACAAATTGTTTCTCTGTGGCCTCTATATGTCAAGGTCTGTGGGGTTTTGTCTTGGACTTTCTTTGATTTGCAGTGTGCAAGGACCATAGGGCATGTTAACAGAATATTTTCTGTCACTGACTATTTTTTTCTTTCCTTAATATATATATATTTTTAATCACAAAACCATTTGTCACTGTGGCATGATCAACATCGATAATCTGCTGAGCTGTAGACCAACTTTGCATTTGAGTGTAAATCTGTTGTATTAATAACAAGGCTAGTCGTTGATTACACTGAGGAGGTTTTATCATCTGTTTGCAAGTTCAGAGGCATCATGCTCAAACAGGCAAAGTTTGAGGCAAATTTGGTTTATTTATTTATTTATTTTTACAGTTGATCTATTCTGTAAACATTTGCTCTCTCTATATATATACTGGTTTTAGTACAACAACCACTTGAATTTATGAATTTCCACTACTGTTTAAATACAATGTGAGTGTACAGTCATTGTCATATTTTCTTTAATAAAGAACTGAAAAATGCATAATAACCTACTGGATAAATGTTATTGTAATGGAACAGTTTCAGAAATAAATAAGTGGCTCTGCATGTTTAACAAAAGAAAAAAGATAAAGGAAAAAAAGGATTTAAAAAATGAAGTTTATGTAACAACAAGCACTCTGTTTTTTCTTTTTCTTCTTCTTTTTTTGAGAACCCATGCGACATTTAAAAGGGCATGGAAAAAGTCAAGTGCAACCTCTGCTCCATAACCAGTCATGATTCAAAGCACAAAAGGCCATAGCAGGTGGCAATTTCTCTCTGAGATTAACTGATGTGGCATGTCTTCAGTGTAGCGACTCGCATGCAGTTTTGCACTGTGAGGCACAGACCACTGAGCAGCCACACTCACAGGTCAAACATGCAAGCCGACATACCGTACTGTACGCAAACAAACAGCTGAGAAAATTCTCTTATTTCATGATGAGTCACCAGGTCATACAGACACAAGAAAAAACACACACATGTATCTCTCACTCATTCCCCTAAGGACAGCCTTCTAAAAGTTAATGGACTGGAAAGTGACACAGTGTAATCTCTGACACAATGTCACATCACGAGTGTACTACAAGCATGTGTGTGGCAACATTGTATGCTACCATACCACATTCTGTTATGGTATTTTTTTTAAGCTAACTAGTCCTTTGAGGGAAAGGCAATGTGCTACAGCAACAAGAAAAAGTTACATTCATCAAACATGAGAAGATAAAAAGAAAAGGAAAATATGCAATGTAGAAATAAATCTCACCTAACAAAACGAAAGCGGATTTTAGAATAAGGATGACACATAAACATTTACAAGATTTTACCAATGATTATGAGTCAAAGGAATTAACAGTAATAAAGATGGGCAAAGGGTCTACCTTCTCTCATTGTTTGGAACTGAAGGTAAAATGTCTATGTACTTAGGACGTGTGACTACCAAATATCCAAATATCCTGCATACACACACACACACACAGTCAGTGTAACATGATGCATTTTGTTAAGCTTCAAATAACTACTGTAACTAAAGCTAAACATATTTTTAAATGCATATAGCATTAAGGTTAAACTTATACAAATCAATAAAATCAAGACCATAAAATAATTATGTGGTGTATAGTTGTTTTTCGGTAAGGCAAAATCCCATTCATTCACATGGGTGGGTGGAACATAAATATCGTACTGCAGCCTGTCACTAGGAAAGCGCTCATCTTTGGTGGCTTCATCTTCCAGCTTCTAATCCTGTCTCCAATTACATTATATTTTAATGGTCAAAGTCACATGATTGTCAAATAAGTCATCAAATGCTAACCTAAGACATGTTTAAAATGTGTCAAAATCTTGCTTAGTTTATCCTGATTCATGCTCAGTAATCCAGATAGAAAAATCTAACAAAGTTCAGTCAGGTCCTCTAGACGGTTTATTTTTGTTGAAACGTTTCGTCTTTCATCCAAAAGACGTCACCATTCCGAGGAGGTGAAACAAACTCAGTCTTATAAAGACTCATAAAGTCTCCTCAGACTGATGGTCTTTTGGATGAAAGATGAAACGTTTCAACAAAAAGAAACCATCCAGAGGACCTGACTGAACTTTGTTGGACTTGTTTAGTTTAGTTGTGGAAACTGAGTGACAAAAGTGCATCTGCGCACAAGAGACAGCTGCTTCTTAATGTAGGCCCTTATGAAACAATACTTATACATTCTACTGTTTGTGTAACAAAAAACACAGATAAGAATGATTCAGACTTTCAAAAGCCAAAATTAAATAACAATTGCAATGCAGAAAATAAATCTGAACTGTGTGTTCTGTGCTGAGAGAGAAAGAAAGAAAGAGAGAGAGAGTCAGTTTGTGAAACTATCTTAGAAGAATCTCTGCTAGATGCACATGCATAAACAATACACATACACCAGTTCCTGTGCAAAGTAAACTATAGCATTCATCTTTTGAACAATACAGCATGAACATTAGAAGAACAATTCTACTGTTACTAACTGAAGATAACACTGTACGTCTCATATTCATTTTAAAATGTGGTTTAATCTGTTGTGTTACTTTTTGCAGCTAGTTTTAAAATGGAATAAAATATATAATGTCAAGTAAAGAGACAAGCTATGTGATTGCAAGACAGAAAAAAGCTGATACATGTGTTTGTTGTACAGTGAACTGCTTATACCATGGGATTTGAATGCCTAAAGGTGAAATTTACAGTCCTTGGAAAATATTTTCTGGAACACAGCGAGAGCAGCATGGAGTGGAAAAACAGATACAATCTGATAGTGACTCATGTGGGATGAAGGCTTCAGTCCATATGGTCCTTTTCAAAATTCATTACACAGTCAGCTGTGTAGAAATTATGTAAATAGTGCAGTCCACTTTATACCTTGCATTTGTGAGACTATTTGGGACGGTGATACACTTGAGTGCAGGCAAATGTGATTATCTGAATAATAATTTGTAATCAGCACCGAAAAAAGTAACAAACGGGAGTCTTTTACTGAATTTATTAGTCACGTGAGTATTTCATACACAATCTGAGCCTCAAACACAGTAAAGTTAGCTGGCCTGACCGCCCTTGATGTGGACACAACTTTAATGAGACATCTGTTTACTGTCTGAGAGGGCAGCTGAGGTGTGCTTATGTGTGGCACAGAAAAGAAAAGAGATAGTCAGTGTTTGTTAGACAGAACTGCTAAGTGATAAGGGGAAGGTGTAATAGGGTCAGTAACTTAATCCTGTAATTCCAGTCTGGTCAACCATTTATTCAGTAAAGCTATCCAAGCAACACTCGTTTTTTTCATTCTTATATGACTGCTCGTTTCTTTTAAATTTATATATCCATCTGTGTGATTAAGCTATATCTTTGGTAATAATTGAAACTTTCTCCATCTTCCAACACATTAAGTACTAATTGTTTTATTCTTAGTTACCTCATAAGCACTAATAAGCAATGACATTTGATAAGGCTAGCATTTACAAATTGTGTGACATTAATGCAGAAATGTGAGGATTTTAAATGTTTCATCAGTGTTTTAAAGTTACAAATTATAAACGGCATCCCAAAACTCTGGTAATTTTTGGCTTTAGGGCTTTGACCGACAATGTCTAAAAGGAAGTATACACAATCACCAAGATTTCTAACTACACACACGCAAACATCATGCACACAAAGACATGCACCCAAAACTCTTCCCTCCTAGGAGTGAAAAGGGAGAACATCCAGGGCCAAAAGTCTGAAAAGGAGAGTGACAGTAGTCTATCTGCTGTCTCCCATCTGGGTGTCAGTCTCTGGTTACGCTCAGGGGCTCAGATAAGCAGAGCACAATGGGGACGGCTATTAAAATTCAAACTACCAAACAGAGTAATGAAATAGTCATGATAGGTAAGGGAAATCAACACACTCTAACGTGCACTTTATTGTCCCTGTGTTAAAAACTGCAGAGAAAATATACTATATGCAGTAGTACTGACAACCAGATAGGGTAACAGTGAAAAAACATTTATTTAATGAAAATTATTATTAATGTTATTTAAAGAATCAGCAACATTTCCTGCATTTGACAAAAAGTCCAACATTGTACTGAAAAGAACAGATTTTGCCTAAAAAAAATGTACTAGAAGACAGGACTGAGCAGTGAGTGAACAGTGATTCATAAGATCAATATTTATTGACTAACACTGAATTGTTAATTCAATATGAAAATGTGATTAAGTAGTTAAAAACAAGCCCATCACAAATTTCCAAATCTAAAAATATATTGAAATATTTATGTGAATAATTTATGTTACATTTGAAATATTTGCCATGCAGATTTTAAATTTTTTCTGGAGAGGAGGGTCCGTTGGATAGTCGAACCTCGTATTCAGGAGGAGCAGTACGATTTTCGTCCTGGTCGTGGAACACTGGACCAGCTCTACACCCTCAGCAGGGTCCTGGAGGGTGCGTGGGAGTTTGCCCAACCAGTCTACATGTGCTTTGTGGACTTGGAGAAGGCATTCAACTGCATCCCTCGGGGAGCCCTGTGGGGGGGTCTTGTTCACGAATGAGGGAAAAATGGAGCGTGAGATCGATAGGCGGATAGGTGCAGCGTCTGCAGTGAAGCTGGCACTGTACCGGTCTGTCGTGGTGAAGAGAGCTGAGTCAGAAGGCGAAGGTCTCAATTTACCAATCGATCTACGTTCCTACCCTCATCTATGGTCATGAGCTTTGGGTTGTGACCGAAAGAAGGAGATCACGGATACAGGCAGCCGAAATGAGTATTCTCCGCAGGGTGTCTGGGCTCTCCCTTAGAGATAGGGTGAGAAGCTCGGTCATCCGGTAGGGACTCAGAGTAGAGCCGCTGCTTCTCCACATTGAGAAGAGCCAGTTGAGGTGGCTCGGGCATCTGGTTAGGATGCCTCCTGGACGCCTCCCTGGTGAGGTATTCCGGGCACATCCCACCGGGAGGAGACCCAGAGGAAGACCCAGGACACGCTGGAGGGACTATGTTTCTCGGCTGGCCTGGGGATGCCTTGGGATTCCCCTGGAGGAGCTGGCCCAAGTGGCTGGGGAGAGGGAGGTCTGGGCCTCCCTACTTAATCTGCTACCCCTGTGACCACGGATAAACGGAAGAAAATGGATGGATGGATGGATGGATGGATGGATTTTTGAGCATATAGGAACAGAAAAGTATGTTTTCTTCTTTCATAAATAAAACTGTTGTTTTTTTTCTGACAGAAAGCACAACATATCATGATAAACTGTAATAAATAAGTAATAAATAAACAATTAAATAAATATATTTTATAAGCTATGATAAAAAAAAGTAAATGCAAAATTTACCCAACAAAACTGCTTGTATTTATTGATTAAAATGTTTGAGTTCAAAAATGCAGCTGCAAGAACTAAGATAGATTAGGGATAAAGTGCACTGTAACAAATGTAAGTTTATTTATTCATCACTGCATGATGTATGACTCTTTGAGGTGGAGCTCCCAAAAAAGGGAAGAAAAATGCACCTGTTGCAGTTTTTCTGCAAAAGTATTGTAGCTAACCTACAGACTAAGATTTGGTTTTCAATCATGTCAAACAAAAATTATCATACTGATCCCAGAATGCATTTTGAACTTGATAATACTTTTTTTTTTCTTTTTCTTTCATGAACCACAACTCTGGAATAATCTTCAGAACATCATCAGTCTTCAGATACTACTCTCTTTTTAAAGGCCTTTAAAAAAACTGCACTAAAATAAAAATGTAATTATTTCTTAGTTGTAACTGATATTGTACTGAATTGGTGTTACCATATATGGTTTTATCCTCTACACCTTTCACATACGTTTATTTATTTTCATATCTCCTTATGGCTTTTCCCTCTTCAAGGTCGCCACAGTGAGTCATCTTCCTCCATCTCACTCTGTTCTCTGCATCCTCTGTCCTCACTCCAACTACCTCCATGTCCTCTCTAACTGCATCCATATACCTTCTCTTTGGCCTTCCTCTTTGTCTTTTTCCTGGCAGCTGCATTTCTAACATACTTCTACCAATATCCCACTGTCCCTCCTCTGGACATATCCAAATCATCTCAGTCTGGCCTCTCTAACTTTACCTCCCAGTTGTTCAACCTGTGTTGTACCTCTGATCATTTCATTCCTAATCTTATCCATCCTTGTCACTCCTAAGGAGAACCTCACCATCTTAATTTCTGCCACTTCCAGTCATTTCTCCTGTCTTTTTGTCAGAGCCACTGTCTCCAGACCATACAGCATAGCTGATCTCACCCCTGTCTTGTAAACTTTTCCTTTGACCTTTGATGCCACCCTTTTGTCGCAAATCACTCCTGAACCTTTTCTCCATCTACTCCATCCTGCCTGGACTCTCTTTTTCACCTCCTTACCATATTCCCCATTTTCCTGGAAAGTGGACCTGAAGAACTTGAAGTCCTGCACCTTTGTGACCTCTGCTCCTTGTAGCTTCACTGTTCCACTGGCCTCCCTCTCATTCACACACGTACTCTTACTACAGCTGACTTTCATTCCTTTTCTTTCAAGTCATACCTCCACCTCTCTAAGTTCTCTTCCACCTCTAAGTTCTCTTGCACCTATGTTTATTTATATAATATATACATTAGTTTTTTACTGTCATCTTCTTTTCTTGTGTTGAGACTTTTATAATATTGTTCCTGATTTGTATTTATGCCACCATCTGACTAGGACTAATGAAGAAAATATGATTTAACCCAATAATAATAATAATAATAATGTGTTATGTATTGTCATCATTGTATGTTCCCATACAATGGTGAAATTGGCTCTCCGCTTTTAACCCATCCACCACCAGGTGGAGCGGTGGGCGGCTATGGAAGCGCCTGGGGAGCAAGTGGGGATGGTGTGTCCTGCTCAGAGACATCATGAGATGTGCAATGACTGGGAATTGAGCCCAGGACCTTCGGGTCCCAAGTCGGCTGCCCTGCGCCTACACCATCTCGGCCCCCATCTTACAAAATAAATAAAAGTTAATAAAGTAAATTAAACCAAAAATTTTGGTTTGCTTATCAAAAAGGTTTTTTTTTTCTGTCTTTGTGCGTTTAGATTCTGTACTCTTGGTGTGACTATTTATGTAACTGTAACTTGTCCTAGTCTAGAATGAAAAGATATAAAGTAGCTTATACTTTTTTATGTCAGTCAGCACGGATCCAAATTAATTAACTTAAATTATTTGATAAAAGTAAAGTTATTATCTATCCACAGTTATCATTTTTGTTTTTCAATGGCATGGATTTTCTAAAACATTCTTTCTGTCCATCCATGCATGTTGTGAGCATAATAATGTGAAGAAGAAAAAGTGAGGTACTGACTTCCATTTTGATATGTGGCTATATCTAGGTGTAAGAACGGTTATTTTCAAAAGCTGGGCTGCCACATCCAAATCCAAGATTGCTGCTGCTACCATTTATGAATATGTAAAGTTTGTGAGCTGGGAAAAAAAAAAAAAATCAATGTTCTGACTTCCATTTTGGTGTGTGGCTGCATTTAGGTGGAAAAAAAGGACCCATTAAAAAAAGTTATTCTCGTGTCAAAATTCAAGATGGCTGCCACCATAATTCTGTTTTTGAGCTGAATAACTTGAAAAATAAGAAAAACATGCTGACTTCTGTTTTGGTGTATAGTTAAATTTAGGTGTAAGAAAGGATGCTTTCAAAAGTTGGGATGTCACACGAAAATTATATATATATATATATATATATATATATATATATATATATATATATTAGGAATGTGCGATATGGCATAAAATTCATATCACGACATGTATTGTGAAGGGTGGCGATAACGATATATATATATGTTATATGTTTATGTGTTTATGTTTATATGTTATATATATGTTTTTGGTATAAAATTTGCTAAAAAAAAGCACAGGGTGTCCTTTTGCCATAATTTATTTTGAATTAAGAAAATTCCACTACTAGGTCCAGAGAGTTTTTAAATAATAAACAAATTGAGTATTTGGCTTCTTTCTTGTACTGCAAAACAGTGCAAAAAATATTAAATATAGTTTTAGCCATATGTTTTAAACAAAAGAAGATGTTAACTCTTAACAGTTTCTTGTAGTGCAAAATAGTGCAAAAAATATTAAATGTAGTTTTAGCCATGTTTTAAACAAAAGTATATGTTGTTAACTCTTAACAGTTTCCAGTCTTATTAACTTAAGAAACGAACAGCAACAGAGCAGCATTTTACACTGAAACACTTCACCCTCCAAACCTCTAGTTGGCATCTCCTGCTGCATTAATGGCGAGCTGACACAAAATGAGTCTGTGACTTTGACCAGAGGGTCTCGCAGTAAAATCACACAACACAGCGTTCTTTTACAGATCAAAGAGCAGGTTTCTCTAAAGCTGACCAACGCTTACTTGAACTTTCGACGGAAAAAAAACAAACAAAACTTTCGACGGAACTCAGCGTTTTGCGCATGCGTCAGAATACGGCAACACTACGGCAAGCCGGCTGTAGTTAGCTTGTAGCTTTGCTACTTAGCCCTCGAAGAAAAGACTTTAACGCCACTTGCACACAGTTTTCAGCTAAAAAAATGGTAACGATTAAATCTGACAGCTCTTATTTTACACTTGAACACCACTTACACACAGTTTTTAACAACAAAAAAGTAACGAGTAAACTGACAACTCTGATTTTACTTCAGACACAGCATTACTGCGGTTAGCCGGTAGAAGACAGATCTCTATCGTAGGCTAAATTTCTATCATTTCTACCGTATATTGTTTATATCGCACATTCCTTATATACAGGTCCTTCTAAAAAAATTAGCATATTGTGATAAAGGTCATTATTTTCCATAATGTAATGATAAAAATGAAACTTTCATATATTTCAGATTCATTGCACACCAACTGAAATATTTCAGGTCTTTAATTGTTTTAATACTGATGATTATGGCATACAGCTCATGAAAACCCAAAATGCCTGTCCCAAAAAATTAGCATATCATGAAAAGGTTCTCTAAACAAGCTATTAACCTAACCATCTGAATCAACGACGTAACTCTAAACACCTGCAAAAGATTCCTGAGGCTTTTAAAAACTCCCAGCCTTGTTCATTACTCAAAACCGCAATCATGGGTAAGACTGCTGACCTGACTGCTGTCCAGAAGGCCATCATTGACACCCTCAAGCAAGAGGGTAAGACACAGAAAGAAATTGCTGAACGAATAGGCTGTTCCCAGAGTGCTGTATCAAGGCACCTCAGTGGGAAGTCTGTGGGAAGGGAAAAGTGTGGCAGAAAACGCTGCACAACGAGAAGAGGTGACCGGACCCTGAGGAGGATTGTGGAGAAGGGCCGATTCCAGACCTTGGGGGACCTGCGGAAGCAGTGGACTGAGTCTGGAGTAGACACATCCAGAGCCACCGTGCACAGGCGTGTGCAGGAAATGGGCTACAGGTGCCGCATTCCCCAGGTCAAGCCACTCTTGAACAAGAGACTGCGTCAGAAGCATCTCACCTGGGACTGCTGCTGAGTGGTCCAAAGTTATGTTCTCTGATTACAGTAAATTTTGCATTTCCTTTGGAAATCAAGGTCCCAGAGTCTGGAGGAAGAGAGGAGACACAGAATTCACATTGCTTCAGGTCCAGTGGCAAGTTTCCACAGTCACTGGGGTGTCATGTCATCTGCTGGTGTTGGTCCACTGTGTTTTATCAAGCGCAGGGTCAATGCAGCTGGCTATCAGGAGATTTTGGAGCACTTCATGCTTCCATCTGCTGAAAAGCTTTATGGAGATGAAGATTTCATTTTTCAGCACGACCTGGCACCTGCTCACAGTGCCAAAACCACTGGTAAATGGTTTACTGACCATGGTATTACTGTGCTCAATTGGCCTGCCAACTCTCCTGACCTGAACCCCATAGAGAACCTGTGGGATATTGTGAAGAGAAAGTTGAGAGACGCAAGACCCAACACTCTGGATGAGCTTAAGGCCGCTATCGAAGCATCCTGGGCCTCCATAACACCTCAGCAGTGCCACAAGCTGATTGCCTCCATGCCACGCCGCATTGAAGCAGTCATTCATGCAAAAGGATTCCCGACCAAGTATTGAGTGCATAACTGAACATGATTATTTGAAGGTTGGCGTTTTTTGTATTAAAAAACACTTGTCTTTCATTGGTGGGATGAAATATGCTAATTTTTTGGGACAGGCATTTTGGGTTTTCATGAGCTGTATGCCATAATCATCAGTATTAAAACAATTAAAGACCTGAAATATTTCAGTTGGTGTGCAATGAATCTGAAATATATGAAAGTTTAATTTTTATCATTACATTATGGAAAATAATGACCTTTATCACAATATGCTAATTTTTT
>NC_056504.1:32961680-32965352 GCF_014905685.2 Nematolebias whitei
TATATATATATATATATATATAATTGCTACAACAACGAATCGATAAAATAGATAAAAATCGATTATTAAAAGTGTTGGCAACGAATTTCATTATCGATTCATTGTGTCGCGGGATTATGCGTCTTTCACGGCGCTGCAGAGCCATTTTGTTCAGCTGCAGAGCATTGTCAATACTGGCTGACCGAATAAAGTAAAAAAAAACAACAACTCTGCAGCGCGAGTTGAACAGAGCGAAGGGGAAGGCGGAAGCAGAGAAGAGGCGGTGTTTCAAAGGAAGTTAAGTACATTTTACAAATGACCGATGCAGAGAAAACAGTTCAACCCAAGTCCTTAAAAGTGTGGGAGCACTTGACGCTTCACAAAGATTTAAAAAACTGCGCAACATGCAGCTTTGAAAAAGTGACAACATGACACGGGAGACCCACAGAGATAAACGTAAACATGTCGGAGTTAAGTGTATATATTAACCACATTTGTTCTGTTTCCAAGTCAGAAAACGTAACGTCACTCTCTGGTAGCTGGTCTGAAGCTGCTGCTTGTTTGTTAGCTGATCAATGACAGTGATAGAGTTTGTGTGTGTTACTTTTTATTTAATTTAATGGGTACAAACAGGGGCAGCACGGTGGTGCAACTGATAGAGCTGTTGTCTCTCAGCGAGCAGGTCCCCCGTTCAAATCCCAGTCCGAGGGCCTTTCTGGGTGGAGTTTGCATGTTCTCTCCGTGGATGTGTGGGTTTTCTCTGGGTACTCCGGTTTCCTCCCACAGACCAAAAACATGCATGTTAGGCTGATTGGGAACTCTAAATTGTCCCTAGGTGAGAGTGGGAGAGTGAATGGTTGTTTGTCTCTATGTGTCCCTGGGATGGACTTGTGACTCGTCCAGGGTGTACCCTGCCCCTCACACAGTGATTGCTGGACATGGGCACCGGCGACCCCCGCGACCCAAAATGGAAGAAGCGGGTAAAAGATTATGGATGGATGGATGGGTACAAGCAGTGTTTAAATGTGATTTATAAATAAATCTAACACAAAGATGGTAATAATTTAATGCTTAAGCTTCACGTTTTAATTTGCCGGCAAAGTCTGAATGAAGGCACTGCAGGTATGGCAGGATGAACTGCATTTAAACAGGAAATAAAGTAATTTATTACATCTACTCAAATGTGTGCAATTAAGTATTGTGTGCGTGCGTGCGTGCGTGTGCGTGTGTTTATTTCAATTTAATTTGTATAAGCAGTGTTTGAATGTGATAAATTTAACACAAAAATGGTAATAATTTAATGATTAAGCTTTAACTTTTAATTTGCCAGCAATGTCTGAATGAAGACACTGCAGGTGTGGCAGGATGAATTGCATTTAAACAGGAATTTAAGTAATTTAATACATCTACTCAAATGTGTGCAATTAAGTATTTTATGTGTGTGTGTGCGTGCGTGCGTGCGTGCGTGTGTGTGTGCGTGCGTGCGTGCGTGCGTGCGTGTGTGTGTGCGCGCGCGTGCGTGTTGAATTGCTGTTTGAGCTACTTTTGCCTTAACCTAACACTGTAAGTGAAACAAGGCTTTTCTTGAGTTGCTGTAAATTATGCTATAATACATATATACTCTTGCACATTCCTGAAAACAACTACAAACAATGACAGCTTTCATGATGGAAAGGCATCATGCACACCACAGCAAGCAGCTGTCTTGACTGAATGCATCCTTAAATGATCGTCACTGACATGAGGCCTTTGTCGATGGTTGAAGACGAAGTCTTCACTACAATGATCCATACTTTTAATCCAGGTTACACTCTTCCCTCAAGGACACATTTTACAAAGTAGCCTACATATTGTGCAGGAATAAAGTATACATTTGTATACTGGTATATTTTTGTGTACATTTATTTTTTATTGAAGCTATATGACAAACATTTTTATTATTCAATATTTTACTAACAGAATAGTCAAGTAGCAACCAGTTTTTTGTGCAAATTTCTATGTCAGTCAAATATTCAATTTTGGAATTAAGAGGTGGAAATTAAAACATTTGGGGGGTTTTTGCCGATTCATCGAAAAATTAATCGGTTGATTAATCGATTGTTGAAATAAGCGTTAGTTGCAGCCCTAAAACACACACACACACACACACATATATATATATATATATATATATATATATATGTATATATGTATGTATGTATGTATGTATGTATGTATGTATGTATGTATGTATGATTGGGTTGGCTGTGTTGGGAGCTGAAGATTAAGGCTAAGGCCACTATTGGCCACCCCCTACCACTGCTCACCAGGATCCATCATTTTGGACTGCCATGGACAAGCAAAAAAATTAAATAAAAATAAAAAACCTACCTCTATTTTTATACACAGCGTAACTCCTACTCACTTCAATATCTTGCACCAAAAACATTAAGGTTTACTTGCTTGCATTCCCTGTTCAATTCCAGTCCAGAAACACACTCAACTTGAAAACTACTAACATTCACTATTGACACGCCTCAGCGACAGGTGACATTGGTCCCTTTGGACATTGCAGAACTGATTGTTCTGCAAAAATTCTCCTAAAATTTTAAAATTCAAAGAAACATTTCTTTGGTAAAATGTTATAGATTAAGTACGGTAATAATTTTTTCCAATTCTTCATGATCAAGATAACCTCTAAAATACTATGATAATAACTTGCAATGTTTCTCTAACAGTAATATTTAGGTAACTCTTTTATGCATTTTAGAGCAATATGGACTTTTTTAAAGTCCCTGAAAACCAAACAAAATCAAAACCATAAAGTTTATGAATTGCTCTTTCAGACAGCGTATTTCCTATCATCCCTCCATAACATAACATATAAACTGTTTTTGCAGTGATTGACTGCTGTCCACAATATTCTTACCGTGCCCTCAAGGTCATTGATTCTGCACTGCAGGGGAACACCTGCATGAGTGGTGGTTTGTGTCTTTGCCTATGTGTTTGCGTCTGTATACACAATGTGGTTTTGATTCCTCACAGAGCAAAATCACTGTGTATCATTTATAATCTGTACTCTGAGAGCCATATCTTTCTCACTCTCTCCTTTCTTTGCTGACTCTCATTTCATTTGCTTGCTTTTTTTTTACTTCTTCTAGCTCTTTTACAGATTCACAAGGGTAAAGAAAGAGAGGGAAGGGCAGACACAAGAGGGCGAGAAGGGAAGGAACCAAGTAGTTGCAGAGCAGGAAAAATTGTCCTTATTAAAGAGACGACAGCTCCATGTGAGAGATCCCTTGTGGGACAGAGATTAAATAGACTGCGTCAGATGGGAACGTGCTCGAGGTGCTGCAACTGGAGGACGTGATTAGTATGATCATCAGGGATGGATGGATGGAGAGAGGGTGGAGAATAGAAGTAGCAAATGAAGAGAAGTGGGATGAGGAACAAACAAAAAGAATGGACAGGCAAAAACAAGTTAAAGAATAGAGGAAGCAAATGTGTGCAAATGTTAGGTAATGCAGGCTGAAAGGAAATGTTAATTCATAGAGGGAATAGAAACAGATTGCTAGGAAACAAAGACAGATGTGAGCTAAAAGAAATGAGAAAAGAAAAGAAAGGAAGGGACAGCAAATGGTATATTTATGTCACAGAGAGAAAAAGGAGGCAAGAATAAAAGGTGAGAAGAAAGAAGACAGGGGAAGACAATTT
>NC_056504.1:32970352-32987937 GCF_014905685.2 Nematolebias whitei
GTTCAATAATATAATTGTACCTATTGAACTAAAACAACAGGTTTTTTTTTGTTTGTTTGTTTTTTTTTGGGGGGGGGGGGGGGGGGGTTGTTCTTTTATCTAAATGGAAGCAGATCACATTCACCACACCCTCTTGGAAACTAAGATGTAGGTTGACAGCAGAGTCTCTGTTGGCTGTCTGGCAGAGAGGCTGAAACTTCACCTTACAAAATGACACATGCGTAACTACATCCTGGGTGCAGGTATACAGTACAAGGAATGACACTACTGAGAAAAGTAAGGAGTAAGAACCAGAGAACCTAGGACATGCATTAAGAATTCTAAATTTCCTTGAAACATAATTATTGTATGTTCCTTTTCTTGATAGCTATTATGTGTGTAATGTATTTTGTGTCTCAAGACCTAAACCATGTCTCAAAGATTTCAAGCTAAAGGTTTATGCTTAAGTGCATTTTAATAGTTTTATCTATGAACTTAGACCAATTGTGCATTTGTGCCCTATTATAGCCATTCATGTTATGTATGTAAGGTAAACTACAATATACAGAGCTAACAGGTCAATGCAGTGTGGCAGTTTGAGGTCCTGATGATAGGATGTTGCATATTTTGAAAAGAGGCTGTCCAGCACTTTTATACTGGCTACATCTACACCATTCATATGGGCTAGTGCAAGAACTGGACTAAATGAAAAGATGCTGTACTGTATCTAGTTACTCTATTGTCCTTGGGTGATCATAATTAGCAGACTGAAATTTTATTTAAAGCAGCTCTTAATATTGTAATCTTTGCGAATTGACCATGTAAGTGTATATTCTACTTGCAAATGGAATAACAAACTGACAATACTGTCATCACAAATTAACAAAAACAAAAGAGTTAGAATAAATCAGCATAGCAACAACTGCAAAATACTCTATTAACAAATGATTACCACTGGGCTGGATTGACATTGTGGTTGTAAATAAATCAAACTACAGTGTTTTTTCCTACGTTCAACTAAGATGTTTTAGCATAAACAGAGATTTAATAAGATCAAAGTTTGAGGGGAACGTGGATAAAAAAATAAATAAAAAAAAACAATAAATGCCCATGACAAAGTGAAAGGGCAGCAAGCCTTCCAGCACTGCAGCAGGGTTTAAACTGTTTATACCATGGTGTTGATATAAATACAAATGAAGTAGGGGTGGTCTTGAAGGAGAGGTTGGCAAAGAATGTAGTAGAGTCGAAAAGAGTGTCAGATAGATAGGGTGATGTGTCTGAAGGTAGAAGTAGAAGGCCTGATGCTAAATGTTAGTAGTTATTACGCTCCACAGGTTGGATGTGAAGTAGAGGAGAGAGGAATTTTGGAAAGATCTGGATGAAGTGATATAGAGTATTCCCAGGGAGGCGAGAGCAGATCTCTGAGTGATCAGACCAGACCTAAATGGACATGAAGGAAACAGAAGGGATGAGGAAGTGATGGGTATGTTTGGTGTCAAGGAAAGAAACCAGGAAGGACAGATGGTGGTGGATTTTGCTAAGAGAATTTAAGTGGCTGTAGTCAACACTTGTTTCCAAAAGAGGGAGGAACATAAAGTGACCTATAAGAGTGGTGGGAGTATGCAGCTAGACTACATTATGTGTAGAAAAGGAAATCCGAGGAAGATTGGGGACTATAAGGGTGTGGCAGTGGAAAGCACGACCAGAAAGCATCAGATGATTGTGCGTAGAATGACTTGTTGTGAAGTAGAGAAAAAGAGCAAAATTAGAGAAGAAGACCAAATGGTGGAATCTGAGGAAGGAAGAATGTTGTGAAGAGCTCTGAAAGAAGCTGTTAAAGGCTCTGGGTGGTAAGAAAGAGCTTCCAGATGACTGGTCTACTACAGCAACAGTAATTAGAGAGACAGGTAGGAAGGTACTTTGTGTGTCACTAGACACAGAATAGATGGTAAGGAAACCTGGTGGTGGAATAGTGAAATGCAGGACGCTATTCAAAGAAAGAGGTTAGCCAAGAAGAAATATGAGAGTGAGAGGACTGAAGAGAAGAGGTAGAAATATAAGGAGATGGAAGGTAGAGCAAAGAGGGAGCTAGCTAAGGCAAAGCAGAAGGAGTATGATGAGTTGTATGGGAGGCCACCCCAAATGCCCCAGAAGTTTTGTCTATGCATGCAGAGTTTAAGTTTGAAAGCACTTCGGTTCAAACTGTTCAAACTTTCTTATACAACCTGGGCTCAAACCTTCAACCTCAGGACTACAAAATGGTGGCACTGACCACTGAAATGCTGCAGCCGCCCTAGATGTTGTAATTAGTTAATGAGCAATAATCATCGTCTTGCCTGGGCCCTACAACTTAGGCACAAGTATGCCATTGAAAAAGTGCAAGTGTAAAACATAATATGTAAAGTGCCTCAAAACGGGAAACAATACATTTTTGAAACCTGAAATAAATAAAAGTTTGTGTCCTTCTTTTTGAGGCCTACTAATGTGTCGCTCGTGCTAACAAAGACAACCTTCATCATCTATACATTCTTCTAACCATTGATATTAATTTTGTTCTTTGCACAGTTTCACATTACTTTGTCCCCTACCTAGAACAACCTATTCATGTGATGTAGCTCTCCATTGTCTTTTTTAGAACAGAACTGTGCTGTAAAAATCCCAATTTCTTTTTCCTCTGACTTCTAGTGAAGTAAGTTATAAACCAAACAGCTCAATGACATCTATTCCTGGAATGTAGTCAGTAGCTTGACAACCTATCTAGCTCCTAAATGATTCATACCAGTCACCTGCTGGCTACCTGAGGGAAATGCTATCCATCTGACACAGCATCACCTACAAGGAAATCCATGTGCAAATATATTCTAAGGATATAATACAAGTAACCAGGCTACTATTAAAAGTAAAGATTAGGAATCTGTAGTATTCCAATTGTCAGTTGTGCTTTGTTCTTTTTAGTAAAATTGATTTGCTTTTCATTTACTTTTTATATTTGTTTATATGTTGTAGCTAGTTATCTAACTTAAACGTCATCCAGATTTGCATAAAAAATGTTATCAGAGGTGAGTAGAGGCACACCTTAGAAGTGGTTCTTTTTATGTGAATTAAGATGTATATTTAGATAAACAAATTGTTCTTTGCTTCTTGACCTGTGTGACATCTTAAACAGTTCTTGTTTATGTCTAAAACTTAAAATTATGTTTTGAAATGATTGAATCGACTCTGCAGGGTGAGCTGACATAAGAGTGATTGATTTGGAATTGGAAAATTTGTCAATGACATTTTATATGATCACAGACTAGGATATTTCTGATGTCACAGAAGATAATCCATTAGCCTTCTTATACTGCTTACCCATGGATGGGTCCTGGGTACAACAGGTTCAGGACGGAAACCCAGACATCGACACTCCAGCTCCTCCTGAGGGATGTCAAGACATCTCTAGGCCAGAGAGGATATATAATATCTCTAGCAAGTTATGGGTCTGGTCTGGGGGCTTCTTCTAGTGGGGTGTGGCTGGAAAGTGTCCCGAGGGAGGCATACTAATCATGTGCCTGAACTACCTCAATTGACCTTTCAATACAGAGGAGTGGTCTATAATCTGAATTTGCCTCAGTGGGATAAGATCTGCCCCTATCTCTAAGGATAAACATTGCCACCCTAACAAAGAAGCACATTTCAGTCGCTTGTTTCCACCATTTCAATCTTTTTGTCATGATCTATGTACTGTCATGACTATAGATGAAGGTTGAAACATAGATGGCCCAGAAAATTGAGAGCTTTGGCTTTTGACTCAACTTATACTTCACCATGACAGGCCAAAGCAACGCTCTTAATACTGAAAACAAGGCCACAATCAATTGATCCACCACCACTCTAGCCTACCATTACTTGTGAACAAGACTCCCTGATACCTGAACACCCCCATCTAAGGCAGAGGCTCATTCCTGGCTAGAGGGAGCATTTCACCTTTCTCCAGTTGAGAACCACAGTCTTGGACTTGAAAGAACAGACTAATCACTGCGGCTTCACACTCAGTTGCAAACTGCTCCTGTGGACATTGAAGGTCATTGCCTTAAGGTGCCAAAAGAAGCACATCTTCTGCAAAAAGCAGAGATGTGACACTGAAGTTCCCAAACCTGGCACCCTCCTCTGCATGATTGTGTCTTGAGATCCTGTCCATAAACCCCTTTAACAGGATCAGAGGCAAGCAACAGTCCTGATGGAGTCCAACCGAGAAGGATAACTCTATGAAAACTCATCAATAATACCAGCTTTAATGGGAATGCATTATTTCAGTAATAAATTTGGATAGGTGGAGCAATTAAAGAAGAAGAGAGGTTGCTAAAAATTAGTAAACAAATAAAACTTCTTAACACAGTATCTATACAGATTGGAAGCTAAACATTTAAAATTATCCATATGAATAAGTTAACAGCTTAAATGTAGATACAAAGTAAAACTATGGTGGCTATGCAGTGTGAAAACATATATAGAGAAAAAAAGTATTGATAAAATGAAAATACGGAAAATAGTTACATTAATATTTTTACTGTTTCATTCCGGACATGTTAAGGCCACATTTGCAAACACCAAAGCACATTCTATGTGGACAACTCCTCTGCCTTAATAAATCTGTGGCTGATTGATTGACAAGGAAAACGACATGGTAGAAGGTGCAGATTGTTATTAGGGGTGTTAGGGTATATGCTCATAGGGGGATGAGGGAAGGAGGCCAGCTAAACTGTCCAGGGAAAGTTTTGGTTATACAAAACAGATTTACTAAGTGAGGTACAAAACATTTTCATGTCGCCTCAAATGGGATCCCCCTCCCTAATACGTTATTCTGATGCTGTGGTTATGCAATCAGCAGGTGCTCTAGACTGTTAAGGTTTGTCTATGCATTTATTTGAGATTTTAATATTAACAAGTTGGTGCACCAAGTTATATGTAATCCATATATATAAATTTTAAACATGCACATTCATGCTCAATCACAGGCAAAAACTCACCTTCAGTAGGTGATGTTTTCAATCTTGTGCACAGTCCTTCTACTCCTCCATAGTCCTCTTGGAGCTTGGCCACCGCCTCCGTGCTACGCAGCTCCATCAACGAGCGCAGCTCCATGAGCGAGCAGCCAAAGCCTGCTGCATGGTTGCCCTCATTTCTTTGGTTCTTGGCATAAAAATCGCTATTGGACATATCCCCCATGATGTCAGCTAATCAAGTCAGTTATGTTAGTGTTTGTTATTGCTTAAAGAACAAAAATAATTGCTTAACAGAGCCTAGGCTCATTGAAAAAAAGGATCCAAAATTGCAGGCAAAAGCAGGCAACACTGACCCAAAAAAAGGGAGAAAAATACCTCTTGTGGCTTTAAGAAGGCAGTTAAAAAGAGCAAAAAATGTTGAAAACATCCAAAGGATAAATGGATGAGCAGCCTTCGTTTCAGGAGAGATGGATTTCAACAGACCGAAAACCATCCATTAGAAGAAACGGAAAAGGAGAGAGAAATGAAGCAGGGGGAGAAGATGGGGTGAAAAATCACAAGTGGGGAGCATCCAGGTAAGCACTGGACAGCCCCAGTGGTTAGGTCCTGAGAAGGGCGATAATGGTACTTTTAAGTCCTGTAGGTCTCAGGCTCACCACGGCTGCAGTCCAGACCCACTCCATGTGTGGCTTCCCATTGCTGCTATTCCGCTCGTGCGTCCGTTGCCTCTCTGCCTCTACATGGTGGTCTTCCCCATTACTGCTACAGGAAAAGAAAACGAGAGAGGGAGAAAAAAAATCAATAGATGAATTTGGAGAAGTGAAGGAAGAGCAGGGAGAAACACGGAGAGCACAGGAATGAGCGCTGCGTTCTCAGGGCAGGGGTGAATGCAGCAGTAGATGGTGCACAGCTGAAGGACAGACTCTCCTGGCTGCTGCAGTAACTGTGCCTCTGCTGTCTCTATCTACTGCTGCTGGTGCTACTGGTGCTGCTAACCTCATTCTGAATACACGCACTGACAGAGAGCGAGCGAGGACATAAAAGAAAAAGAGGGATGAGGCTGGTTCTTTCTGGTGCAGAGGAGAGGAGTTGTGCACGAGTGGGAGGCTGGGACTGCTCTTACGACAGAGCAGAGAAGCAGAACGTAACACTGCGCTGTCACAGGGAGGATGGGCTGAGCTATAAACCCAGCACTGCTATCTCACCAGTAAGTAAGCTGCTGCTGCAGTCTACACTAAATGACCTCTTCTGTGTAGTCATTCTATCTCAGTGACACATTCTCCTTTATTTGATGTCTTGTCCTCTGCATTAAGTATTTTACTTCAGCTGTCATGCTTTTGTTTCTTACATTTATACTTTTATCAAAAATGAAAAAGTAACAACATTCTACTGAACAAAGATAATTTGAAGTCTGCCATCTGTTTACATCAACAATACATTTTTTCATGCTTGAGTTTTTATAGAAAATGTAAACTTCCTAAAATTAAGACAGCCAGTAATTACCAGTAAAAGATTTTTTTATGAAGGGGTTAAGCTGATATTCTAGTAAGCATTTTTAGTAGTAGAACAAGCAAACATCTAACTCTAAGTTCATAATATAAAAAAGTGCCCACATGCTGTGATGTACCTCACTAATATGTTAATTGCTTATTTTTTAACAGCAAAAACTATTTCACCAAAACACTTGCAGATTTGAACAAAAGAAAAAGGACGGCTTTTTGATTTCTCATTTGTTGTCCCACATTCCAACCTTTATCATACCAGACACATAATATAATACAGTGTAATAAAATGTTCCGTAAGTGTGAGAGAGAGTGTGAATGGTTGTCTGTCTCAGTCGTCCTGGAATGGACTAGCAACCTATTCGGGGTGTACTCTGCCTGTAACACAGTGAAGGCTGGCGACAAGACACCAGCTTCCTGCAATCTGAAAACAAGTAAAAATTGATGGATGGATGTACAGATGGCACTAAAATGCAAATGATTTACATATGTGCAATCACTTTTAATCAGTGACATCAGTGACTCATCCTGTGGCCACACTAATCAAGTCTCCACTTGATAGTTCAGAGGTTCATTATTAATACCATCCAAAGTAAACCTTTGCCTCACAGTTGCCCTTTATCACAACCCACCCACACAGAGGGGAACCTGGAATCAAAGCACCCAGTTTTGTATTTGGCTGAATCCTGCAGAGTCTGCAGTGTCTTTCCATCATATGTAAATAGTTCTTTTGTGAGGCTCTCTAATAACCACTATGCTGCCATGCCACCAAACATTTGGCATATTTCAATAAGAAATCAGACTAAATCGTAAAGTAGGCTAAACTGATGCTGAGGAAATAAAACATTGCTCAATATTATAGACTGTGGTGTCATTACATCCATATCAGACATGTCTGCTGATAACACTAAAAGCTAGGTGAGAAATATGCATGGCTTTCTGATTTTAGAGAAGTTGCATTAATAAATGTATTTAATAACAAAAAACAAATATTTCACTTGAACAATATGTAGAAGGAATAACCACTAAAAACTGAAGGTGACTTTATTTTTACTGTGATTGTATAATGTTTCTAGGGTAATATGTCTGTTGTAGTGTTGTCATCACAAAACTACAGCTATTCGTGGCAATTTTGTCATAAACCATTTATATTACTAAGGTTGCTGAATATTTATAGCTAGGTGTAACTAATACATTTGGCAGAGTCTAAACATGGGAACAGCAACTCCACTGTTGGGTATGTTCACCTCATGAATCATCACCCCTTTAAAATGTAGGACAGTTAAGTGAAAAACCAGCCTAGTTTCGGGCTTTTCACATCTGACTCTGCTCCAAGTTTGTAAAACCACTGTTTTCCTATGGTATTTTATTGCACTCTACAACATGAGAAAAATAAATAGGCCTGATAACTTCTTTAAAAACCTATGACATATCTAATTTAAAGTACTTTTGAGTATCTTGATTAGATAGAAAGGCGCTATATAAGTACAGTCCATTTATATCTGGCAATTTGTTAAGTAGCAATAAAAGCAAGTAGTGGTCACAAGCAAATCAAGTAAAAAAAAAACTTAACTTTGGCCAGAAAAATTAAATCATCAAGGTTTCCAGGTGGTGTTATCAAGCATGATGACACGGATGGGACTAGTATAAGACATGAGTGCATATTTGAAAATAGTGGGGCATGACAAGATGCTGAGAGAATCTCAAAACAATTGAATATCTACAGGACAAAGCAATTTGCAGGTTTACAAGATGCTTTTCTGTCTGTTAATGAGCTTCAGTCCATTCAGTAGTTAAAAAGCTCAGCAGCTTTGACAATAATATACAACCCAACAATACTGCAAAAATTTTGTACAAAAGATGAAATTAGTTACTCAGAGTCCTAAATAAAGTCACTGTTTTTTGCCTTTGATTGTCATTCAATAGACTCATAATTAAAAGGATGTGTTCATGTTTGGTGTGTGTGGTGTGTTCATGTTTGGGATCATTTCCTAAATAATAAATGTCAGCAGAAAGCAGGACTGTCCAAGCCTCTATTATTTTATTATTATTATTTTTATTTATGATGCTGTTTCTTTCCTTTGCCTGATAGTACTCTATGCATGCAGCAAACATCTCTGTGTGTGTGTGTGCGTGCGTGCGTGTGTGTGTGTGAGAGAGAGAGAGAGAGAGAGAGAGAGAGAGAGAGAGAGAGAGAGAGGAAGAAAGAGGAGAGCAAGAGGGAGAGCAAGAGGGAGAGCGAGAGAGACAGACTACTGCTCACCTTTTTTCTTACAGCTGTGAGAAATAAAAACCAAACAAGGTTCTGTTTCTTTAGAAGCATTATCTGTCCAAACAGTTCATATTTTAACTACCAGAGCTGGAACGGCACACACGCACAGATTGTTTTGGGCACTGACAGAATACCTGAAAACAGATAATGCTAATGAAGAAAACTAAAATAAATAAGAAAATACATGCCAAAATGCCTTAAAGTTAATTTAATTAATTGATTAAATTAAGTTTGTTTTTAAGATAAAAAACTGGAACATCTTAATTCAGTTTTAGTGGCACAGCTTCAGAGACATTAAGGCATTTATAACTCAATACTTTTTCCCCTCCCTCTCCTCCCTGCATCTTTCTCTCTATCTCCCTCTCCTCCCTTCATCTTTCTCTCTCCCTCTCCTCCCTGCATCTCTCTCTCTCTCTCTCTCTCCCTCTCCTCCCTGCATCTTTCTCTCTCTCTCTCCCTCTCCTCCGTGCATCTCTCTCTCTCTCTCTCCCTCTCCTCCCTGCATCTTTCTCTCTCCCTCTCCTCCGTGCATCTCTCTCTCTCTCTCGCTCGTACTCAACCAGCAGACTTAAGAGGTTGAAAAAAACAACACCAGAGGGAAGGAAATCAGTCTAGCTGTCACTGAGACAAGGTTGAAACAAAACTAAGTTTTTGTTCAGATTGGTCTAACTCTGATGTGTTCATTCTTCCTGTAGAAAACTTAAAACCATTTTGTCTTATACAGTATGTTCAGTACGATGGAGCTTTAGGGCCACACTAAAAAAAATAATAAATTGCATTGCCACGCTAAGAAAAAAAATAAACGCCATAAAATTGTGAAAATAAAGTCATAGAATTATGAGAATAAAGTCGAATAAAGTCTTAATATTACGAGAATAAAGTCGTACGAGACTTTTTTCTTTTTACAGCTGTTGTTAATATTTTTTTCCACGAGTTGGATCCATGACGCGAACTGTCAATCAATCCAGTAGGTGTGTCAGCAAATGACCAATTCAAAACTAAATGAGTCATAACATTATCCAAACTCCGACACAATAAAGCAGGGTTTAGCGCATTTTAACTGTGGTAAAATTAAGAATGTTTGTTAAACTTTATTGTTATTGACGCTCTTACTCAAAACATGTTCCAATACTTCCACCTACTGTTGTGTTTTTGTATGCTGCTTCTGGGATGCATATACATGACGTTATTACGTCATGATTTGGGGTTTTGTTTCCATTTCAAAACGGTGCTCATTGAGAGAAACTGTGTAATCTATTAGTGCATCAGCATCAGATTATTATCAATATCAGGACTTTGAACCTGCTTACCGTAAAGTGGTACGTTCCAGCTCTCTGCAGGTAAGGAGCATTTGGCTTCTGATTGGTCATTTGATGACACGCCTACTGGACTGACTGACAGGTCGTGTCATGGATCCGGCTCGTGGAAGAAAAAAAATAACGACAGCTATAAAATAAAAGTCTCGTACGACTTTATTCTCATAATTCTACAACTTTATTCTTGTAATTTTATGGCTTTTAATTGTTGTTTTTTTCTTAGCAATGTCCATCCATCCATCCATTATCTTTACCCGCTTATTCCATTTTGGGTCACGGGGGTCGCTGGTGCCCATGTCCAGCAATCACTGTGCGAGGGGCGGGGTACACCCTGGACAGGTCGCAAGTCCATCACAGGGCCACATAGAGACAAACGAGACAAACAACCATTCACTCTCCCACTCACACCTAGGGACAATTTAGAGTTACCAATCAGCCAAACATGCATGTTTTTGGTCTGTGGGAGGAAACCGGAGTACCCGGAGAAAACCCACGCATGCACGGAGAGAACATGCAAACTCCACCCAGAAGGCCCCTGGACCGGGGTTTGAACCAAGGACCTGCTCGCTGAGAGGCAGCAGCTCTACCAGTTGCGCCACCGTGCTGCCCTCTTAGCAATGTATTTTTATTTATTTTTTTTATTTTTTTTGCGTGGTCCTAAAGCTCTGTTGTAGTTCAGAGATAGTAGCTATGTTTACATGTGCAAAATTCTTTGACCGGATTGAAATATATTTGGATATAGTAATCCAAATGTCTCGTTTACATGGGCACAATCTGTTAATAATGAGCGTTTACATGCAGCAGGCTTTTATTTTGAATATAAGTACTGACATGCGCAAAGTGGTAAACTTTCCTTTAAAAAAAAAAAAAAACATAGAAGTTCTACTTCCATTTTACTTCTGTGATGAACGTAAACAAACCTGAGCACCCAAAATGGACCCGTGACAGGTTTTAATGACGATGGAGATGTTACTGCACTCCCTGATTGAGATACAGGTAATACAGGTCATTTTGAGCTCTTTCAACGTTTCTAGTAGAAATGTATCGATCACTGACCAATTTTGCTTCCCCGACATATTAGCATCTAGCCAGGCGGAAATACGTGAGCTTGACAGGTCGCACATGCTCAGTCAGGTCAGTTTTCCACAATCTGAGTAAAATGATCTGATTACGTGTTTACATGCACATCGTTCGGATTATGAATCAGCATTAACCACCCCTCTCATTTGGATTACAAATTCATTCGGATTGAGCTGAATCAACAAAAAATAATATGAATGGGGAGTTTACATGACGCATTTTTATTCCGAATGGCCATTTAATCCGATTACTTATGTCCATGTAAACATAGCTAGTAAAGATTAGTGAAGTCTGCAAAATAAAGTGTTAATACAAAGTTTATGTTAGCTAAAATCTAAACTGAGAGCACCCAAACCCAATGTAACAGAGCCACCTGAGTCCTAATAGTCACAGACTGTCCACCAATGCATCTGGAAAACCTTTTTATTTATCTCGCTTTTTTAATGGCACACACGCTTTTATAGTGAACATAAAAATCTTTAACTTAGAGTGTTTAAAGAGCGCATGACATAAAAGTAAAAAAAAATATTTCTTTAAACTTTAAGTAATGTAAAATTTAGCATTTTAAAGTAAAAACAAAGAGCTTATGAAAAGTATGTCAAAATACAGTGTTTATGCTTACAACAAAATAATAAAAAGTAGTTTTATTTTCTCTTTTGACAGGTAAATAATAAATAGAAAGCCTCTGTAGTTTTACATATTTTATGATTTGATCTGTCTATTCATTTTTTTATTGCTTACTTGGGACCGGGTTGCAAAGACAGAATTCTGTGTAGAAATCATCAGACCTCTTTCTCACTAGCTGCTTCCTCCAGCTCATCAGGGATATATTGCTGAGTTCTCAAGTCAGCTGCAAGACCAGAGCTGTAAAATAAGGTTTCTCTATGACCAGTTTCAGCAGCTGCATATGTTCTACATATAAACCCTGAAAAGTTTGGAGTTGTTCTATTATATATGTTATTTTATCTAAAGGGTCAAAACTCAAGTTTTATATATTCTATTTGTATGTTACCTAACGTTTTTGCTTCAGTGTTCAAAACTGTTATGTTGTCCACCCAATATCTATTATTATTATTATTTTTGTTTGTCAGTATCTGACTCAAATTCTCCTGCTGTGCCATCCTTCTGCCTGCCCACCTGCATATGTGCCAGTACATACTGTATGCATAATTGTTAGATTGCTCCTCATGATTTGACAGTGAGTAATGAGCAACATCTGAACAAACATTCAAAGAGAAAGTGTGTTTTGCTATAATTAACAGCTTTTCACCTGAACTGTAATGCACACTTAATGGACATAATGAACTCAGTCACCATATGCGATCCACATTGAAATGAGAAGTTCTGTAGACAGATGCTAACACCATCTGACCATCACACTATTGTGTTTACCCAATGGAAAGTTCTAACAAAAAGCACAAATGAATAAGACTGTAATGCAAAGAAAGTTATTATTGTAGCATTACAATACCTTTATTTTGGGCTACTTCTGGGTGGCAGTGGGGGGAGGAGGTTGGTTAGATTTTTGCTTAGTCAGCCATTCATTTAAAAGCCATTATTCTACCAATGCATCCATATGTATTCTGTACTTGCATTTTCCTGTTTAAGGTCATGGGGCAGCTGGAAGACATCCCAGCAGTCAATAGGCAAGAGTTGATGCACACCCAGGAGAGGATATAGGTATATTTTAAGGTATTTATCCACATTGAAATAAATTTCAAACAGATCCTTTTGCATTAGTGTTGTGTGAATAAAAATTATATTTATGAATAATTATTTATAAAGTCACAACATAGCAATCTATTTATTTCATAGTCTTTACTTAGGTGAATCCCCTCAGCTAAACTTCAAAAGGTGTTGAAGATGTTAAATGTTTAAAAAATTGGGTTTAGAAATATCTGCTTTGGTTAAACTTTAAAAATATTTAATGAAAAACAATATCAGATTTTAAACTGCAAAGTGCATTAATCCTTGAAATAATATTTACAGTTCATTTTATTTCTCACTGGATAAATTATGTTGTATATACTAGTTTATTTTATCTCCAAAGTTGGGTTTCTTAGTTTAATGCATTGTGGGGTTTTTTTTACTATTATTTTGTCAACACTCTGTGTAAAAAAAAAAAATTTTTTTTAATTATTCATAAAACTACATTTTTATTTTTGTTTATTTCCAGCTAATTTAAAGTTCCTGTGAGACCCATTAATGAATGGTTTTCTCTCCACCACAAGCCATGTGAATGTTGCACATCATGCATCTGTCTCTAAATGCCCTTGAACATAATGAAGCAGAGCTGAAGTCTACTGCACCGTCACACTGGCAGTACGGGCATACAGCCCCCCCTGTCGGTGACAAAAAACAGTGCAGATTTATCATCACACCCACATTATTCACTCTGTAACAAAATTTGACGTGAAAAAGGCTCAAAGGATTAGGCTATGACATCAGACATTTAAAAGAATTTTAGGAAGTAACTGTGCTGGAGAAACAGACTGCTCTAAAAACACTTTTCTGTTAAAATAAATATGAATTAATGAATATTCACAAGGATTTGTATATGTAAAGATTTACAGTATAGGTTAAGATGAGTATAATTTTGACATTTAAAAAGTTCCTATTTAAAACATATTTGTGGTTGAACAAAGCAGTTTGGGCATTCTGCTGTGTTTGATAGTTACTCTCCATTTTCTGGATCTGATATTAAACCACTTATCCTTGTTAAACTGGGTGTATTAAAAACAGTCTCTGACTGATGATAAATTTCATTCATTCAACCTTTGTTTATACAAATTAGTCTCATTGCATCTCGAGGACATATTTACAAGAGAGACCTGTGAAATAAAACAAGAGAATAAAAGCTTTGAAAACTCAAAATATAAATTATTTTGTTATGACTGCCATTTTTACCAGTCAAATTTTGTTCTTTAGCATTTTTGTTTATTAAGAAATCTGGAAACAGAGAAATTATGTTCTTTAGGAACTTAAAAACAAAATCTAATGAAATAAAGAATACCTTAAGATGCGTCTCATAATCAAATAGACCATTTGTATTTTTTCACAGCCAATTCTTCAGGTAAATTTATCTAAAGTTATCCTAAATAATGAAAAAAATACTAAAGTCATGTTGCAATAACCCTTTTCTGTTTCTGTTGATTGACTGTTTTCCAATAATGACAAACATTAATGACTGAATCCTTCTTATTGCAATCAATCTGCCTCAAACTGTTACAAAGTTTTAAAGAATTACATTTAAAAAACTGTATTCAAATTAATTAAAAAATAAAACATGCTGCTGATCTCATGCTGCTGACTATCTCATGCTGCTGTATTCATTCATATGCATCTGTTCACCACAGACTCATGTTCGGGCTGCTGTTGATACACTATATTGTTTTACATTATTAGTGACTTGTCACGTTTTCTGCTCTGCCTGCCATAATTCCTGTTCATGTTAGTTTGTTTCATCTCAGCTCCTGTCAACCTGCACCTCAGTCTGCTCATGTAACCACGCCCAATCAGCTGAGGCGCCGCAATCAGCCCTCATGCAGCTCACCTGTTGTCACCTGTACTTAAACCCCACAGCCACACTACGCGGTGTCAGATTATTGAAAGCCTCACAGTGAGTAAATGTACATCGTGCATGCCAGTTTCGTTTGTCTTCCTAGTTCTGACTTCATGCCTGTCTTACGATTACCCATCTTGCTCGTCCCCTGCTTGCTTTGGATTATCTACAGTACTCTGATCATGGTAACAACCTCTGCCTTCACTAAAACGACCATGTCTACCTGATCACGATTCAAGTCTGGTTTTGGATTTCTGATCCCCTGTGCATGACCCTCGCCTTCCTGTCTCTTCAGATTGTGCTGGCCCAAGGACTCAGACCTCCACCAGAAGCAGTTTATCAATAAATCTTTTAAACCTTCCTGTTGTCTGTGATCTGGTTCAAATCCCTAAACCCGGTTCTTGTCATGACTAGCATATATCTTAGATCTGTTAGTGTATCATTTGGCGTTCGTTTAGCGTATATTAGATCCCTTTATACGGATTCTTTTAATACAGTAGTCCATTGCTACTTCGCAGTTCGTTTTTCACGGATTCGCTATATCGCAGTATTTCAATGTAAGATTGAACATGACGCAATTGGCTGATTTGTTTGAGCCATGGATTGTTTAAAATGTATTTTAAATAATTTTGCACCATGTATGAAGCCCACAAGTGCAGGGGAAATCTCTCTCCTGCAGCTGATCTCCTTCTCTGCCACACACGCATTCCTCCTGCATCGGCTTTGTGAAAGGTTAACCCTTTGCTGTCCAGATGCACCAATCGACTTTTGGCTTCCAACTTAAAATTCAAAGTATGTCACATCGTAAAATTGTCAATCACACTATAAGTGTTAAAGTTTTAATTATTTTAGAATGTCTATGTTCAGTTTTAGTGTAAAAGTATATTTCTGCTCCATGTTGCTGCTGCGTGAAGGTTGCTGTCCTGCTTCTTCCCAATTTAAATACTGTAACATTTTGAATAATCCATGCTGCATGAATTGTTTGAGGGAGATTGGGAGTAACGGGTGATGAATCTGATTAGTCTGGCACATGTCATGACAGTTTCCTGAACTTGAACTACTTTATCCCTACTTAGTGGTTTTTCACCTATCACAGGTGGGCGTGGGCTCTAACACCCGCAGTAGGCGAGGGACCACTGTACTTTGTATTTTTGCTATTGTTGGATGTAACTGGGACCCCGAGTACACAATTTTGTTCCAACTTGAACATGAAAAGATACACTCTTATACAGACTACATAAGCAAATTTGACAAATTTGTTTTTAAGCAGTGACACTTGCATGACTGTCGTGCTTTGTATACTCATTTCAATAAGTAAAATGGTAAATGGACTGTACTTGTATAGCGCCTTTTTATCTTATCAAGATAATGCAAGATCTTTACACTACAATCTGTGCTCTCATTTACCCATTCATACAGCACTCCCTAGATCTCTACAAAGTTAACTGAACAAATCATTCTAAAGAGACTAATCAGTGCTTTATCACATTCATACACCAACGGGACACACATCAAAGGCAATGAGGGGTTCAGTGTCTTGCCCAGGGACACTTCGGCATGTGACTGCTGGTGGATTCAAACCCCCAACTCTTGCATTGGAGGATGACTGCTCTAACCACTCAGCCACAGCTGCCCTTCTTTATGTTAAGTACGTTTTAGTTTAGTAAAATGGTATACAAGAAACCAAGACATCTACTAAAATAAACTGTGAGAAAGACATTACTGTTTCCATGTGCTTTTTCTCTCTTCGAACATCTCCTTCCCTCCTGTGTGTCTGCTTGCTTCTTTGCCTGCAGTGGGTTGTTATATAATGTTGAAGCCTTCCTACAGGGGAACATTTGAAGTCTGCTTGGATTGAGTGGGGGTTGATAAGTAAAAGTAAGGAACTGGCCTCTGTAAACAAGCTTCATAATGATGACACCCATTGGGCAAAAGTAACAAGTGCAACAGCAGTAAAACATCTGGATGTAGCAATACATTGTGTTGTTACTGTGAAATTGGGAGTCATTAGTTCTAGCACAAAAATAAAAGAATTGATTTTTCACTTAAAGTTGGGCCTAAAAAGGTGTACTAAAAATAGAAGTCAACATTTAATTTATTTGTCTACAGACATATAAGGAGTGAATGCCATGGTATAATAATAGCACTATGCATGCAAAATGGAGGAGTTTATAAAAACTTTACTGGTGATCAATATATACCAAACTGCAATCATCTTGTGAATTAGCTCCAATTGCACATGATCACAACAAGAACTCCGGGGAAACAGTCAAAACTCAGTCAGAGTCTGTTGAAATACAACATATAATTTAGGGCATTCCTAATTTATTTACATGCAAAAGTGCACTCTTCAGGCTTCTAATGCATGTGTACTGGATGTGTTGGTCATATAGAAAGTGCTATAACTATTATGTTTGTAAGGCACTTGTTTATTGATTAATTAACTTATGTGCATTCTGTTTGCTCATTCATTTTTCTACACATGATGACAAGGTCACTAGAAGGTAGATCAAAAAAACGTTGTGGCTCTATCCTTGCTCCAGATCAGTCTAAAGCAGTCATGAGGGAGTTTTTGATCTAATTAAATTCAATGCATGAAAGCTAAGTGTGCAAGTGGGAGCTAAAACCAAGAGAGGATAGTAGAGAAATAGAGAGGAGGAAACAGAAAAACATTTTAAGTCAACTGAATGTAACGACTGTTATTTGAATTTTAGCCACCATTCAAAGAGATTTGTATATATATATATATATATATATATATATATATATATCACTTGCTCTCTATGCTTTCATGCATTGACTTTAATTACAAGCAATTTTTTTTTTTTTTTTTTTTTTTTTTTTTCTCTACTATCCTCTCTTGGTTTTAGCTCCCACTTGCACACTTAG
>NC_056504.1:32992937-33036890 GCF_014905685.2 Nematolebias whitei
AAAAGAAACGTTTCGCCCCTCATCCAAGAGGCTTCGTCAGTCTTTGTCATTCACACCACATGTGGTGTATGTGGTGGAACGAAATTGTGTACACAGGGTCCCAGTTACATCAAACATCCATCCATCCATCCATCCATTTTCTTTTACCCGTTTGTTCCATTTTGGGTCACGGGGGTCGCTGGTGCCCATGTCCAGCAATCACTGTGCGAGGGGCGGGGTACACCCTGGACGGGTCGCAAGTCCATCACAGGGCCACATAGAGACAAACGAGACAAACAATCATTCACTCTCTCACTCACACCTAGGGACAATTTTAGAGTTACCAATCAGCCTAACATGCATGTTTTTGGTCTGTGGGAGGAAACCGGAGCACCCGGAGAAAACCCACGCATGCACGGAGAGAACATGCAAACTCCACCCAGAAAGGCCCCTGGACCTTACATCAAACAAAAGTTTTAAAATGTGTGTAAAAGAAAAAGAGTAATAAGATCTAACATATGAACTAAGAAAAACGTTAACTAAAAATACACTAAACACTAGTAGCATAAAAACAATAAGCCGAAGAGCAGCATGAACATTCAGTTCAAATTCAAAATTCAAAAATACTTTATTAATCCCAAAGGGAAATTATTTGTCGTAACTCGTTATTCTCATTTCATTAAGATATGTTATAGATGCTGATGGCTGTACAGGAAGGATCTCTTGTAAAGGTCCATCCCACAGTGGATCCTAAGAAACTGGCTGCAGATGCTGCCCAGACTCGGTTGGCCTCTTGGTTCCCCCGGGCTGTAGGACCGCTCGAATGCCGGGCAGAACTCCTCCCAGAGCGATGTCCACTCCTCCCAGCAGCCTGCTGAGCTCCTCTTTGCTGCGGACAGCCAACTGTAGGTGTCGAGGGACGATCCCTTCCTTCCACTGTCACGAGCTGTGTTTCCTGCTAGTTCCAGGGTCTCAGTGGTCAGGCACTCGAGCACAGCTGGCAGGTAGATGAGAATGCATCCACAGAACATCCTTTTCAACTCATTTGAGATTTGGGGCTATAGTTGAGATATTATTTGAGCTTTTGAGATGTTATTTAGCTGCTGTTGTTTGTAGAAAACTGCCTTGTTGCCATGGTTATGCATCATAACAAATGTCCCAAACTAAAAAAGTTTCAGTAAAAATCCTTCCAGCTGCACAGCATCCGATACCAGAGGAAACAATCGTCCAAAAAAGGTGATTTACATCCAGAAAAAGAGGAATTAAAGTTTCCAAAAGCAAAATCTCAGAATGAAAGTAACAGAGCTGCTCCAACATGCAGCCACCTTGAGCGGCGCAATTCTGGAATGAGCAGACAAGTACGAATGAACACAGCAACACAAAATAGATCCGCAGTAAGATCTATATGGACTAAGAAAAATGTTCACTAAAAACACACTAAGCACTACTAGTGCTTAGTGTGTTTTTAGTTGTTTTTCTCAGTCACTTTAGAAGCTACACTCTTTCTCACTCATTCTCACTCATTCATTCACTTTATTCATACTCAAATTTATAAACTAAAGGGAAAAGAAGTGGGGTAAAAGAGAAATGGCACTCTCTGGATTTTCTCACTGTCTTGGTGCAGTGGAGCTGATGTTTGAGGTCACATTCTCAGACACAATGGACAACCAATTCCTTATGACAGTCTGTCTAAGAAAGTGGCTGAATGGCTGAACGATTGAATAAGTGCACAGACAATTTGGTGGGTAGGCAAAAGACTAACAAAAGTTGTTTGAACAATTAACTTTTCTGCACTCTAAATACAGGATTGTACACACCTACTAAGAGGCTGTCAGTTTATGTGAGTGATTAGTTATTTAATCAAACAACAAGCCATTAAACCTGTCAATCTCTTATCCTGACAATCAGAAAATCTTTTAGACAAGAGTGAAAATGACTAACCAGCAAATGACATGACCACTTTATTGCCCACTTACTCTAATCGTCCACAAAGCCAGGCAGCCAGACATGAAAAGCTGACAGCAAACAGATCAAGGAAGAGATGTGATAATGTTCCTAATTAATTCAGTCAACATGCTAGATAGTTAGTTGGCCTATGCAGTGATAACAACAAACATACATGATATGATACAGCAGCAAAATCTACTGCTTTGCCAGAACCAGTCAGTAAGTGTGACATTAGGAGAGACCATGCTGCTAATAGATGATCTGAATAAAACATCTTCATCGAGGGAAAAGACACAAGAAAGGTATTAAGACTTTTCAAAAATAAAAAAACCCTTCAAAAAAGATCTTAAAAAGTAGAACATAGCTTGGATAACACAATCATCTAGCATATCACAAACACTATCACTATCATAATCATATCACTATCACTAGTAGTAAAAAAAATCCATGAATCCTTGAATCTGCTACTGGTGCATATAGAGTAGCAACACTATGGATCATGCATATGTAGACAAATCATGAGCACATCACCCATCAGTTTACCTTCCTTTCTTACTTTCTCCTGAACTACACCAGAAAAAGTTAGATGATTACCTACCGGTACTGTATTTTCAGTGTTCACCATACTCACACAGAACAGCATGTACAAATCAAAGCCTCCTGACATGCAAGTGTTTCTAAGCCAACAAAATCAACAGCAAAAGATGGAACCAGCTGACGCACGCAAGCTCCTGATTGGCATGTTACACAAAGAAAAGCTATACTTACATAGCACAAAGGATATCACCATCAGCACGATAATACAAATATCATTCCACCTAAAAATGATGTGATGGCACATGGAGCAGGGCATTGGCCACCACAACAGTGCGCTGCATATGTGTGTGTGTGTGTGTGTGTGTGCGTGCGTGTGTGTGTGCGTGCGTGTGTGCGTGCGTGCGCGCATGCATGTGCGAGTGTGTGAGTGAGTGATTGAGTGAGTGTAGGTGTGCGTGTGTGTGTGGAGACAAGCCAAGCTGCACTCTCACTGTTACTGCCTCAGCTGGGGCTGTCTCGATGCACAGCCTGTACCATGTCGGTAGCCAGCAGGGGTGGGTGAGTACAGTATTGCTGTATGTGCCCGTGTGTGTGTGTGGGGGGGGGGGGGAGTACTGCATAGCAGAGAGGGTGTTATTCACCTCACAACACTTTTCCCTGACTGAAAAGTGGGATCAAGATTGACATATTGAAAGATAAATGAGACGCTAATTGCCATGGAAAGAAGGATGGTAAAAAACACAAATAAGCAAAGATAAAAAAAAGAACAGTTATGAATGTGAACACAATTATTTGCATTGCTGTTTTTCTCTGGCTCCATCTTATCCCCTCTTCTTTATATTTTAAGTCTAAAAGCAAAGCAGAAGGTCCAGCAGAGATGTGTATGCAACCAAATTGCAGACTTAACTAGAGTATGAAATGTGAAGGAAAAAAATGTGTGTGGGGGGGGGGGGGGGGGGGGGATATAAAGGGGAAAAAAATAAAAGTGTTAGGAGCAACTGAAATGAAAGAGGCAAAAGAGATAAGTAGAAAAAAAATTAAGATGTTAAAGAACATTTTTTTGACATAAAGTATTTAACCAAAATGGAAATATGGAGGTAGAAAAGCAGATAGTCAATGATCAAAAAAACAAAACTGTGCAGAGGAGGAGTGGTAGCTTTCAAGGACAGTAGCATTCTCATCAGACTCATTCTTGTGTTCACCAGATTGGAATTCCCGCACAACACACTCAAAGCAGCATTCAACACACCCGGGTAAACATGATGACAGCAGTACATAACTCCTCTGTGTACCTTTGTGAGTGTGTGACTAGCTTGGCCATCACTCATACACATACGCACACCTGTTCTGCCCTTACCAGGCATCTGGCTTTCCCAAAAAAACAGCCATAACATGAGAGGATAACAGCTCTGTGTCATATTGCCATTATGTCACTATCACACATCTCATTGTGTCACAGCCTGCAGAGAAAGAAGGGCAGAAGGGGAGTGAGTCTCAAAATGCTTCCCCTCTCTAATCCACAATTTTGCTATTTCTCTTTAATTTCTCCATAATATTTTTCTTTCTCTCTAAATGTAGTGTGCTCTCTCTCTCTCTCTCTCTCTCTCTCTCTCTCTCTCTCACACACACACACACACACACACAATGCATCTCTCAACTGTGGTTTCAATGGTTTATTACATACTTATAAATAATAATTTCAGGTTATTCCCTATATGAAAACATGTCTCATTTTTCACTGTTTTAACAACTTGGCCCAGTTGAGACAGAATTCATGTTTGGCTGTCTGACAGGTTTTGAATCTGAAAATGAAATGTTCAGCAGAATACTGACATTAAAGAGGTAAGAGTAGATGCTTCTTCAAAAAAAAAAAAAAGAAAGAAAGAAATATGCTACAGCTTATGTATGCCAAGGTATCTGGCTTGATTTGCTTAGCAAGCTTGAACAAGTTCACAAGTATCACACTGTGTATGATACTGATCTCATTTGCTACTTTATATGCACATTTTTCAATTACAGAACAAAATTCCTATAAAAAGTAACACAAAAAATAATGAAACATTTGTCAATTAATATTTATGATAATGTTGCTGTTTTGAGTTTTTTGGGTTTTTTTTACATGTATATGTATCAACAAAACATCAGTACATTACAGCTTAAAGCAAGTTAGAAGTTAATCAGTTGTGGATGCATGTCCAATTTAAGAGATAAACCAATTAATCAAACAACTGATTTTAATCAGCCAATACTGGCCACTTGTTTTTTTTTAAACGCTATTGGCCATACCAGTGCATAACTAATCAATAACCAAGTAAGAAAATAAGCGTGTTGCAGTAGCAGCTACAAGCAGCTCCCTGTAGCTCAAAATTGATTTTTTTTTTACTGAGAATGTTTTCTGTATATTTTTAAATATACTGTATATTTATGTTAAGTAATCATTGTTATATAAAATATAAAAACTGTGATGAGTCGTTTAATCGTGATGAGTATTTACAGGGGCAGCACGGTGGCGCAACTGGTAGAGCTGCTGCCTCTCAGCGAGCAGGTCCTTGGTTCAAACCCCGGTTCAGGGGCCTTTCTGGGTGGAGTTTGCATGTTCTCTCCGTGCATGCGTGGGTTTTCTCCGGGTACTCCGGTTTCCTCCCACAGACCAAAAACATGCATGTTAGGCTGATTGGTAACTCTAAATTGTCCCTAGGTGTGAGTGAGAGAGTGAATGGTTGTTTGTCTCGTTTGTCTCTATGTGGCCCTGTGATGGACTTGCGACCCGTCCAGGGTGTACCCCGCCCCTCGCACAGTGATTGCTGGACATGGGCACCAGCGACCCCCGTGACCCAAAATGGAACAAGCGGGTAAAGAAAATGGATGGATGGATGGAGTATTTACAGATTATTGTTCTCAGCTGAAACTAATGCTTAACACTGATTCTAAACACTAAATGTGCAATATCTTTTTTTAAACTTTGCCTATAACTATTGGAGTCAACATGTCTGTTAGCAAAATAGCCCATGCACTACTGGATAGATTTTACCAAAATTTCTGAAAACAGCTGGGCTAGAAGTTGACAGATATGAGTTTTTCTATTCTGTATTTCACATATATTAAGAAAGTAATGTGGAGGAAGGTGAAAGTCACACATACTTTGAGCAGTCAACAGTTACAGTCAACACTGTTAGCAAAAGATCTCGTGAACCATTCAATGAATTTTAATGGAACTTTCAGAAAACAATTATTGGATGTGTATTAACTGACTGACATTTAGAGTTAACACAATTCACAATGCTATTATTTTTGTGTTGGCAAAACTGTAGCCGTTTTGGCAACACATAAATGACTATAACACATACTCGGTGCATGAACTCATCTTGCAAGATATGGCTGTGGTGGCCATCTTGAATTCAAACTGTTGTTCAACTACCATATTTTTTGACTATAAGGCACACTTAAAAGCCTTTGTCTCAAAAATCAACAGTGAGCCTTATAATTTGGTGCATCTTATGTATTAATTCTGGTTGTGCTTACTGACCTCGAACCGATTTTATGTGGTACACGGCGCTCGAAAATCTGTCAAAATGGTTTAGTTTTGCTTAATGAACCTTATAATCCGGTGGGCCTTGTGTATGAAAACAGACCCGTTCATTGATATTGCACTTTATAATCTGGTGAATCTTATAGTCTGAAAAATACGGTATGTGTTCCTTCAAAGAATGCTAGGGCTTTAGTTTGTGTTTGTGTTGAACTGGAAAACTGTCCAGGGTGGACCCTGTTTGCCTGTTGACCGTTAAGGACAAGATCTTCAAAGTCCTTAACAAGCTATAGCATGTTCAGAAAATAAGTGTGACACTAGAACATAACTATATTGTAATAAACAGAAAGGGGTTCAACTTTCCAGGCTCGAGATACATTTTTAAATAAGTTTGATTAAATTTGGTGTTGGTTTTTGTTTCCTGCTTTAGTTTTATGAAGACCAAGTGAAGTGAAGAGAGAAAAAGAGAGAGACTGGAAGCAGTGATGGGGATCAGAACAGCCCCTGAATATCAATGCAGCATGTCTAAGAAAATTCTGGGACGCAGTGCACCAAAAACAAGGAACCTGAGAAACAGAACACAAGAGCACAGTAGGATCACAGACAGCCCGAGTTCAAGTACCAATTATTCATAGATAGTATCTAATTCAAACTAACATCAATGTACTCTAACCACATGAATTCCTGCACAACTTTATTTGTAAAATTGTTTATTTTAAGTCAGAATACAAGAAAAAGTTTGTGCACACACCACATTAACATGATCTTTTAGCTTCTTCTCATATAAATACAACAATTTGAATCAGGTACAGCAGGCATGCTTCAAACTACAGACAACACACATTATTTTGGCCTGAAAGGATTTACGTGACAGATTCTATTTAAAAAATAATCATTAAAAAGTCTATTAAAACACTTGTACAATCTTCTTTTTCATCTTCTATTTCCCTTCCATCAAATCTCAATTTTCTTCCAAAAGGGATCTGTTAACCTATTAAATGCTATATTTACCTCAGGTCAATCCCATATCCTTGTTAGTACCCACCAGCCAATAACCATTAGCCTCCTCATTAATTGCGGAAGCCTTGTACCCTCTCTGGAGTGCTGTAGTAAAATGAGACTGCAGTGTACTTATGTGAGGGCATGCGCACAAGCAAAGAAATGATTCCAAAAGATGCAGTTACAGTATCAGTCCAAGAATGAAACAGAGGGTGCACGCTACAGCCACTAACATTACCAGATTAACCTCTGGGGCATAAGTGGGGCTCCGGGTTTGGGGCCAGTGTGTTTGGTCCAACAAATACCAGACTAGACTAACTGTAGTTTGATTTAGTTTCAGTATTTAATTCAGTTTATTTATATAGCGCCAAATCACAACAAAGTTGTCTCAGGGCACGTATGGAAAGTAGAGTTTACCTGAGAGATATAAAAGGAAAACAGTGTCTAAAAACAAAGTTCAGAATCCTCAATGAAAAAAGATTAAAGAGAAAAGGTGGTAGCTACATGCTCTGATCATGTTTATTAAACAGTCCTAGATTAATTTTTGGTAGTTGCTGTTATGAATGCTTAAGGCACAGTTTTAAGTTTAATAAATCCCGTATCCTTGATAATTTAATGTCCATTTAGATGTTTAAAATCTTAATCAAAAATGTGATAACAAATTAGCATTCAGATAACAAAAACACAATTGTCTGTGACATTAACAACTTGTCTCCAATGCTTAAGATATTTATTTTTAATAAACACTTAAGATAAACTAGGATTAGTTAAAGTCATTGCTTCTGATCCAAAAATATGCATTTTGACAAATAATTGAGAGAAATCAGCTAACTCAGTTTTTCTGACACATTTTAATAGTTTTTGAATTTTCAATAATTAAATACACAGCCTCTAAGACTAAATTTATTAAAGTAGGTGTGTAATCAGATTAAAGTATCCAAGTCCAACTTTATTTAAAAGCACTTTTAAAAAAACATACAGGACCAAAGTTCTGTAAAGACAAATTAAAAGTACAAAAGGAATAAAATACAAGAAAAAAAATTTAAAAATACATAAACAGCTATGCAATAAAATTTAAAATAGTTAAAGGAGAATCAAATAAATAACAATAATGAAATCAACATCTCACATGGTGTCAAAAGCCTGGGGGAAAAAGATGGGTTTTAAGATGGGATTTAAAAACAGAGCGAGGCGGCCTGTCTGATATGGAGAGGCAGACTGTTCGATAGTTTAGGAGCTGCTACAGGGAAGGGACGGTCACCTCTAAGCTTGAGCTTTGTTTTAGGTACACTCAGGAGCAGCTGATCAGCTGGCCTGGGACCATTGATAGATTTAAAAGTAAATAAAATAAATTTTTAAATGATCCTAAAACGTATGGGCAACCAGTGAAGTGAGGATAAAATGGGGAAAATGTTCTTGTATTTACACGTGCCAGTTAAAAGACATCCAACAGCATTTTACACCATCTGAAGACGGGCAATGGAGGAGTCACTAACCCCAACATAAAGTAGAAGTGTAATCAGATTCTTATTATTTCAAAATAATAAATATCAAATTTAAATATTATAATTATATTTTTTACATCATTTGCCAATAAAACAAAACACTGCTGAATAAACTTTAGTTTCTCATATGCTTTTCAGCTTAATCAAACCTTTGTTCTTATAGACAACTGAACACTCATATTCAATCCACTGTTTAATAAGGACAATGTTGCTAATTAAATCTATGACTATGTGAAACAGTGAACTTGTCATAGCTCTGCTCTCTGTCAGCTCCTCTGTCATGCTGCACACTCAGTAATCACTCAACTCATGTCACCTGTCACCGCTCATTATCCCACAGCTCCACCACCTGGTCCAGTCAGTACTTAAGTTCACTCATTCCTCTCAGTCTGGGCCAGATTCTCTATCCTGTCTCATCAGCAGTAGACTTTCCAGCATTCCATTGATTGACTCATCACGTTCATGACCTTTGCCTTGACCACGACCACGCTTTTGCCTCAGCCCTCGTCTGCTTTTGCTCATCTGATCAGGTACCGACTCATGCTCTTGTTTTTTGACTCTCTTTTTGGATCACGTACTGGATACTTCTGCTGAACAACTGACTTCACGGTATGAACTCTGCCTTTCCCTTCTGACTGTTTTTTTGGATCACGGATTAAAGGTCAAGCTCATTCTGTATCACGGACTTATCCTTACCCCTGAATCTGATTCCCACAGATTCATTTCCCCAATTAGTCTCTTTCCCCCTGCATCTACTAACCTTTATCTTTTAGTTGCAAGCCTGTTGGACTCCGTTCCAGTGGACCTTAACATCAGTTCTACTTCTACTGGCAGCCCGCCACTACAACACTACCCAATCACGAACTACCAATCAGAAGATCGGAACCAGCCCAGAACCGGACCTACTCCAGAGTTTTACTTTATTTCACAATAAATCTTTTAACCCTCTCAGTGGTTGTTGTTGTTGTTTGCGATCCGGCCTCTGGTTCATGACAGAACTTCGTACTTCCTAAAAATCTACTCGCTTGTATTATAATATAAAACACATGATCAGCAGCACATTTATCATATTTATATCACAAACCAAACTATATTAGTACTTTTCTCTTACAAAACATTAGAATGATTTGTGCACCACAATCAGCAGTTCTCTCCTGCACAAGAAATAAATTGTATGGCAATAATTTATTGTTTATTGAAGATTATTTATTACTACTCGAGGCATTCACAAAATGCAGCTTTGCTGTCCACATTATTAACGACAGCTGATGATTGTTTTCATTATTGATTATTCCAACAACTTTTTTTCTCAGGTAATATATTAGTGGCTGGCCTTACAAAATGTCATGAAATAAAATAAAACTGCACTCAGGCAGCTGTGGCTGAGTGGTTAGAGAATTCGTCCTCCAATGCAAGAGTTGGGAGTTCGATTCCACCAGCAGTCACATGCCGAAGTGTTCCTGGGCAAGACACTGAACCCCTCATTGCCTCTGATGTGTGTCCCATCAGTGTATAAATGTGATAAAGCACTGATTATTCTTTATAGATACAGTAAGAGTGCTGTATGGATGAGTAAATGAGGACACAGATTGTAGTGTAAGGTGCTTTGGATATCTCATAAGATAGAAAGACGATATACAAGTACAGTCCATTTACTCACACAATATCCTACAGTTCCAAGTGATTTTTTTCAACTTGAAGATTTTTAAGAGAGAAGTAGTAAGCAAGTCAAGCAAAATAAATGGTTGTTGTACAAGCCTTTTCACATCAGGATAAAATAGGAAATCAGGCTTTGTAAAAACAAAAATCAAACCTCTAAATCTTTGTTGATAAATATTTGCACCACATCCAGAAATTTATGAGAGCAAAAACAAGAATTTCAACTTAGTAAAGCAAACTGTGATTTACAGTCAGAACCAGCATTACAAGCAATGATAAGAGGGCCTCACCATCCTGTCCTATTTTCCTCTTATATGCCTCTCTCTCCAGTACAGTTGACTTTGCTCTCTTCTCAGTCCAAGAGTGATGGAAAGCTTCATACTATTCCCCAAGGACAGCCATGAGCCAAAAGGCTAATGGGAACACACACACACAAGGCTGATAATTGTGCAAGAGCTTAATACACCTAGATCCACATACACACAACTGTATGAAGCTACCAGACAGGGAGATAGTCTAACAGTTTGGGTGAACCTTAGCTAAACTCAGTGCATACCAAAATTATAGAGGCAAGGGCATACAGAGGAGAAGTGCCTATTACACGATGAATCTAGCGGTACATAAAACATAAGCAAACGCTCACTGTACCTTTCCTATCTGAGGTTGTAACCTTGGAGTCAAACACAAAAGTTTTGACAGAATGATAAAAATGAGCAGTTGTTAATTTGTTGAGGCATGCAGTCTAAAGCTGCCATCATTTAAGAACCCTGATTTAAACACTATACTTCACAATCTGTCTCCATGCACATGATGACCCATTCCCAAGTCATCATATATATATATAGTGTGAGAAACAGCAATACATGTTTTTGATTTATTCAGGTTATCCCAACTTGAAAAAAATGTCTTGTTGCAAGATGGGAACTTCAGAAATCAAAACAGTAATTTGTCAAATATTTGTGTGACATTGCCAAAACTATACATTAAAGTTCAGAAGTTTTATTTTTTTAGGCACTGATTCAAAAAATTGTGACTCACTTCTCACTAAGTGACTCACTTTTCAGTCTGTTTTAACATAGTTTTAGATAACCACCTTAACAGGACATTGCACTGAGAATCACTTAAAGACTAAACCCAACCACACAAATATATTAATGACAAACTTGACATGCTGGAGTGATCAGTGGAGAAACTTGGTTTTTATGTTGCAAAAATCTCACTTGCTAAATCTACAAGTTGGCAAGTCAGCAAGTGTGACAATGTTTATATTCAAGGTCAAGGTCAAGGTTTCTTTATTGTCATTCACATCACATGTGGTACATGTGATGGAATGACATTGTGTACACAGGGTCCCAGTTACATCCAACAAAAGTATAAATTGTAAAGCAAAACAGTAATAAGATCTAAGATATGAACTAAGAACCCTTCCCACAATCTTGCAATATTCTAAACAATTTTCTCAATGATAAACCAGGGTTGGCAAACTCACTTACAAAAGGGGGCCAAAATTAAAACCTTTTTCAAACAAAGGGCCAGTTTCAGAAGCTACATTAACTTAGGTTAGATACCCAACATCTTTTCTTGGTTGCAGGTCCTCAAAAATAATTTGTTTGGTCTTGTTTGATGTTATCTGTTGCACTTTTGACATCATAATCAAAGATTACTGAAAAAATTCAAGTGAAAAAAGTATTTTATGTTTAACATATCATCTTGGGGGCCAGATAAGATGTCAATGAGGGCCACATTTGGCCCCTGGGCCTTGAGTTTGACATATGTGCTCTAAACACTCTAAAAGAGCACAGAATGTCATGATTTCAGCTCCCTGCCTCCTCTGCTCTTTGCCACCTGCAAGCACTCTTGGCCACGCCCACTTCTCCACTCTGCACAGTGAACAGCTGATCAGCTGCAGCAGGAAGTTTATCCTGCAGTATGGGCTGCACAAAAGTGCAGGAGGTGCTAAATAATTAAAAATAATTTATTTTAAATAAAAATGTCATGCCAATCGTGCGGATCATCCATCGATCGGCCAATTGTGCCAACAATTGTGCCAATTGTTTTGGGACCAAAGTTGTTTATTTTGTATCTGAATGATCTGGTTGATGTGTCACGTCTTTTGAAGTGTGTTTTATTTGCAGATACCACTTTTTTTTTTTTTTTTCAGGAGAAGATACTGAACGGATGTTAGAGATGAGCAAAAAAGGCGGGCTGTTTGTAGTCATTAATCTAGCAAGGACTCTTGTGTTTTGTCTTCAGCTTCTTATTTTTCCTATTCAGTATGACACTCCCTCCTCAACAGCTATATATTTAGTCTGTGAATTGTTAGGGTTGAAGTGTAATCAGTCTTGTGTTAGCTGAACAAAACATGCATGAGAACAAGTGAAAACAACAGTTACTGAAAAGACTAATTATTTTTTGATGGCTGTTGTCGTCTCTGCAGCTCTGAATATTGTGTAGAATTTAAATTTTTCACAGAGCTATCGGACTATTGCTCTAAATACATTGCATTGGTTAGTTTTGATATTAAGCCATGTCAGATAAAATTCCAGGTTAGAGTACACATCAGCATCATGCAAACCTGTTTTGCTGAAATAAGCAGTGATTGAGATCCTTAGGAGATAGAATGTGCACTCTAATTATCATTCAATATGGTTACAAAAGTGCATACAACCAAGCTGTCATGAAGACCGAAAGGCACATTTTTCAGGTATCTCTTATAAATGAGTCCTTGAGGCTCAATGGGATTAACCTGTATAAATAAAGGTTGAATATGAGCCAAGTAAGTTATTTCTCCTCACAGACAAGAAACTTTCTGCACAGAAAATATAAACCATTAGAAGTAAGGCATACATAAACCCATTTTAAGTTATGCAATCCATGATCAAAGCATCCCAAAATACTGTACAGTAGTCCCTCATTTATCGCGGGTATTCCGTACCCTGCCCCACCGCGACAAGTGAAATACCGCGAAGTAGGGATACAGTAGTCCAAGTTCAAGTTTAAGTACAGTAAACTTTGTCATGACGTGTGCCAGACTGCAATCACACTCATCACCTTTTACCGTACTTTTATTAAGTACCGGACAATTTTATTTAAGGTGTACTGTATAAGTCGCACCTTTTTGCAGAAATTAGCATGCCCTGAGACTTATATGGCAAAGCGACTTATTTACGTTTTTTTCCCCATATTTATAACCCAATTTCAATCATTCTGACATGGAAAATATTGAACACTATCATTTTCAGCTGCTAGAGGGCCCTCAACTGATACGGCAAGCCAAGTGTCTCATTAATAGGTAAAAGTGGTGATTAATGAGACACTTGGCTTGCTATACAGGGCCACCTTTGCTGCATTTTGCGGCGGCGCCCATGCAAAATGCAGCTGATTTGATCACTGAAATGCATTTATTAAGTAAAAGTTCAACTGAAACACATCTTTACTTTAATGTTGAGCAAACAAATAATTGTTTTTAGATGTTAATCTTGTTAAATTTTGACAAAATGCACAGTGAGTCCTCCTTCTGCGCGCTCCAGCCGCCACGAATTGATTCTTGAAATGCAGTTGATTTGACCAATATAGTGCATTTACTAAGGAAAAGTTAAACTGAGGTACACCTTGGCTACAATTTCAAGCAAACAAATAATTGTTTTTAGTAGGGCATTAACAGAGTACTCGAGTAATCTACACATCGATTGCTAGGACATCTATCGAGGTTAAAAATGTAACGTCGGGTATCCGTAGTGACGTCATATTATGTGGCCACCGTATGACCGTAGGGGGCAGTATTGCACTGTTGCAGGTCACAGAGTATGGTGTAACACCAGGTCCAATCCACCGAACCAGAACTAGTTTCGGTTTAAGTTTCGTTTTTGACGTGCTGCATGTTTCTTCACGTTTGCAGTTTAATAATAATAACTAATAGTTTAGTTTTTCCTGTGACTTATTTAATCTTGTTGCATTCTTGTTAAAGTCCTCTCGTGCGCGCTCCCATGGCCACCATTTGGCAGCCAATCAATTTTTGGCAAAACAACGGCCCACGTTTTCAGGTGGTCAGTGGTGACGCATAACAATATACGGCAGTGTGACGTGTACGGCAGCAAATACAGTACTCCCAATCACCCTCTTTACATAAACAATTTAAATTTAAATACTGTAATATTTTAAATAAACAAGGATTATAATAAATTTAAATAATCCAAGGATTGTTTATTTAATATATTACAGTATTTAAATTTAAATTGTAGAGAAGAGAAGCGTAGCAGGACATCAAAGGGTTAACCCTTCACGCAGCTCTGCAGCATGGAGCAGAAATGTACTTCTTGATAAATTACACTGTAACAACTGGACATAGAAGTTCTAAAATAATTAAAGATAACTTGTAACACTTATATTTTGTGATTATGATGATTTTACAATGTGACATACTTTGAATTTGAAGTTGGAAGACAAAAGTCAATCAATGCATCTGGACAGGAAAAGGTTAACCCTTCACAAAGCTGATGCAGAAGGAGAAATATGTGTGTGGCAGAGAGCGGAGATCATGACAGGCTGTAGGAGGGAGCTTCCCCTGCACTTGTGGGCTGCACACAGGGGCAAAAACATTTAAAATAATTTATTTTAAATAAACAATACATGACTCATCCATTAATCAGCCAATTGTGTCATGTCCGAGCTTACTTTGAAAAACCGCAATATAGCGAATCTGCAAAAAATGAACCGCGAAGTAGCAAGGGACTACTATACATAAATTATGCATTGCCTGTTGTGTTTTCAGTGGTAACCAAATAACATTTTGATGACATACAGGAAGGTCTTGAAGTTGACTGCAAATTTGCTGATACAGAAACTGCCAATTGAGTTACAAAATTTTCTTCAGATGTGTGGCTTGTTCAAAATAGGTCAAATATTTTATTCAAAGTCTATACCATGAAAAAAATTATGCTTATGTCCACTTTTCTTGTAACTCAGAACATATATTCTCACAAATGTTTGGCTCAGTAAGAAAACACCAGACACTGATTTGTCCTGATGCATGCTCAATAATCCAGGTAGAAAAATAAAAAAAAAGTTAAGTCTGGTCCTCTGGATATTAAAAAAACAAAATAAACAAAACAACAACAAAAAAAGTAGAAACGTTTCGTCTTTTATCCAAAAGACTTCTTCAGTCTGAGGTGCTGTATTCAGCTCAGTCTTATAAATAGCAGACACTGATTTGTTCAAAATTAAAACATTGTGTAGCCTGTCATCTTTCTAAATAATAATTGACAGAAATTATTAGGCTTGAAAACTCATTTACCTATTATCCTCATAATATTTCCAACCTGTATTGCCATGTTTTGATTGTTAACTCCAGTTTTTCAGTAGTTATAAACACCCCCATTCATGGCCTGGAACACCTACTTGAAACCTACGCCATTAACATTATTTTTTTTTTTAACAAGGTGCCCGGTTATTTTCCTAATTCCAGGTATGTTTGTACTGTAATTAAGTTTTTTTTAAAAGTGCTATGTGTTGTCATCATCGTATGTTTCCATACAATGATGAAATGAGTTCTCTGCATTTAACCCATCACACGTGAGATACATCCAGGTGTGGCAGTGGGCAGCTATGCCCAGGGAGCAGTTAGGGATTAGGTGTCTTGCTCAGGGACACCACGGTGGGCATGGCAATGAGTTGCCTGTGACTTTCCGGTCCCAAGTCAGCTGCCCTGCCTCTTTCCCATCTCCCCATCCCCCCCACCCCCACCCCCGCATTTACCACAAACATGTTTTACGTTGTATAATTACCTAAAATTTTACATGAGCATAGTGCATAAATAGTATGATTTAATTTATTTCCATTTTTGCTGTTCTTTTGCTTCAAACATTATACTGACAAAAGATTTCCTGATCTCAAAAAGTTCTTGTTGCTATGCAACTGATCTGTCTTGCACTGAGAATAATGCTAGTTCAACTGGGCTACAGAGAACACAACCACACACACTCACACACACACAGGCACACACTAGAACACAACCCCAAGCCATTCTTAGCCTACATCATCCATTTTGTTAAATGTATTAGAATGTTTGATCTGTAAAAATTGCTTGTAAATAATTCCTCGTATAACTAATACTACCCTTCTTATAGCCAAAGTACTGAAAATAAAATTTACATAAAAACACAAACTAACATAGTATTTAATTCTAATAAATGAACATTAAGTCCTGAGGCCACTGGGTTTACATAACATTGTGTTGCTGGCCCAGCTATGTGGTATCAGTTTTGGTAATGGCTGGTTTCTCCTGACTCCTCCTGATGGATATCCCTCTGCATTCTGGTTGGACTGTTTGTCTCCTGCTCCTCTGTCCACAGAGGAGGCCCACCTATTTAATTTCAGCTCTTCTGTCCATGGTTGTGGTTTAATCTGAGCAGCTCGCCTCTTTGTTTGGGTGTCTTGTTCAAATGTTTGAATGTAAAACAAACTACCTGTCATTGCCACATTTAGTTACTAATTTTAGTCCTGTCCATTGTGATAACTGTTTAAAACAAATTTTTAAGTTTCTGGAGGCAGGCCCGAAAGTCTTATTTGCACATCATTTATTTAATAGGACTATGCTGCTAACAAAACCACACTGCTAACAGTACCATGCAGCTAATGGGACAATGTAGCTAAGAGAACCTCACTGCCAACAGAACCACTCTGCTAATAAGACTATGCTGCTAATAGAACCACACTGCTAACAGTACCATGCAGCTTACGGGACAATGTTGCTAAGAGAACCTCACTGCCAACACTCTGCTAATCGGACGATGCTGCTCTACATGTATTTCTTTTTCACCTTTGGCACCTTGTTTTTGTATTTTTGTTGCATGCTTTGGTATTTCTTGTTAGGTTTTTTTGTTTGTTTTTTGCCCTGAGCATTTCATTGCATCATTGACCTTGTGTTGATCTGCCTATGAAAAATAAACCTAAATCAAACCTTTATTTAACCAGGCAAATTCCAATGAGATCACAGATCTCTTTTGCAAGGGAGGCCTGGGCAACATGCAGGTTATTGGATTAAGGGAGGAAACCAGAATATCTGGAGAAAACTCACACACACGAGGAGAACATGCAGACTCCACACAGAAAGACCCCGGGTCCAACCCGGGGATTGAACCCACTTCTTTTATCAAACCAATTCCATCTGGTTAAATGTTACTTCACCCTTTTCCCTGGCTGAGCTGAGTTATAGTAACAGGATGATGGCAAGTATCTTATTCAGTAAATATCTTACAGTGACACTGTCATAACTGTATAAGGTTTGGACCCAAGATATGCAGACTTTTACAAGAACCTCAGTTTACATAATAGACTAAGAATAACTTATGATATCTTTGAAAAATGTTTTTAGGATGGATAAAAACTAGACATATAGAACTAAAACTGAACATAGCTTGTCACTATCAGCTTGTTTTGATTTAGCAAAACTCATATTTCAAACTAAATGCAGATTTTTAAAAATTAAAGTTAGTTATAGGTTGTTTTTTTTTATTACAGTATAGGACTACGACACTCAAAAAATAAAGAAATTTCATCATTGCATTATGACACATTACAAATATTAACTTTACATGTGGTAATATAATGAATGGTCTGCTGGGTAGTAGAACATTCACCTGCCATACACATACCATATACTGTTACTTTAGTCAACATGTGCTTGTGGTGCGGGGGGCTACATTACTAATGCTAAGTCAAAGCAACTTATCCTGTGACTACAATCTACACTCCCCGTCTGGAAGTAGCGGAACATTTGGTGTGTTTGTTGGGGGGGGGGGGGGGGGGCAGGGTGCTCGGTTCTGTTAACAGGGTGAGACGATCTCCTTGGATAATTATGGGGAAACACCAAGATTACTGCAGAAAGGCAAGGTCAACCATACAACATAGTAGATAGTTCCAATCCTGACTACTTGCAGGGTGATGCTTTACAGCTATTTTAAATGCACTACAAGGAACCAATAAAACAAGAAAAATATAGAGCAAGTTAAGTGAAGAGCATCACAGAAAAATAGAAGAACTATTGCAGTGATTTGCCTCTAATGATAAACTCTATAGAAGTGAGAGAGGATTCTGTAAGCAATCAAGTATTTCCCAAAGATAGGTTAATGTAACATACTGAAAATTGTTGGATTGTATACCTGGATTATTGAGCATGGACTTTATTGGTAACCAAAGTAGATTAAGTTTGTGTGAATATGCTCCAGTGTTTCTAAATAACACAGCAAAACAAGAACACAAACAACAAAAGTTTTATCCGGGATTAATAAATGTTGGAGGAAAACTTTTTTTTTTTTTTATGGAGGACTGAATAAAAGCATGTTTGTGAGCAAGGAAAGGAAGTGCCAGTATTTTTTTAAATCAGTGAGTCAATGATTATTTTTTTAATATATTCAAAGTACAATAAAAATATCAAAAACCACAACCATGTGATTGCACACAATGGAGGAAAAGAAAGTAACAAAGCTATTTTAAAAATGATGGGCTCCAGAAGACAGTCTGGTCTGCATTTTACCCAGAGTTTTCTGATAAAGATATATTACTCAAGTTCAAGTTGTGTTTATGTCATATGCAAGGTTAGCACAAGGTTAACAGTACAATGAAATGCTTAGGATGAGAAGAACCAATTTGACTCGCTTAAAAAAAAATCAAAGAACAAACAAACAAGAAATTCTAAAGCATGCAATAGTATAAAAATAAAGAAAGCCAAAACTCAAAAACCGCAGACTGAAGATATTGAAAACAAATGTGCACACAAAAGCTGTGTTTCTCTTATACTCATCACTTATAATTTGAAATTATTTAAACACACAAAAGATTGCACAGATAAAAGTAGTTCTGAGAGCACCATCAGTAGCTGCTACTGCATAGCTTCACCCCACCTCTCTCATGGTCACACCAAGGGCATGTACTCCCTTGAAATACTACAGCACAGCTTGTCACAGGAGTGGGAGTCAGAGGAGAGGACAGTTCCCCTTTAATGAGGATGGTCACATCCATAAAGGGAAAACTATTTAGACATGAATTTAAGGAAACAGCATGAAAATATGTGATATTTTGTTCAAACATAAAGTATGAATGATGCATGCAGATGGAAAGAGAAGATGAAAAAGTAAAGTAGTTAAAGCAGAGAGAGAGGGCAGGGCATTGCTGGGTAATGGAGATGAGATGTTAATGTGCTTGCTAGTGATGCATTGCAGCAAACTGAGGGAAGCTAAAGAGAAGAAGGAAGGAAGGCAATAAAGGACATAAGAAAACAGACTGATTCAAGCAAGGGAAGTGAAAATTAAGAAGGGGGAAATGAAGAAGGCAAAGAGTGAAAGGACAAAAGGAAAAGAAAAAGTGGAAGGCAGATGCTGAGATCTGAACTTTAATGAAGTTGATGATGCAGCAACAAAGTCATACTGATGTCTCTCATGAATCTACAACGATATTAAATTTCTGGCTAATTTTCTCTTTAACCAAACTGAAATTTATTGAGAGGATAACTTTGACTCCTACATGAACACATACACATATCTGTTCAACATATTTAAGTAAATGTCATTAAATGCTTACTGGTATAGACAACTTTGCATTGTTTAACAAGTGCTGAACCTGTCAAAAAGCTTATTTTTACAAGAAATCTTACTTGAGATTTACAGAAGGGGAAAAGTTTTTAAGTAAATTTTTCCAATTGTACTTTCTCTTTTATTTAACACAATACACATACACATTGCAGTCAGCAAAGACTAACCAGTTAATATAGAAAGCTGAAGGAAAGGGAATAATACCATATTCACAAAATTGAACCATTACTGTTTGTTGAAAAATAAATCTAATCACAGTAGGAAAAATATGTCGTTTAAAAAGCATAATTAAATTTTATTTGAGTTACAAAACAACCAGTCCCTGTTTAACACGCAGAATCATGCAGGAAAGTAAGTTAGAACTTCTCATGCCTTTTTCCAGCATGTTTCCAGCATGCTTAAAACTAATATCATCTAGATAAAATGCTGCAAAAATACAGTGTGAAATCTTATTGCTTAATAGTTCTGCTGAAAGCTGCCAAAGCTGAAACTCTGCTGAAAGGCAGAAAACAACTGTAAAGTCCGCAAAGCAAAGCAATAAAAGAATTGAACAGCTAAAAATAACTGTACAAGAATACAAAAGCTGGCTTGTTTAGCAATAGATTAATGTCTTATACTTAGTATAAAGTTAGAATGGACTTGCTAAAGTAGCTGGATTTCAAATAGAGTTGAAGTATTTAGCTACATCCTATGTATTTCAATTTTTTTTTTTAATGATGAAAATTTTGAATATTGATGATATTTCAAAGGTTAAAAAATACCAATACCAAAAAAATAAATGAAAAAATGCTTTAAAAATGGCAGGAGGCAATACAAGCCCCCCCAAAAAGTACAAGAGACTTTAAATAATAGAAACATGATCTTGAGTGCATTTACACAAATGACTGCCAGTTTTTGGCTTTCTCTTTGTCAGTTAAGCTGTCAGTTACTGACATTTACCTTTTTTTTTTTTTTTTAATTGTTGGTTTTATTAACTAAAAAAAATTGGTTACTTTAAAGCAGATACATAAATGAATACTTAATAGGTCAATTATAATGTTATTTTTTCTGTTTGCACCATTACCAGCTTTATATTAACAGTTCACAAAACTAGAGTTAGCATGTTGCTAACGCTAACTGACAGTTAACTTAAATATTGTCAGTCATTAATTTTTACTTTTTTTTTTCACTAGATTTAACTACCTAACATTACTGGAAACTACGTATAATATATGTGTAAAACTCCAAAGTTGTTTAACAGACCAGAATTTTTACATTTAAAACAGACTGATTCATTTTCTGTTACTCACCTTAGCAGACCGTTGACCGAAAGAGGCGGAAGGAGGCGGAGCTGCACGAGTAAGCGCGTGAGACATTAACGTACACTCGGAAATTCTCTCTCATCTCTACAGTCGCAGTTAAGTCCACAAAAAAATTGCTAAGATGTTTTTTTGGTTTGTTTGTTTGTTTGTTTTTTGGTGTGTGTGTGGGGGGGGGGGGGGGGTGTTGTGCAAGTAATGGTGGTTTAGTTTCAGTTATTAATAAATTATTAATTATACTATTTTTATTCTCTTGGCTGCTCCCTTCCGCAGAGCTCACCACAGCAAACTAACTCACACAAAGACTTGGCGCCTTTCCTGGTGCAACCACAGCCCTCTGTGTGGAGCTGGGAGCTACCATCTGGGGTGCCTGGGGGAGCACGTGGAGGGGATTAAGGGCTTTGCTTAGGTGCCCAAGGTGGAGCAAGTAAGGGTGGAGGCACATTTTGATGTCGGTTCGGGGGTCGAACTGGCGACTTTCGGATCACAGGCTCGCCTTTGCTAACCTATCTGCCACCACCTTCCCCCATCCATCCATTATCTTTACCCACTTATTCCATTTTGGGTCACGGGGGTCGCTGGTGCCCATGTCCAGCAATCACTGTGCGAGGGGCGGGGTACACCCTGGACGGGTCGCAAGTCCATCACAGGGACACATAGAGACAAACGAGACAAACAACCATTCATTCTCTCACTCACACCTAGGGACAATTTAGAGTTACCAATCAGCCTAACATGCATGTTTTTGGTCTGTGGGAGGAAACTGGAGCACCCGGAGAAAACCCACGCATGCACGGAGAGAACATGCAAACTCCACCCAGAAGGCCCCTGGACCGGGGTTTGAACCAAGGACCTGCTCGCTGAGAGGCAGCAGCTCTACCAGTTGTGCCACCGTGCTGCTCCACCTTCCCCATTAAAGGGGTTTTTTTTGTTGTTGTTTTTTACACCAAGTCTGTAAACTACATGTCATTCTTTGTGTTTTAATTATGTGCGTTTTTTACTTTATTTCTTTTTTTTTTTTTTTTTTGTCAAACTCAAGACCTGGGGGCCAAATGTGGCTTTTGTTGACATTTTCTCTGCCCCCCAAGATGCTATCGTGAAATATTTTTATCACTTGAATTATTTTAGTAATCTTTGATTATGATATGGAAAGCGCAGAATGTCAAATGAGACCAATCAAACTCTTGTTGAGGAACATGTGACCAAGAGAAGATGTTGGGTATCTGACTTGAGTTAATGTAGTTTTTGAAATTGGCACTTAATTTGAACCAAGATTTTAGTTTTGGCCCCCTTTTGTAAGTGAGTTTGGCACCGCTGAATTAAAGTATTAAATTAAAGGAGAGCCTCAAAAATATATTTGTGATCTATCTCTAGGGTTATGGAATGTTACCTCATTGATGGATAAGGAGCCAGATCATGTGTGTGAGGTTGAGCAATATGAAATTGATTGGGCTCACTTCTACATACAGGTACATGCTCTGGGCAGATCTGGTTGGCAGGCCACAGACTGACAAAGTCTTCCAGATGGGAGACGAAAAGTTTCTCACTTAAATATTTTCCTAACAGAGCACTTCGCTATCAGACTGCAGGCTTACTTGTGGTCCCTAGAGTTTCCAAAAGCAGAATGGGATGAAGATCTTTCATTTATCAGGCTCCTCTCTTATGGAACCAATTTCCAGATTCAGTCCGTCAGGCTGACACATTGTCCAGTTTTAAGACTGGGCTTATGACTTTCGTTTTTGATAAATCCTATAGTTAAGGTTGTGCTGCCTTAAGCTTAGACGACTAGAGAAAAATTGACCTCATTTACTTAAATGAATTGTTAAAATTGAACTGTTTTCATTTCATACTATTTCTATCTTAACATGTAATTCTTGACCTGCCATTGTGCATCTGTTCCTCTCAAACCCAGCCGATCGAAGCAGATGACCACTTGTCCTGAGCCTGGTTCTGCTAAAGGTTTTTTCCTCGTGAGGCAGTTTTTCCTTTCCACTGTCGCCTTCATGCTTGTTCAAGATGAGACTTCTGCAATGGAGTTAAACTCAAAGCAGTCTGCTCCTCATATAAATAATGTTAAATAATTACTTTTCAATATGAATATTTCTGTTCAGTGCCCTGAGACGACTTCTGTTGTGACTTGGCGCTATATAAACAAACTGAACTGAATTGAATAAACTGGGCTGGATCACATGATTTAACCTTTTTGTTATCTTGGGATGATCCCACTTCTTGCTCTCACAAAAAAGTTTACTCCACTTTGGGGTAAGCGGTTGGGGGAGGAATCAGTTTTGTGTTGTGTATTTCCTTGACTTATGAAGCCTTCTAGATGGAAGGTGAAATGTTTCAGCACAAATAAACAAAAGAAGAAAAATAAACTGTCCAAATTACCTGACTGAAAATTGTTTGATTATATATCTGGATTATTGAGCATGGACTTTGTTGGTTTACTTCAGGGTGTTGGAGTAATTGTCAAAGCTTGGATTCAGGAGGAGCATTGTAGCTTTTATACTATACTGGTCATGGAACAGTGTATCCCCTTGTGGAGTTGCTACAGAGTCATGGGAGTTTGACTCTCCAGTCTATATGTGTTTTGTCGATCTGGAAAAGGCTTATTACCATGTTCCCTAAGGCATTTTGTGCAGAGTGCTGCAGGAGTGAGGCTGCAAGAAGAGAGTACAGGTAGGTTGGAGTGGATGCAGAAATGTTTCAGGAGTTATTTGTGACAAAAGGGTGCCAGAAAAGGTCAAAGAAAAGACTTAAAAGAGAGTAGTGAGAACAGGTATATGGTTTGGAAATAGTGACACTGACAATAAGCTGAAGATGCTGAGATTCTCCTTGGGAGTAACAAAGACAAATAAGATTAGGTATGAGATCATCAGGGGAACAACACAAATTGAACGACTGTAAGATAAAATTAGTGGGCATGACTGACATGGTTTGGACATGTGCAGAGGTAGGGCAGTGGGTATATTGGTAGACAGATGGTAGAAATGTAGTTGTCAGGAAAAAGACAAAGAGGAATGCCAAAGAGAAGATATATGGATGCAGGTAGAGGACATGAAGGTAGTTAGAGAGGACAGAGTGAGACGGAGAAGAATAAATCACTGTAGCAGTCTCTTAAGAGGGAAGAGAGAAAAAAAAAGATTTTTCAGCCATGTTTTTCTTTTTAAGACATTTTCTTTTGTTTAGTGTATTTTCAGTTTGCCTTCCTGTATCACTAGTCATTGTTTCCCTCAATTATCATCGGACTCTGTTCATTCACTATCCTGTATCTGCTAATTAGCCCAGCTGTTATCATTCAGTAATCACTTCTTCCAGCTTATTTTTACTCCTGGTGTTGTCTAAGTCCTTTTTGGATTCTGCTGTAACCCACTCAGTCATTTGTTTAGATCTTGGTGTGTAGTTTTTGCTTTCTACCAATCTTCTGTAATTGTTTGTATTGAACTGCCTTTATTTTTGTTGTTGTTGTTGTTGTTGTTGTTGTTGATCCGACTCAGCCTGCATCCTGATGTCCTACTACTCTACACAACGCCAATATTTAAAGTTCTGTTATCATCACCTGAAATACATATTTTTTAAATGAGCATTTTAGGCCTAACCATAAAATGTAAAATATTTTTTTAGCACATGTTCTCAGTTACGCCTCTTTGTAAAGCATAGTGAGAGATTTTGGAGACAGAAAATAGTACTAAGGTTTTCCTCAGCTTTTGCATTGCTCTTTTATTGATAACCTATTCTAAAAAGTTACATGATGCTGAGTGTCTGGGGTGAAATTAATTTTTGAAGGCCTGTTAAGAAAAAAAAATCCCTTGTATGAAAAAGTTTATAAATCAAAATAAGTGTAATTTTTTTACTTTGACCATGCACCAGCAGCTGTGTCTTAGTATTTAGGTGGCTCCTCACCACGCTGTCCAGTAATATTCTTTGGTGCACTGAGTGCGTGGGTTCATTGATCGTATCTCTCCCCTGGCACTTTAATGGTTGAGGTACTCTTGTCACTGAACTCGACATTAGCATGGCCAAGTTATTTCCTCTCAGGGGCTATTTCCATTGACCACTAAGGGATTTTTCCGTTCACTCCTTCAAAGTTGTGTAAGAAAATGGCAAGCTGGGTTTTTTCCATTATTTTGTAGACAAGGTGATGCAGAAAAGAGTGTGTTGCTTTATTTGGGTCATAAAAGAAAATTACAGCAGCAGTCGTAAATATACTTTTAATGCCAGAACAGTAAACCTACTTCAATCAGACAAAATAATTATAATTATTTCCTTATCCAAATAGCTCAGTAATGTACATTGTACATTAGTTATAATCTGTTTGCAGAGTAGAGGATATTTAGATCCACAGCATGTACAAAGGAATAAAACTGGTTAAGAAAAAATGTATACCAAATAGAAATCTGACTCAGGTCTTGTGTATACTACATATACATATACACATTATATATATATATATATATATATATATATATATATATATGTATATGTATATATCCTGATATATTCTGTTTATGTATCTTTCCCATCAACACATTTCATCAAAAACATTAAAATACCTGCGCCAGGCCACTTCTGATGAGAATAGCAACATGACCAACATATGAAAATACAAAACGTGAACATGTTTAGCTTGGCTAATGGTTGCCTGAAAACTTGTGAGGGGGTTTTAAACCACTTCAAGATTTTTTTCCCTCGCTTTACAGCACACAGTGTTTACAGGCAACTTGATCAGGATAAAACAAGACAAATGGTAAAAATGGTAAAAACAGCTTTACTATCTACTGCACAAGAGATAGGCATGCATAAAATAGGCTGCTACAACACTGAATTTGAAAAACGCTGTATTTCAAGTTCACACACAAACACAGAAAGCAGAGAAAATTTCCATTTTGGAAAGGGATGTAAAAAAATATCACTTTTCCTTCCCAAAAACTCAATTTGTGTGTGGATAGGCGGTGCAAACACACACACACACACACAAAATCAGTAAAAAAAATATCCAGAGCTGTGTGGGCAAGGCCCTATTTTCTCTGAAGTACACATTGAGACATCAATAAGCAAACCTAAAATATGAACTGAGCAGTAAAGGATGGATTTAAACATTAAACTAAGCAACAATACAGAACAACAAAAAATAATAATAATTCCACGACTGAAATACATGTACACAGTATTTTGTCACCACAATGCTCTTATCAGTTTTCCAAGTTGACACAATATTAAGACAAGGGCAAACAGGATATGATATGGCACAGCTGAACAAAATGTATTTAAACCATGGTAAGAAAAATAATTCAACAAAGGACAAATTGAATGATAATTCAAGTTGCGGTGCACAATCAGGCAGTGTTTTCACCAGCAGTAAGACAAGAAGCTACTCAGTAGTGGGTGAGTCTACACACAAGCACTGCAGGTAATTGGTGTCAAGAAAATTTGCCTGTCACTCCACAAGAAGGTAGTAGTGCTCTTTTTGCATCAGGACCTCATAGCTCCCTTGTTCTCTGCAGTCCACCCACTTTCCCTTAGAGTATTCAGCATTGCAGATTCCTGATTTCTTCAGTTTTATTAGTTTGTTCTTTAGCAAAGGCTCTTCAAAGAACCCAAGAAACAGTTTGGTATAATGTTTAATTTCGTCACTTAATAACAGATTTTACACACATTTTCTTTAAAGTCCATATTTTTGGTATATGGGTTGTGGAGAACGCTGACTGAATGACAAACAGAATATACTACAGCTCTATGGTAAAGGCAATATGAGGCTGTTGAACAAACTGTGTTGCTATGACAATTGATAGAATGTAGATATAGACAAAACAATTTTTAAATATTTTTATAAGCTTGTTTCCATAGGTAAATTAATTCTTACCATCAGTGTGAACTAAGACATGCATACACGTGTTTAAGTGCATGTTTGATTTTTCATTCCCTTAACATTGTCACAGTGTGACATGGGTTTTGTTTCTGCACCATCCCGTTTCTTTCTCTCTTTCCTTTTTGCTTTTCATCTTAACAGCTGCCCACTCTGGGTTTTTTTCCCACAGATAAAAAAAAAATGGTATTTTAAAACTGTCCATGTCTTGTTTTCTCTCATCTCTGACAAATGCAAGCACAACAGCCCCAATCCAACCACATTTCTTCTGCCCATAACTGAAGAGAAAGAGATGTGTTTCCCCGTGAACAAATATGCATCTAATTAAAGAATTTCCTTGTTTAAACTTTGCAATGATGTTTTGGCAAAAGAGATGAATGGGCTGTGAAAAATAGGAGTTGGAAAGTCAGCTGCTCTAATTGAAATTGTGTTCAGATTTCTTTTTTACACCACATATTAAATTATCTGCTTTATTAAAACAAAACCGCCTTAATAACCTTGGCCACACTAAATAGAGGGTCCTACTGTACATCTATTTAAACAAACGCAATGGTCATTTTGTTCTCATCAATGTAAGGAACAAATAAAATGCCCTTATATTAATAACCATGTGTATTAGTACACAGCAATGTGTCAGTGCGGAGACTTAATTACTAAGGCTGTTTCAGAAGCAGTCCAAAACACTGAGGCATCAGGTCAGGTTTACCATTACAGCAGCAAACAAGATATTTGAAGTGACACAAACAGTGGATGTACTTTATGACATGCAAAGTGATGTTACTGCCTTAACTTTGTGGAAAAAAATCTGCTTCTGAAAGGGAGCCTTTATGCCATTGTTATAAAATGATTTACTTACAGTGAAGGAGAAGCTCTTTGAAAATATGTTGTCGGTATTTAGTAGAGATTTGGCAAGTATCCCTTTTGGTGCCGATGGTAGTTGCACAGTTGCCTGTCCAAGACTACATACAATCTAGAAAGCCTTTTGCAAAAGCACACAGCAGACTAAACAAAGGTTTTCCACATGGCACGAACAATGTATCTGCTATATGCAAAGTCATTCTGAACAGTTGAAAATCTGAAGAGCAGAGGAAAGTACAAAAAAACCCACAAAGTTTCACGTGAGGGCTCTGTCCCAGGATCAAATGAAAGAAGGGTGAAAGGCAGAGTGGGAGATATGGGGGAAGAGAGAGAGAGAGAGAGAGGCAGAGAGGGAGACAGCGTGTGTTGTGTATATTTAGGTTTTGCTAGCATGACCCCTTGTAATAAGAACACACATACAACAAGCTATAACCTTCATTGGAAACAAGTTATTGCAATGGGGAAAGTGCCTGATTTCTGTAACTTACCACGTCCTAATTCAACAAAATGTCCCAATACAGTCACCTTAAAATATACTGCAATAGTGTAAAAAAAAAAGTTTTTTGTGCATCATTGCATCATGGAGATTGCAGCTGGTAAATCTGAAACCACCGTTCCTGATGGATTATGAGGACATAATAAGAAATAAGGAGTTCGGACATGCTATATATTGTTTTTTTAATTCATTTATTGACAGTTTATTTAGATTGGTGAATATGCCAACAATAAGTTTAAGCACGAGTCACTCCTTACAGTCGTTAAAAATGGAAAATGTTCATGTTTTTTGCTCGGTTACCAGCTTTGAGGCGACAACTGGCCTAACGCTTTTACTTCAGTCGCCTTTCTTTTGCTTTGTGCATGAACAGAAATAGGACTAAAATATATTGACCCTGGTCGGGGCCATGGGGGAGCAGGGGACAATCCCAGCTGTCATCAGGCTAGAGATGGGGTACTCCCAGGTTAAGATTCCCAGTTCATCATAAACACACCCAAGACAAGAATGCACTCACTCACTTCAAAGGACACATCATATTTATGAGGTTTACACACATGTAGTAGCTTGAGAAATCCATGCCTAGGGAAGACTTTTTAAATTATTTTTAGATTTGAATCAGGGTTTTCTTTTTTTTCGTCAGTGCCCCACATCACCATGCTGCAGAGTTTTAAAATATCTAAAGCCGTTCTTTACCTATAGTCAAATAAAATCAGTTGTAAAGTTTGTTTGGGCTGTCTTTGTTGCCACTTCATCTCTGAAAATCCCGAGTCAAAAGGAACAGAAGAAAAAGGATTTGCCTTTGTAACCAAAGGGAGCCATGAGGAAAATGCTAGTCTTGTTAGACAACGTCCCCAGATCTGTGCGCGCCCGTGCATTCAAGAGTGTCATATTGTTTCACTTATGTACTGAGACTATTCTCAACAACTTGACACACCATGCTACGTATGCACTCACAACTACACATCTACACACACGTGCACACACAAAGTGCTCAGAGTCCAGAAGAGGACGACACGCAAGCCTGAGCGGAGGTCTTCCCATGGCCCTCCCCTTCCCCCTTGCCCTTTCTGTTGGACTTGAACATCTCCCACAGGCTGAGCTGTAAATAGACAGTAGCCCCCCCCAAAATCTTCATACGAACACATTCACGCAACATGAACACATGCGCGCGCACGCACACAAAACTATACTTAGATGCCTCGTCTAGCCTGCCACCATATCCTCAAACTGCTTCCTCCCACAGAGAAACAAGGCGCATCAGCTCCATTCTTTACACAGACGCAAAACCACATCTTTCTTCTGGCTACAGCAGATTACCGCTCTACAACATGCTATTTATTAACTATAACAACAGAGAGTGGGTTTTTTTTTTTTTTTGCATCCTTTTCTGATCATGTATTATATAGTACAACTTCACGTCAAGAAGTACAGCTTCATTCATGCAAGCTGATCTAACATCTGAGGCCATTAAACTAAATGAGAACAGTATATATCAAAGATGAGCCAATAGAAACACACTAAAATGTTAAATGAACGATTACTGAACTACCTGCGAATAAATGTTTTTTATAAAAATAAAAATAAAAATATAAGCTACTGTATTTGCCACCTTTACACAAAGAGTCTATCAATTTAAATACGAACGTCGTTAACTACAAACATAACGCAAAAAATGAATTTTGTGTCAGTTTTTATTGGATTAGATTAGATTCACCAAGTGGTGCAGAACCACTTTGGCACAACTGTCTCAGAGGAGTTGACGGGGGACAGGGTGGGCCCCGGAGGCCATCTTAGCGCCAGCAAACTGTTCTTTTCCATGTACGCTGTTTGTGGGAGCCAGTTTTGTTTGGTGGCTCCTCAAATTGAAGAAGTCCTTTGGATGCAGGACGAAATGTCTCAGCAAAAAAAAAAAGAAACCGTCCAGACGACCTGATTGGAAATTGTTGGATTACATTAGATTCTTATTCTGTAATTAAAATATTGTTTTAAAAGCTTCAAATGGGAATGTGGGACTGTATATAACTGGTAGACATTTTCACAGATTTTTATTTTTAGACAAAACGTCAATGAAAGGCAAAAACTGAATACCCTCATCCAGCCTAACAGCACATGCTGTCTGGTGCTTTAGAACAACTCATACAAAATGAGTAAGAAGTGTGCAACAAATCAGCATCAATGTTACAAGTCAACTCCGTATAGTGGTGTATATTACTAGAAACAGTAATGTTCAATCACAGCCCCACTGTGGTTTTGGCCTGGCCCCTTCACGATGATGAACTGTTAATGATGACATCAGAGCTTGCTACACTTTTCAAGTGCCTCAAAAAACTTTGATTTGAAAGTTGTATGAGCTGCAGTAAAACTCTAACGCCACTGTTCTTCACATGTTCTCACTGACGAGGGTTACCTTTCTCACCCAAGTTCGTATGAATGATCAACACTCGCCGTGGAGTTTCCAAACATGTGAACATCATGATCTGGATATGATCTCTACAAGAGACAGTAAATCTTCCAACCTTGCAGCATATCCAAAACAAAATATCAAATCTAAGGAAGAAACATGATCCATCAAAGCTGTGGTAACTGAACCCCAGACCATGTCCATTTCACAGATTCACACAGAAAAAATAAAAATAAAATAAATAAGTAGATGCACCGTTTTCATTTGAAAACAGAGTTTTCAACATTATGGAGTTAATGAATAAAGACTGGGCCGTGTATGCCATGAACTAAAGTAATGGTGTTTAATTTGAAGTACAGTCTTTGCCATTACCACCACATCTCCATGTTCTGGGATAATGCCCAAATATACCAGACTGCAACTAATTAGACCACAGGTGTCCAAAATGTGGCCCAAGGGCCATCTGCGGCCCTTTGGATTTATTTTGTGTGGCCATCAACTGCAGTTTAAGAATGGTATCGTTTTGGCCAGCAGGCTTAAGAGGATGATGCAGACTTTCTGTAAATTAATTGGTAATCCTTTTTTATATAAGGTTTAGGTTTAACAGCAAAGGGGATGAAAAACAATCTTCTCAAAATGAGCAATATTAAACAAAATACAAAGCTTTGGCTATAATCCTTTAATTTTTCACTTCATGGTACAAAGCACCAAAAACCTTTACTGATTTCTACCAGAAATGAGACTTTTGGATAATGGTTCATAAAACTTGTCTAAATATTGCAGTTGATAAAATAATCAAGAGGGAAACTGGACATTTTTAAATGAATGTAACAAGGTATCATCTACATACGAGTTGATCAACTTTATCAAACCTATGAATCTGTTGTAGCCACTGACAGCTGGATGACTTTTCAGAACTTAGATCAGCCTTTTGGTCCGTTCATGGTCCAAAAGGCTGATCGACACCTTTTAAAGGACACTTACTCATATCATGCTTTTGTTGCTGAGAACAGACTAAAATTAATTTTCCAAACACAAGAAAACAACAAAGATAGACCCAACAATTTAGATAAATCAAATCATTTCTAATAAAAAAAAACATAAGCTTAGTGTTTATGAGGCTTTTAATGTTTTGGATCTACAACAATTTAAAACTCTTTTGCCACCAAAATTAATAAACTTTTGTCCTTTCTCCAAAGTATTGTTCATGTTGAGAGTTAAATTCACATTTTTGTGGCCCACGAGTCCTTTCTTCTGGATAGTTTTGGCCTACATATGAAAACATTTGGACACCCCTGACTTGCTGCTCCTTCTCGACCTAAAGTAATCACATACAAACTACTTGCAGTTTTGGTAATGATATGGTTAAAAACCTGCTGAATATGCCTTCATTTAGCGACAGTGATGAAGCAGGCTCGTAGTCTCTCCTGGCAACAGTTATGTAATCCTGTTTAGCTCAAAATTTTTCACTGGTGTGAAGTGAAAGCTTTCCACTTAATTTGACTCTGATGTATTGAGCTACAGCTTTTTTGAGCTAAATGTTTGATCTGAATACTCCAAATCCAACAGTCCGCTGTAAGCTCACCAATGTCCAGTTTATACTTCAAGTGCTTTAAGTCCCTTTTTTACCAAACAAAAATCAGGCTTGTTGACACAGAGCGGTGCAAAAACAGCTCGGCTATTCAACTTATGTAATCAGGCCCGCTTATTTGAGTTTATTATAGCAGCAGCTGCAACCGCTAAACACCGTGCACTAAAACCTTTCATACCTTAAACCTCTGTTTTAAAAAAAAAAATACATCTTAGAAGGTGATTTTATTCTGGAGCCATGACGCTGTTCGCCAGGATCATATGGTTCTCCGGCTTTTAAGAAACTAGAAACATAACAAGAAATCTGAATATAAATTATTGGCAACATGTTTAGCCTTACTTGAAAATTCGTCGTCTCAAAGGTGAGGCGGCACATTATCGGGGCCCCATGGTTAAAGGCAAGCATGCAGTAGCATCAGATCTAAACGTGCTACGGGTTGAGTTTTCTCTAATGGAGCAACAAAAGTTAAAAGCAAAACTGATGACAGCTGTTTAATTTATGACTAAGCAGGTGCCATTCGCAGCAAAAAGAACCTCCACCACCCCGGTGAAATACTATAAAATCTCAAGGTCATAGAACAAATGAGAATTCCCATCACGTGTTGCAGATTTCCTGAAAATGGACAAAGTCATAGTGTTAAAATTAGCAAAAGAACATATTAATGTTTAAGGATGCTCATTTTTTTTTTTTTAAAAGAGAGATAATTGAGATAATAAATATAGACAAAGCCCAAAGAATCAGTTTTATCTGTGGCTTCATGGGAAATATGAATTCAATAAGCATCTGGAGAAAGGGATGAGTGAAACTATGGGAATACGTAAGGCATGATTGCAGATGAATATTGTTTTTAATCCATCTGGCAAGAGAATATTATAAATGCATTAATGACTATAGTGCTTTTGATTGTTAGTGTGAATTGGTCATGCTTATATTAACTCTCACTGTACCGTGGTATGAAAATGACTGAGCGAGCAGCAGTAATTAACATTATTGGAATAAACTATTTATTTAACTAATAGACAATTTGATGAGACGCTGTTAGGGGAAGAGTTTCCCTACGTTTACGTTCTCGAGTGTCCAGTGCTGACGAGTTTCTGCTGTTCTGACCAAAGTCCTTCAAACGAATGACTCACTTCCACTCTTAGCCAAGAAAATTAATAAATTAAAAAATCCCACAAACCTCTGGGATTTTGCACACACGCCATGATGGTAGCTCAAACTCCTACTCAAGCAGTGTAATTATTTATGCATTATTTACAGACAGTGTGAGAGGAGGACTGCAAAGAGAGTGTCTGTGTGAAAAATATTAAATCAAAGTAACAAGTCTATAAAAAAAATAAAATCTTCTGAACTTTAAGAATAATTGCTTTTATTTCCAATGTTGTCCTTCAAGGTAAATCAGCATGCTAGGTGTAGGTAGGACTTTCTAGAAAAATATGTGACCCAAGCCTTTTAATCAAAGTACGCCAACTTCAATTAGGAGTCGTTCTGAGCCTTATTGAGTTTTATTGAGTTTGGAGTAAATTGTTTCTAATATACATGACTTTAAAAGCTACATTCAAAATGTACTGGTTTACATGCTCAATCATCCAGGTAAACAAATCCAAAACAGTTAAGTAAGGTCATCTGCAACCAAAAAGACTCCACCCAGATGACGTGACTTAAGTTTTTTTGGATACGTTAAAGATAGTTCTTTCTTTCTGATCGACTTCAACATAGTTAAACTGATGTGTTGGAGAAATTCTCTTGTTCTCTAATGTACAGTAGTTCACTCAAAAGAACCACAACTTACAGCAGCTGAAGATTTATATCTGGCAATTTACTTGCAAGGTCAGATTTCAGGACAGTACATTAATATACATAAATGTATACACATTAGGACCAGTCACAGAAATGAGCTATGAGCCACATTATCTGCTCACTTTTATATCCCCAGCTCAGAGTCTGCAGTTCAGGGGGTGTCCTTGAAGCCAGTCTTCTTACACACAGCACAAACATATGGTTCATGGGCAAAGATAAGATAGTGCTCTGAGAGACGGTTCAGCTGTTTTGGGAGACAACCGAGCTCCTTGTTCTCAGGGCAGAGGGGAAGAATGTTCTCAGCCATCATAATAAAAATATCCATAGCCTTTGACTATAAATACTCTGACGTCTGCCAAATTAATAACTCGAAGATTGATCATTTTTTGAGGAAATATTCACTTTTTTTTTGGAACAACTGTCTGATGCACTTTAAAGATGGTTAGCTCTTTGTTTGTTGCTAGCTGAAAATAGCTTGTGCTTTCACTGATATGAAAAAAAGCACATTTTATTTGCTAATCAACACAATGGGGGAGTGGTGGCGCAGAGGTTAGAGAGGTGGGCCTGTGATCCGAAGATTGCTGGTTCACGCCCCGGCCCCGACAACATAAAAAAAAATTGTGGGTGGGGTAGGTGAAGTACCCACACTTGCCTCCATCCTCATTCGCCCCACTCTGGGCCCATCTGCTCCCTAAACAGGTCTCTTGAAAATGAGTTCTCGTGGCTCAATGAGACTACCTGGATAAATAAATGATAAATGAAAAAAAATATATATATATATATATATATATATATATATATATAGTAAGGTCAGTTTAATAGATCAGTTCATTCCATGTTTATGTAATGAAACATTAAAACTGAACGTGGAACCTATAGTCTACATTACATCATCTGTTTTTTTCTTCTTCTTTCAGCTGTTCCCTTTGTCAGGGCAGCGAATAACTCGTACAAAGACTTGGCAATTGTTTTTAAGCCGGATGCTCTTCCTGACACAACAGAGACACCACAGCCCTCTGTGTGGAGCAGAGAGCTGCCACCACCTGGGAGAGCAGATGGTGGGGGTTAAGGGCCTTGATCAAGGGTCCAGAGTGGGGCAAATGAGGGTGGAGGCAGGAGTGTATGTGCTTCACCTTTCCCACCCATATTTTTGATGTTGTCAGTCTGGGGGTTTGAACCGGCGACCTTTCGGTCACAGGCCCACCATCTCTAACCTCTGTGCCACCACTTTCCTACGTGATCATATTACATATAAAATAAGAAAAGGGTAATTCTTCAACATATACCAGTTTTTATTTTTTATTTTAATTTTTTACAGCAGCATCATATAATTACTTAAATTCTTCTATAGTTTTGGGTTTTGGTGTGCCACTCTAAGATTTTTAATGCCCCCACCCCCCAACCTTAAAATTATGTATGCGCCACTGTGTATATTCACAAAACGAGTGGCCCAGATTTCCATTTAGTCTCCAAGCTGTAGATCAGAGAAAAGCTGCAGCACATGAACACACATGGAAGTGGAGAAGAGAAACTGGTCTGGATGTCTCCATCCATCTCTGTTCCGCAGCGCACCTGCGGCAGAGCGCGCGCGTCTCTGTGGCAACCAGAGCAGACGGCGCGGGTAGCAACAGCGTGCCATTCCTGCACAAGCATCTCTCCACGGATGTCAGGACATCTCCTCTCCCAGCAACCTCACCATGGACACACGGAACACCAAAGCGTAAAAGGATCACGCTCCAAAACCCGTTTGGATCAGATTCTGCGTGTCTTACCTGCTTCATGCTGGTCCTGCAGGGAGGAGGGAGCTGGCGAGCAGGTGCGCCAAGATCAAGATCGATACCGAATTTAGAGGCTCGAAAGACGAATCGAGGCAGGAAAAAAAATCGAGCCGCCGATTCGGAGCTCCGTGTTTGGTCACGACGCACGTCGCCGACGCGTCTGCACACTGCACACATCCACTCTTAAAGCGCAGCTGCTCCTGCTGCTGTGTACAGGTGGAGAGTCCATTACCATTACCGGCACGTGCAGATGTTTTCCCCCAATAGCTATAATAGTTATAATCAACTGCACAAAATTATCTGTGAAATATAACAATAATGTTTTACAGGCTAAATGCAAGAGGCGGAATATAAATGACATTTTTCACAAGAAAATTTATTTTTAAACAGTTTGTCCGTGAGAACAGGGAACATGTGAAAGAGAAGAGGTGGAGGTGTGCATTTGAAAGAAGAGGGATGAAAGTCAGCTATATTAAGAGAGAGGACATGTTTGAAAGAGAGCTACAAGGTCACAAAGGTGCAGGAGTTCAAGTACTCGGGGTCAGGAAAATAGGGAATGTGGAAAAGAGGTGAAAAAGAGTCCAGGCAGGAAGGAGAGGATGAATAAAAGTTATAAAACAGGGTGGCAGCAAAGGTCAAAGAAAAGGTTTGCAAGACAGTGGTGAGACCAGCTATGTTGTACGGTCTGGAGACAGAGACATGGACAAAACAGACAGGAGAGAGAACTGGAAGTAACAGAAATGAAGATGTTGAGGTTCTTCTTAGGAGTGACACGAATTGATAAGATTAGGAATCAGATCATTAGAGGTACAGCACAGGCTCCAGATGGTTTGGACATGTCCAGAGGAGGGACAGTGGGTATGTTGGTAGAAGGATGTTAGAAATTCAGCTGCCAGGAACAAGACAGAGGAGATACACTGTCTGTCCCAAACAAAAAAAGTCATCACCTGGATTTAACTAAGCAAACAGGTACGAGCCTCCTTTGGATAATTACTGTATGGGTGATTATCTTTCAGCTGGCAACAAGTTATTTAACCCAAACTGGTGCAATGAGTTGCTTCTCATTTCTTAAACAACCATGTTGAAAGACACATCGTGTGGTCGTGGAAAAGATGTCAGTCTGTTTGAGAAGGGTCAAATCATTGTCATGCATCAAGCAGAGAAAACATCTAAGGAGATTGTTGAAACTACTAAAATTGGGTTAAGAACTGTCCAACACATTATTAAAAACTGGAAGGATAGAGGGGACTCATTGTCTTCAAGGAAGAAATGTGGCTGGAAAAAAAAATCCTGAATGATGGCGATCAGCGATCACTTAAACATTTGGTGAAATCAAATGGAAGAAAAACAACAGTAGCACTCAGGGCTATGTTTAATAGTGAAGGTAAGAGCATTTCCACACAATACGAGGGGAACTTAAGGGATTGGGACTGAACAGCTGTGTAGCCTTAAGAAAACCACTAATCAGTGAGGCTAACTGAGGAAAAAAAGGCTTCAACTTGCTAGGGAGCATAAAGATTGGACTCTGGAGCAATGGAAGAAGGTCATGTGGTCTGATGAGTACAGATTTACCTGTTCCAGAGTGATGGGTGCATCAGGGTAAGAAGAGAGGCAGGTGAAGTGATGCACCCATCATGCCTAGTGCCTAGTGATCAATGCAAGATCTTGGTGAAAAATTCATGCAACACTGGATGGAAATAGATGTGACATTGTAGAAGCTTATTGAAACAACACCACAGTGAATGCATGATGTAATCAAAGCTAAAGGCGTTCCAACAAAAGATTAGTGCGACATATTTTGTTGTTGGTGACTTTTTTTGGCCAGGCAGTGTATATGGATGCAGTTAGAGGACATGGAGGTAGTTGGAGTGAGGATAGAGTGAGATGGAGGAGGATGACTCGTTGTGGCAACTGCTGAAGAGGGAACAGCCAAAAGAAGACTAATTTATCAGTCTATCTACAAGTACGAACCACACCACAATAGTGCGATCTCTGAGGTGTCCTACTCAGAAAGCACAAATAGAATGCCAGCTTTTTGTATCAAGAGCATCCTGAGAGAACCAACATTCTTTAAAATCTTAATATGAATGAACCTAAATAAAAGTCAAAATGTTGATGAACTTAAAAGTGTGAAATGAAACAAGAGTTTTTGTCTTGGGTCACATTTATTTACTTACTTGTGTCTTTAATAATGATGCATCAAACCACAACATGATGGGGTTAGTGGGTTCTGAATTCACACAACACCTGCATTCACAACAAACTACAACTACTCTGATCCTCTTACCTCCTTAAGTTTTACTTGCAGCTGTCACACTGAAGGCCAGCAACATGCAGGGTGCTGAAAACTGATTTACTGGCAGAGATTTAGATTTTTCCATTACACAGCACGCATGATGCCAAGACAGATTAGTTGGAATCCGGCCTTATTGGCCTACATATTTAAGAAAACACCTGTTTTCATGCTCTATAGGTACACCTTTGTCCTTTTGCTGCCACGGCAATATTTTCTGAATTTTGTTTTTCACTGAGGGTGATGTTCCCTTCACTTTTGCTAAACACTGGGGAAAAAACACTAATGAAATGTAACGTTTTGGTTGGAATGAAACGAGTTATAGAGGAAAAAAGCTGCTCAGTGTAATGCTGCTGTTTAATTCAGGTTGACATGCTTTAAACTTTTGGTGCCGTTAGTTAAAAGTGCATCAAATCACTGCCAAGGATTAAAGTAAATACCAGCAGCGACTATGACAATCTATAAAGAAAGAGAAGACCCATCCAGATCTATTTTCTCCATGTATAATTCAAAGATTCTGAAAATACCTCCAAACAAAACTAAACACAATTTGCTGCTAATACAGAAATAACCAGTAAAGCCACTGACACGTGACGCTGGCATTTACTTGCAGAAAAGAAGATTAATACTGTATTTATGTTCAATTACGAGACAAATAATTCTAAGTTCATTGCAAGGTGTAAAAATAGGAGGAGCGGTTCTGCAGCAGTACCCTCAGCTGATTTGTTTCAACTGCACTCAAACTATTCATGAATCTAATTGCTCAAAGATACACAGGATTTCCCAAAGTACCTTTGCAGTTTGAAAACTGAACAGGGGAAACTTTCTTTGTAAGGCAAAGTCAGACTAACATGTCTAATCATCAGCTGTGAACAAAAAAAAATAACTATTTAGAATAGAACAAAATGGTCAATGCTCTTCCAACCATTTTACTGTTAACCTGATTTAAAACAGTCAAATCATTTGTGATTAAAAGATAACCATGGCTGCAGATAATCTCAGTGGACTACAAAGTAAAGCATGGCTTCCTTACAGCAGCAAACAGGTTTAAGAGACTGTGGAAGATTTAAAAGTCATGCTTGGGTTATGTTAAATATGGTCTTCACTTTGCACAAAGACAAAAGTCCACATGCCAGTTGATTCAGTTCTTGACATTAAATTTGGGGTCATGCTTATAGAAAAACTGAGCAAACTCTTCACACAATGACAAAGTTCTATTGAAAACTTTTTTTTTTAAGGTTACATTTTAGCTGTAATTTAAACTTTGTCTCAACTTGGTTGGCATTCAGATGAGCCAGATGGGATCAATGCTGTTGCTCTTTTGAATCTGAATTAGTGTAGAAACAAATGCAGAAAAATAAAACTGTATGTATTGTTTTAATTTGTTAAAAAGCTTCAACATGTCATTGAAGCCTGATTTTATTCGACTGTAGACATTTTGTTTTATTGAACGAGGTTGACATTTTGGGAAATAAAACTTTCTTGCAAAGAATAAGATGAAAGGTTTGATCAGACTCCCAGTCAATGTGGTAAAATGTTAAGCAGTCCACAGATAATAGAGTTGAAAAACGTTTTAATATGTGGCAAGTTCTCCAAGCTTTAAAAACAAGCAGGAAATGCCTGGTTAAAATATTATCAATATGTCTCAAAGCCTCTGAATATAATTTACAAAAGCAAGCTTTAAGAAACGCAGAAGGTCTAGATCAGGGGTCTGCAACCTGCAGCTCTGGGGCCACATGCAGCTCTATCAGGCTTTGACCAAAACTAAAATAAAACTGATTTTTATTTAAATTATTGCCAACAATGAAAATGGCTAGTTTTAGCAGATTACCTGTCGTTTTCAAATATGTTAAGAATAGCACAAATGCAAGGTGTAAAACATGTGGACTACATCATGCTAGCAGTTTGTTAGCTACTTTAAGGCAACTTCCAGTCTCACAGCGTGATCTTTCTCTCCAAACCACCAGAATGTTTTGGAATATCTTTAAGACAAGCTGCTGTAAAGGAATATTTGAGGACACTAAGAATAAAACAGAAAAAACAAACAGTCAAAGTAAAGTATTTTTCTTTAAAAATGTAATTGGATATCCAAACTAATTTTATACGGTCTTTAACTTTATGCTGTAAGTAGGATACTTACTTCAACAATTAAGAGAACTCACATCGGCCTGCAGAGTTCAGTTTTTTAATTATTATAAAATTGTTAAAACATTATGTTTCTTTCTTTACATGAATCTGGCCTTTTCTTTGTATTAAAAATGTAAACACATCAATAAATGTTAATCATAGGAAGACATTGTTCATTTTATATCACCCCGCAGCATGGTGGCTCAGTTGGTAGAGCTGTTGCCTCTCAGCAAGATGGTTACCGGCTCAAATCCCAGCCCAGGACCTTTCTGGGTGGAGTTTGCATGTTCTTTCCATGCATGCGTGAGTTTCCTCCCAGACCAAAAACATGCATGTTAGGCTGATTGGTAACTCTAAATCGTCTCTAGGTGTGAGAGAGTGAATGGTTGTTTGTCTTGTTTGTCTCCATGTGTCCCTGCATCTCGTACAGTGATAACTGGACATGGGTACCAGTGACCACCACGACCCAAAAAAGGAAGAAACGTGTAAAGATGGATGAAACATCACCCCCAAAACCTGGAAAGGCCATCTCCAACAAACTTCTAGAGGCCCACCACTTGATAGTACACAGTTATAGCAGGTTTTGCAGCTCTGGGCGTCACAACTAGTAAGCAAAGTGGCAAAAATGGCTCTTTTTATCACAAAGGTTGCAGACCGACCCCTGATCTAAAGGATAGAGCCACATTTTAGGCATACCTAATAGGCATAGAGCTACCACTTAAATGTTTATACCAAGTAAACTTAAGTAATGAACTCCATTATCACCCAGTGCCATGAAAGGTGGGTAATCATGTATGTAACTGTCTGTGTTTTTCCTGTTTGTTGGAAAAATATCTCATGAACCAATTAACGTTAGCAAAACTCTCAGAAAGCAGTCAACTGATGTCCATCTACAACTGATTAACTTTAGGAGTCGGTCCAATTTAAATTGGCTACTAAAGTTAATCGATCTGAGCACAGTCTAAATACAAGTTGAACATCTTTAAGTCTCTGGCATGCAAGGTGGCAGTCATTCCTTTAAAGAATGCTACTTTCATTAAATTATACATAAGAGCATTTCCTCCATTCAGTAAAAGGAACTAAACGTTCCCCAAAACTCCCGGCTTCATATTCCACAGCGAGCATCTATAACTCATTTTGCTGCATTTGTTCTCCGACCTTGCTGCGAAGCTGAAACACAGTCGGTCGAAACGTCTCAACCTTAATAATAAATCAAGGCACATTTTTATAAAATGGCAATGAAGTCAGACTGCAGAGTCCCACCGACATATTGTGTCTCCTGCTGCAATTTAGAGGGCTGAGTGAACAGATAGAAAAGAACATGTGGATCCTTAGTTGCCTCTGATTTATTCTGGTTGCCACTTGAAACATTACATTAAGCAATTGTTGCTTTTTTTATGACAGAATCATTTGTGTTTTGAAAGTACAGAAACCCCAAAAATCCATTTCACCTTTTAAATGCCTTTTCTATTGTGTAAGAACCCCCCAGTGTAAGGAACACAATAGGTTTCTCTGTTAAATTCACATCTGTGTAGAAGCACAATGGCCCAAATTCCTTTTGCAATTATGTGCCAAAACATAATTACTGAGGGCTGAGCACGCTGCAAATAAGCCATGAAGGAAAGTAACCTGCATCATTATCATAATAAAAAGAATCATCCATTGGTAACAGTGACAGTTAATCGAGTTAGACAGTTTCTCCTTTCTTTGCAGAAGTTATTGGGAGCGGAAAAAAAAAACACACTAATGTGAAATAAATGAACCTTTGTCACAATTTCTTTCTAAAAAGTTTCATGGCTATAAAAACAGTTTTCACCAGCAGCTTCTTTACATGTTGCTTTTTTCCCCATTGGGTCTCATCACTGGTTTTGTAGAAATAATCTATCAGTGGATCAGTTTCAAGTGAAGAGTTTCCCAACAGATATACGCACGACAACTGTAACTCAATAAGATGTAGAAATTAATATGTGAATATTTAAAAAAATTATTTATGTAATTAAAGAGAGACAGTTAACTTAAATACGGTCTTGATATAAATTAAACCATATACTGGATTGTTTTTGAGACAAACCTATTTTCAGACATGAACATGAGCCTGAAGTCGTTTCTGATTTGGTTTGCAAAAGGATCTAAACACAAAACAAAGAAACTCCTTCATGCTTTACTGAACATCACTGGGGCCTTTGGGTGTTAAAAACGTTGCTCGAATTGTGTTCCTAAGACTGCTTCCATTGCTTTATGCTTCGGCGGTGGTCGGAAGGACTCTCAAAAAGAGGGTTTTGGTGTTAAGAGATTTTACTGACGAATCAGCTGGCAGCTCTGAAAAACACAAACACATTCACAAAGTCTTAATATTTGCAATCAATGTATTTTGTGCAATCACTCATCAAAACGTCTGTTTGCCAACAAGATGACCCAAGTAAACTCATCCTACTTCTAAAGAAAACCTACTCACTGTCTTTACTTATAAACAGATAAGTTATGACTAGAGCACTTAATAAACCCAAAAGTAACTGAATTTGGAAGATGAAGCTACAAAGAAAAACATTTTCATAATTAATATCTGCATACTGAAAACGTGCAGGTGAAAAATGCACTCATTTTTTTAAATTGTGTTTCCCCGAACATGACATGAGCTTTAACTCGGAGCTAAATGTTTATTTGTAATATAGAATTTTATAGTGAAATATTACAACTTTAACTTACAAGATTTAAATACCAGCTCAGCTAAAGTGAGGCAACGACAGTGGTTTAACAAGAACATTCATCACTTAATGTCACTAAAATCACCAGCAGGCTTTTTTATATATTCACAAGTATAAAGTCTTTTTTTGTAGTGAAAAGCTCAACCAAAAGCATTTTTTGGGGAATAATCTATAAAGATAATTTGTATGTGTACCAGCATAATAACCAAGTTCAGTGATTAAAATCCTCCTTAATTAGATGTTTTATAACATTGTACCATGAGTTAGGTCCTGGTCCAGGTAGAGTTTAAGTCGTCTGCTGCGAAGGCCGAAAACCTTGGCTGCCTCATAGAGCAGACCAGAGTAATCGAGCTCGTTCTGGCCTGCTGGGTTCACCAACAGGAGGGTGCCAATATCTCCAGCCTGGCACTCTAAAGGAAACAGAGAAATGAATTAGACACAAATATTCCTCTTATAATTTAGAGCATGAGTTGGGACAATCCCAAGCTCCACCTTTGGAGAAAGAAAAAAGAGAAGAAAGCCAAATGAAGCTAAGCTTTTAGCAGCAGAAGAAGCAGTGAAGTCTGAATTATTAAAAGGATTAAGTGAAATTAAAACAAATATCCTTCAGTTAAAAAAAAGGGGGGGGGGGGGGGGAGAGGGACTAGAACAGTCGACCTCCAATGCAAGAGTTGGGGGGTCAAATCCACCAGCAGTCACATGCCGAAGTTTCCCTGGGCAAGACACTGAACCCCTCATTGCCTCTGATGTGTGTCCCATCAGTGTATGAATGTGATAAAGCTCTGATTAGTCTCTTTAGAATGATTTGTTCAATTCACTTTGTAGAGATCTAGTAGAGTGCTGTATGAATGGATAAATGAGGACACAGATTGTAGTGTAAAGCGCTTTGAGTGTCTTGATCAGGTAGAAAGGCACTATACAAGTACAGTCCAAAACAAATATATAAAAAAAATTTTATATATATACACACACACACACACACACACACACACACACACACA